>NC_061510.1:317127534-317228831 GCF_022539505.1 Lolium rigidum | reverse complement strand
AAGAGGAGCTCCGAGACGACTTGTGTATATGTATTGTAATAATGTGTGAATGAGTTATGGACCTTGCTATGTTCGTTGTACTACTGCGAGGGATGTGATATTTGCGGAATGGTACTTCGCGAATGTTATATCAACGACTGGCATACTACAACATGCAGTGGTATGCAGGGTCACCACACAAAGCATTAACACTCCGTGAACACATGTGATCCTCACATCACTACCATCCCCTCCGGTTGTCCCGATTTCTGTCACTTCGGGGCCATTGGTTCCGGACAGCGACATGTGTATACAACTTGCAGGTAAGATCATAAACAATGAATATCATGATGAAACAATAACATGTTCAGATCTGAGATCATGGCACTCGGGCCCTAGTGACAAGCATTAAGCATAACAAGTTGCAACAATATCATCAAAGTACCAATTACGGACACTAGGCACTATGCCCTAACAATCTTATGCTATTACATGACCAATCTCATCCAATCCCTACCATCCCCTTCGGCCTACAGCGGGGGAATTACTCACACATGGATGGGGGAAACATGGCTGGTTGATGGAGAGGCGTCGGTGGTGATGATAGCGATGATCTCCTCCAATTCCCCGTCCCGGCGGAGTGCCAGAACGGAGACTTCTGGCTCCCGAGACGGAGTTTCGTGATGTGGCGGCGTTCTGGAGGGTTTCTGGCGACTTCGACTTCTTGGTCGCGATTTTTAGATCGAACCCTTTTAGTAGTCCAGGGGAGGGCGTCGGAGGCCGGCCGAGGGGGCAACACACTAGGGCCGCGCGGCCCCCTCCTGGGCTGCGCCGCCCTAGGGTGTGGGGCCCTCGGGCCTCCACCTGACTTGCCCTTCTGGCTCCGTGAGTCTTCTGGAAAAATAGGACCTTTTGCATAAATTCCGAGGATTTTCCTGAAAGTTGGATTTCTGCACAAAAACGAGACACCAGAACAGTTCTGGTGAAAACAGCGTTAGTCCGTGTTAGTTGCATCCAAAATACACAAATTAGAGGCAAAACAATAGCAAAAGTGTTCGGGAAAGTAGATACGTTTTGGACGTATCACTCATGAGGAAGTATGTGGTGTTTAACTTTCAACCTTGTCATTTACTTTTGACGGATTTTCATTATGGACTAGTGGCATATCCGCTTATCAAATAATTTTGCAAAAAGAGCTAGCAATGGGGTTCCCAGCCCCGATTAATCAAACTTCATTAATAATTCTCTTCACATGTTTTGCTCTGATTCATCAGTAAGCAACTTAATTTTGCAAATAGACACTCCTCCATGGTATGTGATTGATGGAAGGCACCCGAGGATTCGGTTAGCCATGGCTTGTGTAAGCAAAGGTTGGGGGGAGTCTCACTCATAATAAAAACTAAAATACGTGTGTAAACAAAAGAGAAGAGGGATGATCTACCTTGCTGGTAGAGATAACGTCCTTCATGGGAGCCGCTCTTGAAAGTCCGGTTGGCGAGGCTGTTGGTGTACCCATTACCATTCGTTGACAACAACAAACACCTCTCAAAATAATTTTACTCCTGTTTTAAAAATGAAAAGCTCTAGCGCATGTTAATCCCTGCTTCCCTCTTCGAAGGGTCAATCTTTTACTTTTATGTTGTGTCTCCATCCTTTCTTTGAGCACTATCTTAAGAGCACGACTGTCATTCTTAGTATAATATGCTTGTCCCAAAATATGATTGATTGCGGTATAACTTTGATGCTTTTATCTTTGACAATCACTATTTCTAGTCTTTCCATGAACTTCAGAGGTGCCTGGGCATTTATGTTTTGCTAATCAAATATGGGCAAGCGAGATACCACTTTATCATACTCTTTTATGAACATTGCAATCCTTCTTATAGACATGATTCATGATGCTTATTATTAATTGTTGGTACTTTTCCATGATTGACATAGCTATTAGATGATCTTATTTGCATGTATCTTATTATGAACTGCCTAAGTGTTAGCCATATCATGAGAATATATACATCATATGAACAAATGTGTTCGTGAAAGTTCTTTTATCGCATCAGTTGTTAACTGAATTGCTTGAGGACAAGCAATAAGCTAAGCTTGGGGGGAGTTGATACGTCCAAAACGTATCTACTTTTCCGAACACTTTTGCTATTGTTTTGCCTCTAATTTATGTATTTTGGATGCACCTAACACGGACTAACGCTGTTTTCAGCGAAGCTGTTACGGTGTCTCGTTTTTGTGCAGAAATCCAACTTTCGGGAAAATCCTCGGAATTTATGCGAAAGGTCCTATATTTCCAGAAGACTCACGGAGCCAGAAGGGCAAGTCAGGTGGAGGCCCGAGGGCCCCACACCCTAGGGCGGCGCGGCCCAGGAGGGGGGCGCGCGGCCCTAGCGTGTGGCCCCCTCGGCCGGCCTCCGACGCCCTCCTCTGGACTACTTAAGGGGTTCGATCTAAAAATCGCGACCAAGAAGTCGAAGTCGCCAGAAACCCTCCAGAACGCCGCCACATCGCGAAACTCCGTCTCGGGAGCCAGAAGTCTCCGTTCTGGCACTCCGCCGGGACGGGGAATTGGAGGAGATCATCGCCATCATCACCACCGACTCCTCTCCATCGACCAGCCATGTTTCTCCCATCCATGTGTGAGTAATTACCCCGCTGTAGGCTGAAGGGGATGGTAGGGATTGGATGAGATTGGTCATGTAATAGCATAAGATTGTTAGGGCATAGTGCCTAGTGTCCGTAATTGGTACTTTGATGATATTGTTGCAACTTGTTATGCTTAATGCTTGTCACTAGGGCCCGAGTGCCATGATCTCAGATCTGAACATGTTATTGTTCCATCATGATATTCATTGTTTTATGATCTTACCTGCAAGTTGTATACACATGTCGCTGTCCGGAACCGATGGCCCCGAAGTGACAGAAATCGGGACAACCGGAGGGGATGGTAGTGATGTGAGGATCATATGTGTTCACGGAGTGTTAATGCTTTGCTCTGGTACTCTATTAAAAGGAGTACCTTAATATCCGATGAGATTCCCTTGAGGCCCGGCTGCCACCGGCTGGTAGGACAAAACATGTTGTGCAAGTTTCTCATTGCGAGCACGTACGACTATATATGGAACACATGCCTATTGATTGCTTTGTACTTGGATACCGTTTTATTATTATCTGCAAATGTCATGCTATGATTGTTACATGAGTTTCTCTCATCCATGCAACGCCCGTTATCCGTCCCCGTGCCTACAGTATTTTAATCCTGCTGTTTACTATAATTACTAATGCTGTCTGTGTTACTCTGCTACTGTTATTTCACTACTGCTACTACCATAAAACTGTTACTACTGATAAACTCTTGCGAGCAAGTCTGTTTCCAGGTGCAGCTGAATTGACAACTCTGATGTTAAGGCTTTCAAGTATTCTTTGTCTCCCCTTGTGTCGAATCAATAAATTGGGTTTTACTACCCGCGAAGACTGCTGCGATCCCCTATACTTGTGGGTTATCACGCCATTCCTGTAGTGAGACTTCGCCCTACGCCTCACCCCCATCCTCAACGACCTGGACATGTTCGGTGATCCGGAAAATGAGTGCAAGGTCGTGAGGAAGTGTCTACCGGTCCTTCCCGTAAGTACCGTCAGTTGGCCTCCTCTATTGAATCTCTTCTATATCTCAAGACCATGTCAATCAAGGAATTGAGTGGGTGGCTGCTAGTGGTCCATGAGAACGGCAAACGGAAGCTGCTCCTCATGGAAGAGGAGTGGCGAGCGCGCCAGAAGCTTGTCACCCCTGATGGCAACGGTAGCAATTCTAGCGGCGATCACTATCTCAGGGCAAGAATCGTGGTAAGGGCCACGACGAAAAATGGTACGTCCATCGGGGAAAAACATTAATGCCGAACCCCTTGGGTGGCGGATGGCGGCTCCAAGGCCTGCTTGTCTTCATCGACGAATTAAGTTGGTCTGGCCTGCTGATCAAGGATCACCAAGTCATCGATCTGCTTCATGCATGTCGGCCTCCTCGATCTGGATGTCGACGAGTTCTGGTCTTCCTCTCAAAGATTTCTATAGTTGTGTGCACGACGCATTGGATATCTAGATTAGAGTTGATTGATCCGGTTGTGCACGCCCGTATCTTCAGCTAATGTGGCTTCATGAGGGCGTGGTGTGAAGCTTCGCTTTCTTGTCAGTGAGACGGGGCATGTCTAAATATAAATTACGATGGTACTGAGAGAGGTGGAGTAAGTCATGGTGGCGGCGATCAGAGGTTTACAATGACAGAGAGGTGCACCCGTGGCGATGAAGAATTGATGCACATGTTCTTTCTGGGTGTCGAGTGTTTCCTGACTTGCAACAACGATCTTGGCAAGACGGGTGGCAGCATAGGTGGACTACATTTTTGCTGGTGCTCTTTGAGTACCGAGTTGCGATTTCTAGGGTGAAAGTCTAAGGTTTGGCCTTCATTGGCTGTACATGGAAGTGGCCTTGATGAAGGCATTGTTTTGTGAAATCAAACTTTCTTGAGGATGAAAACGCGAGATATTCGATCACCGACAACGTTGGTGCATTATTTCCGTTTTGGAGCTATTGTGTTTGGAGGATCTGTTTTGTAGACTGGGTGTTGTCTTGGTGGTGATTAGATTGTTTCTGTTCCGGGTGTTTCATCACCGAGATGGGATCTTTGTTTTCTATTTCACTCTTTTTTATTCTTTTCTTAGCTGTGTGCATCTTTCATGTCTTTGAATATCTTGTTGGTGCAGAAAATTAATATAATTGGTATCTTAAAGATATTAATATATTCTTTTTATCGAGAAAAGTTCCCGCTGTTTTCTTCGGGTTTTCTCCAAGACCCTTAAGACCGGAAGAAAATTTATTTCCTACCACCGGTACAGGCAGCAGAAATCGAGAGGTGACCATGAGGCTCCCAAAACTCATCTAGGGTTTCATCTCCCTCGCTGGCGATGCCACCGGTTCGCTCCATCTCCAGTAGCCTTCGGGCCTTGGAGGCGTGGCGTACCACGGCTTCTCGTCGGTGTGAGGGTTCCCGTTTATTGTTTAGATTATTTTTAGTGGCTTCTTCGTGATGGTGAGGAGATGACTACATCTTGAAGTCGGAATGAGGTTCTCTTCACCCTATCCTCGCTCCGGTAATGCATCTAACGCTGGTGGAGGGCGTGTGGAGTTGTGTGTCCCGTAGGTCTTCTAGGATTCAGTCAGTTTTTGTGTTCAGGTTTCATATCTGTCTCTTTCGATCTATTGATCTCATCTTTGACGATGGTTGCTGCTCTGGTGCGCTAGTTCTTTGGAGTCTTAGCACGACGGCTTCTTGTTTCAGTACTACAACAAGCTCTACGACGACAAGTTTTGTTTGCTCCGGTGTGCTGTTGGAGGAGAGAGGACGGCAGCGCGTCTTCGGCTCGCGTTAGTGATTGTAGTCGTCGCGAGGTAGTCTAAAGACTAATTTGTAACTTTTGTTTTTTTGGTTATTTGTACTAGTAGTAATGGTGATCAATAGATCGGCGGACTTTATTCGCAAAAAAAAAGAAACTTCATTTGGTGCCTATATATGACATGCTGTCTATCCACGTCAAATATCATGATAATTTCAGCGCGACACATATTTTGGTGCGGAACCGAACCATCATGTGAGGGCGAGGCCGCGACCCGTTCCTAGTTTGCCAGCGGTGCGGTACGGTGCAGCCGCGCGATGCCGCTCTAGTTCCCTCCGTGCATGTGGTGTGTTTACGTCTGTTTAGTACCACATCGCTAACTCAGAGCAACCCGAGGCCGCTTAAATCGTTGCGTTCGGGAGCCTGCTTCACACCGTGCGGCAAGCACGGTTTCAGCAAACAAAAAACAAATTACCCCCGGCGATAAGGATTCTCTTGATCAGGGCGTACGGTACATGGTAAAATATGGAAGCTAACTACTGTAAAAGATCCCGTCTTCCTTGCAGGGGGCGCCCCTTTTTTTTGGCATGTAATTTTGTGTGTTTTGGGCTTTTGGCGACCAGTACCATACGGCATTAGTTGGTACGGTGTGAAGCAGGCTCCCGAACATAACCTTTGTGATACGGGCATACTCCATGTGAGATTGCTAAGAGAAAAATGTTTGATCAATATTTGAAAAGGGTCCTTCCACTTTACAATGCAACTCCATGTGTGATGTGTCCATAGCTGCTTCATACCTTATGACCAAACTGAACCTTGGTAATTTGGTCTGCTTTATTTTGTTTTTCGTACTTCTCATATATGTATGATCTGATGGATCAAATGTATGCAGTATATTGACTATTGCCTAGTTGCATACAAATGTATATGGCGTAGAATTAGAATTCTTGGTGTTTTCTTTAGCTTGGCCCGTCCAAGATATTTTTTTTAAGGTCCGCCACTACCTACTAGGCTGAAGAATTAAGAAAGTAGCGTGTGCTTGGTTGAATTAGGACACGCCATGCACTGCTAGTATAGCTGCTCTCACTGAAGGGTAGCTAGGGAAAGTAGCCAGGGAGGCAGAGATGGAGCTAGCGGTTATTTCCTTTCAGCATTGCCATCTTTGGTGACCTAACTAGTCTGGCTTGTCCCGTCGGGGGTATTTTATCATCCTGAGACCTACCATTTCCATCTTCCTCTAAAAAAAACATACTCCGTAGTTGTGTTACTATCTTGATCATCCAACAAGCTAGTGAATTCAACAGAAGAGAACCAAGAACCAGAATGATCAAATTGCACAAGCTACTACTAATCTGCTGTGCCCTGCACCTTGCATTTGCATGCTCCCTGAATCACAACTATGCATACACAATTTTATCGCTGCTGGATCCACCCACTCATTATGTACATATATAGTTGCGGTCGATCTTACCCATGGTGTATCAAGTATAGAGATATAAAGTTATATCTGCACTAAATTCTAGACCTACCACGATCTTCAGTTTAAGTAATAAGTTAGGTGTGACTAAGGCTCAGTTTACTGAGAATTATGTATCTCTCAGTAGATTGATTAATCTGATCGATTTTATTTAACAATATCGTAGGGACCTTTCCTATACCTAACTCCAAAGCTATTTCTACACTCGTTCGCTTGTTTTTTTTTTTTTGAGAAACAACTCCCACCTCCTTTATTCAAATAATATCATAATTCATACATACACCATCAGGTGGAGTTTGGAACCACACATGCATGCCGGCCAATATCTCGAGATACTGATCCTCTAACCAAGCCATGCGCGTCGTCGTTCGACGAACGACCCTCATGGACGAACTGAACTTCCAGGAACTCCGTCGTCCTCGCCTTAAGCTCCATCACTATGTGACCATAGGCTCCCCTCCCTTGTCCATTGATGCTCCGAATGGCGTTCTGGCAGTCAGAAGCCACTCTCACTCGCCGTAAGAGAAGATCGGTTGCCAGCGCCAGGCCCTCCCTGCACGCCAACGCCTCCAAAGCTTCAGGATCTGTTACTCCCCTCATCGCCACTGCTGATGCACCAAGAAAGACACCCAATGAATCGTGCGCCACAGCTGCTATAGCCGCAACAGGGTTATTCTTTGAGACAGCGGCATCAACATTAACCTTTGCTAGGCCACTGGGCGCCGCTCGTTCGCTCGTTCGTCCGTAACACTCAAGCTCTTGCCTAGTTGGGCCTGGCCCAAGCGGGAGACAGGCGCATACGGCCAACATGTATGTGCCTTCCTCTAGTAAATACAAACGTATTATGTCCCCAACTAATAACCATCCATGCGTACAGGAAAAACATATAGAATTAATTTTTGAAAAATGTTCACTTTTTAAAAAAATCGTTTTTTTAAAATCACTCAACATGTTTTTTTTTTAGATTTTTAAGAATTCCACTATGTAAAAAATTTCATATTCAAAAAAATATTTCAATCCTAGAATGTTCACATTTCAAAGAGTCAATTTAAATCTCACTTACAACTTGAATAAAAAGACAAAATCTGGGTTTACCGCGGCATTTCGCTCTGAGTTGCAAAATTCACTTGCAAACTTTAACAACAATGAACTAGGTTTTAGCACGGATTCCTGAGCATTTCACTCTCACTTGCAATCCCACTTGCAAGTGGGCCACAAATGGTAAGTTGTGATAACTAGGATAAAGAAAAACTAGTGCGAAATTCAGAGCATTACACTCTCAGTTACTGCTCCATTTGCAACTTGGCAGCAAAGGTTTGTGGCAACACCACTTGCAACTGGGCAAAGGGAAAATCAGAGTTAGCACATATTAATTCTGGATTATTTGTCTCCCCGTTGCAGCTTCACTTGCAACTGGCCAACAAAAGGTTAGTTGTGATCCTACTTGAAACTAGGACAAAAAGAAATTTAACGGCATCACTGATTTTTGGAGCATTTCTCTCTCATTTGCAGTGGGCAACAAATGTTAGTTGCGGTTCCACTTTCAACTAGACAACAAATATCAGTTGCGATCCCACTTGGACACAAAAAATAATCTTGGACGCGCCAAGCTAAGGAAAAGCACAAAGAATTCTAATTCTAAGCCATATACATTTGTAGGCAACTAGGCATTAGTCAATATATTGTATACATTTGATCCATCAGATCATACATACGAGAAATACCCCAAAACAGAATAAAAGCAGACCAAATTACCAAGGTTCAGTTTGGTCATAAGGTATGAAGCAGCTATGGACACATCACACATGGAGTTGCATAGTTGTAAAACCCGCTCTAACGCTGCTCATGTTAGCTTTTATTCCGGAACAGATTTTTTTTGACCTGGTTCCGGAACAGATTCATTGGGGTTCCATAGGTGCCATGTCACCCTCTCAAAATGTTCAAAGCTATTTATTCTACACACTTTAACACTAGTTTCTTGACAACTTAAGGCCTATTTTGTGACTATTTGTAGGAATTATGATGATATTTTAACAAGTTTATACTATTCATAGTGCATTCTCTACAAATTTGATAGTCTTATTAAATTTATGTTATTCATACGTTGAACTGTAAATTGAGACACCCAACCCCGGTTCTAAGTTGCTAGATCCGCCACTAGTTCTTATTGGCTCACAAGACCGGGGAAGTCAAGCGTGCAAAATGAAAAAAAGTGTAGCATGTCGAGTATTCGACTAATATTGAGCTTTTTAGAATATTTTAAACTTTAGTTTTGCAATTTTTCTTTTGGGAAAAAGTTTTGCGATAATACAGTGTTGCGGCATTTCAACCGGCTGTATAAGGCTTGGGCCTGTCATTCCAGAGTTAGGCCCAAATACTCCATACCAGAAACTGCAAAGCTCACTTAGATGCCGGCCCATCCCCACCTAAGAGCATCTCCAGTCGCGTCCCCCAAAGCGTCCCCCAAAGGGATTTGGGGCGCGCCGGACAAAAAAAACGTTCACAGTCGCGTCCCCCAAAGCCTCTTTTTGTCCGGCGCGTCCCGATACGGTGTCCGGCGCCCCGAGGCCGTCTCCGCCCCACAGGGGACGCTCCGGGCACGCCGAACACAAGGAAAAGCGAGGCGGGCTCCCACATGTCGGAGACTATTTCCACAAACCATTGGTTCGCGCCTTTGTTCTCGTCGCTCCTTCCCTCCCGCGCCTCCCATCCCTCCGCCGCCGCTGGATTTGCCGGCCGCTTCGACGACTGATCTCTTCTGAGAGTCGACACCATCGTCGCGGCTGGCACTCTCCCCGGTCGTCCCGCCGCCACCGCTTTGCCTGCGCGTCCCAGAACGCGGCGTCAAATCCGCCCCACCTCCGCGCACACAAGGTGATCGACGACTTGCCAGGTACGCACGATTGGGCGTTGTTCGTTGCGTCGTCTGTCGCGGCTCAATTTTAACCATTGATTTTGCTTCAGCCATGGATAGCGACGATGAGATGATTTCCCTACTGCTGGAGGACGAGCAAGCCTTCGACGACGACCTCCGGGAGCATTTGCTGATCATCGCGGCCCTCAAGGACGTGCTTAACATCGAGGCGGCGAAGAGGAAGAGGCCGCGTCGCGGAGGATCAAGGCCGGGGAGAAAGAAGGCGAAGCCCCGACACAGGATGGAGGGGCATACCATGCTGCACAATGACTACTTCGCAGATGACGCAACACATGCCGACAATTTTTGGCGCCGGTATAGGATGAGCAATGGGTCTGTTCATGAATATCCTCCACGGCGTTCGAGAGTTCGACCCCTACTTCAAGCTCAAGCACGACGTTGTAGGCGATGTTGGGTTCTCGTCGATTCAGAAGTGCACCGCCGCCATGAGGATGCTTGCATACGGAGCACCTGTCGATACACAGGACGACTACCTTCGCATGAGTGAGTCTACTGCCATTAAGTGCATGTACAAGTTTTGCCGAGCTGTGGTGGAAAAGTTTGGCAAATACAACTTGAGAGGGCCAACTGAGGAAGAAACTGCAAGGATCATGGCACAAATTGCTGCCAAAGGATTTCCTGCAATGCTTGGAAGCATCGATTGCATGCACCGGGCATGGAAGAACTACCCGTTTGCTTGGAAAGGTATATACAAATGGCGTCATGGATATTGCAGTGTGGTGCTTGAAGCTGTGGCAGATTATGATCTCTGGATTTGGCATTCTTTGTTTGGCATGGCCGGATCTTACAATGACATCAACGTGTTGCAGCAGTCTCCGGTGTTCAGCAGACTAGTGGAAGGACATGCTCCACCATGCAACTATGAGATCAATGGCCACTGATGTCTACTCACGCTTATTTTCCTGTAGACAGTGTTGGGCCTCCAAGAGCAGAGGTTTGTAGAACAGCAGCAAGTTTTCCCTTAAGTGGATCACCCAAGGTTTATCGAACTCAGGGAGGAAGAGGTCAAAGATATCCCTCTCATGCAACCCTGCAACCACAAAGCAAGAAGTCTCTTGTGTCCCCAACACACCTAATACACTTGTCAGATGTATAGGTGCACTAGTTCGGCGAAGAGATAGTGAAATACAGGTGGTATGAATGTATATGAGTGGTAATAGCAATCTGAATAAAATATGGCAGCGAGTAAACATGCAACAAAACAGTAAACAAACGGAGATTCGATGCTTGGAAGCAAGGCCTAGGGATCCCGCTTTCACTAGTGGACACTCTCAACAATGATCACACAATAGAACCACTCTACACTCTCTTGTTGGATGATGAACACCACTAATTGTGTAGGATTACACGAACCCTCAATGCCGGAGTTAACAAGCTCCACAATATTCGATATTCATATTTAAATAACCTTAGAGTGCATGATAGATCAACACAACTACACCAAGTACTAACATAGCATGCACACTGTCACCATCACACTATGAACAGAGGCATAGATCACATCAATACTATCATAGCAATAATTAACTTCATAATCTACAAGAGATTACAATCATAACCTACGCCAAGTACTACACGATGCACACACTGTCACCATTACACCGTGCAGGAGGAATAGACTACTTTAATAACATCACTAGAGTAGCACATAGATGATATTCAACTAGATCACATAAAGAGAGAGATGAACCACATAGCTACATCGGAGCCCTCAGCCCCGGGGGTGAATTACTCCCTCCTCATCATGGAGACAACAATGGTGGTGAATATGGCGGTGGAGAAAGAAGTAGGTGAACTGACTCAACATAAAAGTAGAAGAAAGACCCTTCGCAGAGGGAAGCATTGATTGCTATATTTGTGCTAGAGCTTTTATTTTGAAAACAAGAAACAATTTTGTCAACGGTAGTAATAAAGCATATGTATCATGTAAATTATATCCTACAAGTTTCAAGCCTCATGCATAGTATACTAATAGTGCCCGCACCTTGTCCTAATTAGCTCGGATTACCTGGATTATCATTGCAATACATATGTTTTAACCAAGTATCACAAAGGGGTACCTCTATGCCGCCTGTACAAAGGTCTAAGGAGAAAGCTCGCATTGGATTTCTCGGTTTTTATTATTCTCAACTTAGACATCCATACCGGGACAACATAGAAAACAGATAATGGACTCCTCTTTAATGCTTAAGCATTCAACAATTATTAATTTTCTCATATGAGATTGAGGATATTTGTCCAAAACTGAAACTTCCACCATGGATCATGGCTTTAGTTAGCGGCTCAATGTTCTTCTCTAACAGTATGCATGATCAAACCATTCAACTCATGGTAAATCGCCCTTACTTCAGACAAGACGGACATGCATAGCAACTCACATGATATTCAACAAAGTGTAGTTGATGGCGTCCCCAGGAACATGGTTATTGCACAACAAGCAACTTAATAAAAGATAAAGTGCATAAGTACATATTCAATACCACAATAGTTTTTAGGCTATTTGTCCCATTGATACGTCTCCGACGTATCGATAATTTCTTATGTTCCATGCCACATTATTGATGTTATCTACATGTTTTATGCACACTTTATGTCATATTCGTGCATTTTCTGGAACTAACCTATTAACAAGATGCCGAAGTGCCAGTTCCTGTTTTCTGCTGTTTTTGGTTTCAGAAATCCTAGTAACGAAATATTCTCGGAATCGGACGAAATCAACGCCCAAGTTCCTATTTTGCCCAGAAGCATCCAGAACACCCGAGAACCGCCAGGGAGGGGGCACAGGCCCACCAAACCACATGGCGGCGCGGCCAGGGGGGCCCGCGCCACCCTATGGTGTGGGCACCCCTTCGACCCTCCTGCGCCGCCTCTTCGCCTATATAAAGCCCTGGATCGAAAACCCTATAGCGTTCGACGAAACCCACAGAAACCTTCCAGAGCCGCCGCCATCGCGAAGCCAAGATCTGGGGGACAGGAGTCTCTGTTCCGGCACCCTGCCGGAGCGGGGAAGTGCCCCCGGAAGGCTTCTCCATCGACACCGCTGCCATCTCCACTGCCATCTTCATCACCGCTGCTGCTCCCATGAGGAGGGAGTAGTTCTCCATCGAGGCTCGGGGCTGTACCGGTAGCTATGTGGTTAATCTCTCTCCTATGTACCTCAATACAATGATCTCATGAGCTGCTTTACATGATTGAGATTCATATGAGTTTTGTATCACTACTATCTATGTGCTACTCTAGCAAAGTTATTAAAGTAGTTCTATTCCTCCTGCACGTGTGTAAAGGTGACGAGTGTGTGCACCGTGTTAGTACTTGGTTTATGCTATGATCATGATCTCTTGTAGATTGCGAAGTTAACTATTGCTATGATAATATTGATGTGATCTATTCCTCCTACATATGCATGAAGGTGACAAGTGTGCATGCTATGCTAGTACTTGGTTTAGTCTTTTGATCTATCTTACACTAAAGGTTACTAAAATATGAGCATTATTGTGGAGCTTGTTAACTCCGGCATTGAGGGTTCGTGTAATCCTACGCAATGTGTTCATCATCCAACAAAAGTGTAGAGTATGCATTTATCTATTCTCGTTATGTGATCAATGTTGAGAGTGTCCACTAGTGAAAGTGTAATCCCTAGGCCTTGTTCCTAAATATCGCTATCGCTGCTTGTTTATTGTTTTATCGCGTTACTACTCGCCGCAATACTAACACCATCAACTACACGCCGAGAAGCTATTTTCCGGCACCGTTGCTACTGCTCATATATATTCATACCACCTGTATTTCACTATCTCTTCGCCGAACTAGTGCACCTATTGGGTGTGTTGGGGACACAAGAGACTTCTTGCTTTGTGGTTGCAGGGTTGCATGAGAGGGATATCTTTGACCTCTTCCTCCCCGAGTTCGATAAACCTTGGGTGATCCACTTAAGGGAAAACTTGCTCGCTGTTCTACAAACCTCTCGCTCTTGGAGGCCCAACACCGTCTACAGTGAAAGGAGGGGGAAAGTAGACATCAAGCACTTTTCCGGCGCCGTTGCCGGGGAGGAAAGGTAAAAGGCACTCATACTCCGGTTCCATGTAAAGTACTTTTCTGGCGCCATTGTGTTTGTGCTCGAAGCTATTTCCTTTAGATCCTGCAATTGCAACTTTTTGTTTCTTGTTTACACTAGTTTGGCATAATGGACAAGAGTGAGCTTCTATTTCTATTTCCTGATTTAAAACATGGATTGTTTGATGCGAAAATTAAAAAACCTATGGAATCTTATTTGCATGCTCGGTAGTAATATTAGTATGAACGCTTTGAACACCATTGTTGATAATAATATAGAAAGTTCTAAGCTTGGGGAAGCTGGTTTTCATGATCTTTTTAGTCCCCCAAGCATTGAGGAGAAAATTTTCTTTGATGATACTTTGCCTCCTATTTATGATGATTATAATGATAGTGGTCTTTTGGTGCCACCTACTATGGAGAGTAAATTTTGTTGTGATTATACTATGCCTCCTACACTTGATGAGAATAATAATGATAGCTACTTTGTTGAATTTGCTCCCACTACAACTAATAAAATTGATTATGCCTATGTGGAGAGTAATAATTTTATGCATGAGACTCATGATAAGAATGCTTTATGTGATAGTTATATTGTTGAGTTTGCTCATGATGCTACTGAAAGTTATTATGAGAGAGGAAAATATGGTTGTAGAAATTTTCATGTTACTAAAACACCTCTCTATGTGCTGAAATTTTTGAAGCTACACTTGTTTTATCTTTTTATGCTTGTTGCATTATGCTTCTTGAACTTGTTTATTTACAAGACTCCTATGCATAGGAAGCATGTTAGACTTAAATGTGTTTTGAATTTGCTTCTTGATGCTCTCTTTTGCTTCAACTACTATTTCTTGCGAGTGCATCATTAAAACTGCTGAGCCCATCTTAATGGCTAAAAAGAAAGAACTTCTTGGGAGATAACCCATGTGTTATTTTGCTACAGTACTTTATTTTATATTTGTGTCTTGGAAGTTGTTTACTACTGTAGCAACCTCTCCTTATCTTAGTTTTGTGTTTTGTTGTGCCAAGTAAAGTCTTTGATAGTAAAGTCAATACTAGATTTGGATTACTGCGCAGAAACTGTTTTCTTGCTGTTACGAATCTGGGCAAAATTCTCTGTAGGTAACTCATAAAATTATGCCAATTTACGTGAGTGATCCTCAGATATGTACGCAACTTTCATTCAATTTGGGCATTTTCATCTGAGCAAGTCTGGTGCCATTTTAAAATTCGTCTTTACGGACTGTTCTGTTTTGACAGATTCTGCCTTTTATTTCGCATTGCTTCTTTCGCCGTGTTGGGTGGATTTCTTTGTTCCATTACCTTCCAGTAGCTTTGGGAAATGTCCAGAAGTGTTAAGAATGATTGTGTCACCTCTGAACATGTGAGTTTTTGATTATGCGCTAACCCTCTAATGAGTTTGTTTCGAGTTTGGTGTGAAGGAAATTTTCAAGGGTCAAGAGAGGAGGATGATATACTATGATCAAGAAGAGTGAAAACTCTAAGCTTGGGGATGCCCCGGTGGTTCACCCCTGCATATTCTAAGAAGACTCAAGCGTCTAAGCTTGGGGATGCCCAAGGCATCCCCTTCTTCATCGACAACATTATCAGGTTCCTCCTCTGAAACTATATTTTTATTCCATCACATCTTATGTGCTTTGCTTGGAGCGTCGGTTTGTTTTTGTTTTTTGTTTTGTTTGAATAAAATGGATCATAGCATTCACTTTATGGGAGAGAGACACGCTCCGCTGTAGCATATGGACAAGTATGTCCTTAGTTTCTACTCATAGTATTCATGGCGAAGTTTCTCCTTCGTTAAATTGTTATATGGTTGGAATTGGAAAATGATACATGTAGTAATTGCTATTAATGTCTTGGGTAATGTGATACTTGGCAATTGTTGTGCTCATGTTTAAGCTCTTGCATCATATGCTTTGCACCCATTAATGAAGAAATACATAGAGCATGCTATAATTTGGTTTGCATATTTGGTTTCTCTAAGGTCTAGATAATTTCTAGTATTGAGTTTGAACAACAAGGAAGACGGTGTAGAGTGTTATAATGTTTACAATATGTCTTTTATGTGAGTTTTGCTGCACCGGTTCATCCTTGTGTTTGTTTCAAATAAGCCTTGCTAGCCTAAACCTTGTATCGAGAGGAAATACTTCTCATGCATCCAAATCCTGAGCCAAACAACACTATGCCATTTGTGTCCACCATACCTACCTACTACATGGTATTTCTCCGCCATTCCAAAGTAAATTGCTTGAGTGCTACCTTTAAAATTCCATCATTCACCTTTGCAATATATAGCTCATGGGACAAATAGCTTAAAAACTATTGTGGTATTGAATATGTAATTATGTACTTTATCTCTTATTAAGTTGCTTGTTGTGCGATAACCATGTTCACTGGGGACGCCATCAACTATTCTTTGTTGAATTTCATGTGAGTTGCTATGCATGTTCGTCTTGTCTGAAGTAAGAGAGATCTACCACCTTATGGTTAAGCATGCATATTGTTAGAGAATAACATTGGGCCGCTAACTAAAGCCATGATCCATGGTGGAAGTTTCAGTTTTGGACATATATCCTCAATCTCAAATGATAAAATTATTAATTGTTGTTACATGCTTATGCATAAAAGAGGAGTCCATTATCTGTTGTCTCTGTTGTCCCGGTATGGATGTCTAAGTTGAAGAATAATCAATAGCGAGAAATCCAATGCGAGCTTTCTCCTTAGACCTTTGTACAAAGCGGCATAGAGGTACCCCATTGTGACACTTGGTTAAAACATGTGCATTGTGATGATCCGGTAGTCCAAGCTAATTAGGACAAGGTGCGGGCACTATTAGTATACTATGCATGAGGCTTGCAACTTGTAAGATATAATTTACATGATACATATGCTTTATTACTACCGTTGACAAAATTGTTTCATGTTTTCAAAATCAAAGCTCTAGCACAAATATAGCAATCGATGCTTTTCCTCTATGGAGGGCCATTCTTTTACTTTATTGTTGAGTCAGTTCACCTAGTTCTCTCCACCTCAAGAAGCAAACACTTGTGTGAACTTTGCATTGATTCTTACATACTTGCTTATTGCATTTGTTATATTGCTTTGCATTGACAACTATTCTTACATAATAAGCTTGGGGATGCTGATACGTCTCCGACGTATCGATAATTTCTTATGTTCCATGCCACATTATTGATGTTATCTACATGTTTTATGCACACTTTATGTCATATTCGTGCATTTTCTGGAACTAACCTATTAACAAGATGCCGCAGTGCCAGTTCCTGTTTTCTGCTGTTTTTGGTTTCAGAAATCCTAGTAACGAAATATTCTCGGAATCGGACGAAATCAACGCTCAAGTTCCTATTTTGCCCGGAAGTATCCAGAACACCCGAGAACCGCCAGGGAGGGGGCACAGGCCCACCAAACCACATGGCGGCGCGGCCAGGGGGGCCCGCGCCACCCTATGGTGTGGGCACCCCTTCGACCCTCCTGCGCCGCCTCTTCGCCTATATAAAGCCCCTGGATCGAAAACCCTATAGCGTTCGACGAAACCCACAGAAACCTTCCAGAGCCGCCGCCATCGCGAAGCCAAGATCTGGGGGACAGGAGTCTCTGTTCCGGCACCCTGCCGGAGCGGGGAAGTGCCCCCGGAAGGCTTCTCCGTCGACACCGCTGCCATCTCCACCGCCATCTTCATCACCGCTGCTGCTCCCATGAGGAGGGAGTAGTTCTCCATCGAGGCTCGGGGCTGTACCGGTAGCTATGTGGTTAATCTCTCTCCTATGTACCTCAATACAATGATCTCATGAGCTGCTTTACATGATTGAGATTCATATGAGTTTTGTATCACTACTATCTATGTGCTACTCTAGCAAAGTTATTAAAGTAGTTCTATTCCTCCTGCACGTGTGTAAAGGTGACAGTGTGTGCACCGTGTTAGTACTTGGTTTATGCTATGATCATGATCTCTTGTAGATTGCGAAGTTAACTATTGCTGATAATATTGATGTGATCTATTCCTCCTACATATGCATGAAGGTGACAGTGTGCATGCTATGCTAGTACTTGGTTTAGTCTTTTGATCTATCTTACACTAAAGGTTACTAAAATATGAGCATTATTGTGGAGCTTGTTAACTCCGGCATTGAGGGTTCGTGTAATCCTACGCAATGTGTTCATCATCCAACAAAAGTGTAGAGTATGCATTTATCTATTCTGTTATGTGATCAATGTTGAGGGTGTCCACTAGTGAAAGTGTAATCCCTAGGCCTTGTTCCTAAATACTGGTATCGCTGCTTGTTTACTGTTTTACTGCGTTACTACTGCTGCAATACTAACACCATCAACTACACGCCAGGAAGCTATTTTCTGGCACCGTTGCTACTGCTCATATATATTCATACCACCTGTATTTCACTATCTCTTCGCCGAACTAGTGCACCTATTGGGTGTGTTGGGGACACAAGAGACTTCTTGCTTTGTGGTTGCAGGGTTGCATGAGAGGGATATCTTTGACCTCTTCCTCCCTGAGTTCGATAAACCTTGGGTGATCCACTTAAGGGAAAACTTGCTGCTGTTCTACAAACCTCTGCTCTTGGAGGCCCAACACTGTCTACAGGAAAGGAGGGGGAAAGTAGACATCACCCATGAGCTATATATTGTAAAGATGAAGAATAGAAATTTTAAAGGTAGCACTCAAGCAATTTACTTTGGAATGGCGGAGAAATACCATGTAGTAGGTAGGTATGGTGGACACAAATGGCATAGTGGTTGGCTCAAGGATTTTGGATGCATGAGAAGTATTTCCTCTCGATACAAGGCTTAGGCTAGCAAGGTTATTTGAAACAAACACAAGTATGAACCGGTGCAGCAAAACTCACATAAAAGACATATTGTAAACATTATAAGACTCTACACCGTCTTCCTTGTTGTTCGACCCTTACTAAAAATTATCTAGACCTTTAGAGAGGCCAATCAGGAAAAGTCGAGATTGAACCGGCGGGCATATGAACCTGGCAAGAGCCAGACTATGATTGGTCCACGTAGAGGTGGGGTCTACAATAGCAGCAAGCCTTTTTCCTATACAACTAGAGATACCGGTTGAATACATCACGCATGAGGCCCGCAGTTAAAGCATGTCAGATGGTCTGCCTTTCCCTCTCTCCGTCCTCTCTCGGTGACTCGGTCCTCTCGAAGAATTTAATGGCCGGTGGTGGGATGGGTCACAAGTGGTGGGCAAGAAGGGCGGCACCAGCGTCGCACGTTGAGATTTGTTCGGCCGCCAAGATCTGCCGGCGGCGTTCAGTTGTTCAGGCGGCGTTCAGGCGAGTTCACTGCAAAGCAGCAAAGCATAAGAAGAGCAACAGAGCATCTCACAGAGAAAGCAAACCCAAGAAGTTCCGGCCGCCTGAATGCGGCCACCTCTGGCCACAGGCAAGCAGCAGCGGAAGGCTGTCGCGGCTGAAAACGACTTCGAGGCGGCGTTCTGCATGTTCGACAAGGACTCCGAGGAGGACGTGATGGTGGTACAGGAGGAGGTGACGCCGCAGGAAGCCGACGCAGTACAGGGGCGTGCGGCGCCGGCCGTGGGGCAAGTGGGTTGTCGAGATCCGCGACCCCGTCAAGGGCGTCCGCGTCTGGCTCGGCACCTTCCCCTCCGCCGAGGCCGCCGCGCTCGCCTACGACGATGCCGGGGCCAGGCTCAACTTCCCCTCCGCGACCGCCGCTCCTAGCAACACACCCAATAGGTGCACTAGTTCGGCGAAGAGATAGTGAAATACAGGTGGTATGAATGTATATGAGTGGTAATAGCAATCTGAATAAAATATGGTAGCGAGTAAACATGCAACAAAACAGTAAACAAACGAAGATTCGATGCTTGGAAGCAAGGCCTAGGGATCCCGCTTTCACTAGTGGACACTCTCAACAATGATCACACAATAGAACCACTCTACACTCTCTTGTTGGATGATGAACACCACTAATTGTGTAGGATTACACGAACCCTCAATGCCGGAGTTAACAAGCTCCACAATATTCGATATTCATATTTAAATAACCTTAGAGTGCATGATAGATCAACACAACTACACCAAGTACTAACATAGCATGCACACTGTCACCATCACACTATGAACGGAGGCATAGATCACATCAATACTATCATAGCAATAATTAACTTCATAATCTACAAGAGATTACAATCATAACCTACGCCAAGTACTACACGATGCACACACTGTCACCATTACACCGTGCAGGAGGAATAGACTACTTTAATAACATCACTAGAGTAGCACATAGATGATATTCAACTAGATCACATAAAGAGAGAGATGAACCACATAGCTACAGCGGAGCCCTCAGCCCCGGGGGTGAATTACTCCCTCCTCATCATGGAGACAACGATGGCGGTGAATATGGCGGTGGAGACGGCGGTGGAGATGACTCCGGGGGCAATTCCCCGTCCCGGCAGGGTGCCGGAACAGAGACTTCTGTCCCCCGAATTGGAGTTTCGCGATGGCGGCGGCTCTAGAGGGTTTTCTCTGGTTTCGTCAAGCGGTGTCGAGGAATTAGGTAAGGAGGCTTCAAATAGGCGAAGAGGCGGAGTCGGAGGGTCGACGAGGCGGCGACACAGTAAGGCGGCGCGGCCAAGGCCTGGGCCGCGCCAGCCTATCATCTGGTGGGCCTGTGGCCCCCCTCTGGCGACTCTCGGGTGTTCTGGAAGCTTCGTCCAATTCTAAGACTCTGGGCGTTGATTTTGTCCAATTCCGAGAATATTTCCTTACTAGGATTTCTGAAACCAAAAACAGCAGAAAACAGGAACTGGCACTTCGGCATCTCGTCAATAGGTTAGTTCCGGAAAACGCATAAAATCATCATAAAGTGTGAACAAAACATGTAGGTATCGATACGTCGGAGACGTATCAGCCACCAATATACCAGAGGCTATTATCTAGCCGATGGTATATATCCAGAATGGGCCACTTTTGGCAAAACAATCTCGAATCCATCAGGTCAGAAGAATTCCCACTTTGCTACACGACAGGAGGCTTGCAGGAAGGATGTCGAGCGGGCATTTGGTGTGCTTCAAGCTCAATTTGCAATTATTCGGTACCCTACTCTAACTGGTCTCACGACCAAATGTGGGAGGTGATGCAAGATTGTGTGATCATGCACAACATGGTCATCGAGGATGACCGCAAGAATCAGACCAGGTCACATGTTGGTCCCTATGAGTATGAAGGCCCTCTTGCGGAGGTTGATCATGAGTTGCCTGCAGATTTTGCTGATTTCCTAACCATGCACGCAGAGATCCGTGACAACAATGTTCACGATCAACTTAAAGCTGATCTCGTTGAGCATTTATGGACGATCAAAGGAAATGCCGCGGCACATTGGTCTAGCCCTATTTATTTGTTGTTTTATTGTTCGTTGTATTTTAATTTGAAAACAATCTCCGCAAACATATTTATTTGTATGCTATATTTAATAAATGATTGTGTTTCAAAAACCCTTATTTAATGTTTGGGGGACGCGACTGGGGAGCGACGTCCCCCAAACACGGCACGAACAAAACACGTCCCCAAACGCTCAATCCGGCGTGGTTTCGGGGACGCGACTGGAGATGCTCTAAACAATTCCCTTGGCACCCACTTCCACCGCTGTCTTGGCTCAAAAAAAAAATTTCCACCGCTGTCACCCACAAGCTGACGAGCTTTTCCACCTCGTTCCTCAACTGCACTTCCAAAAAAGAAACAGTTTAAAGTTTATTTTTGCGAATAGAACCTTGACATTGAGAGAAGCATCGAACAAAACAGAAGACCTCAACAAAAATGAAAATTACAACAAAATTCTTGAGATTCCATTTGTCTTCAACCTCTAGTCCTCTAGACCGTGTCAACGGCTGTGATACGTCCAAAACGTATCTACTTTCCCGAACACTTTTGCTATTGTTTTGCCTCTAATTTGTGTATTTTGGATGCAACTAACACGGACTAACACTGTTTTCAGCAGAACTGTTCTGGTGTCTCGTTTTTGTGCAGAAATCCAACTTTTAGGAAAATCCTCGGAATTTATGCAGAAGACCCTATTTTCACAGAATATTGGCGGAGCCAGAAGGACAAGCTAGGTGGAGGCCCGAGGGCCCCACACCATAGGGCGGCGCGGCCCAGGGGGGGCCGCGCGGCCCTGTGGTGTGGCCCCCTCGGCCGGCCTCCGACGCCCTCCTTCGGACTATATATTGCCTTCGACCTAAAAACGCACGGAGAGAAGTCGAAGTCGCCGTGAAAGCCTCCGTAACGCCGCCATATCGCGAAACTCCGTCTCGGGAGCCGAAGTCTCCGTTCCGGCACTCGCCGGACGGGGAATTGGAGGAGATCATCGCCATCATCATCACCGACGCCTCTCCATCAACCAGCCATGCTTCCCCCATCCATGTGTGAGTAATTCCCCCGCTGTAGGCCGAAGGGGATGGTAGGGATTGGATGAGATTGGTCATGTAATAGCATAAGATTGTTAGGGCATAGTGCCTAGTGTCCGTAATTGGTACTTTGATGATATTGTTGCAACTTGTTATGCTTAATGCTTGTCACTAGGGCCCGAGTGCCATGATCTCAGATCTGAACATGTTATTGTTTCATCATGATATTCATTGTTTTATGATCTTACCTGCAAGTTGTATACACATGTCGCTGTCCGGAACCAATGGCCCCGAAGTGACAAGAATCGGGACAACCGGAGGGGATGGTAGTGATGTGAAGATCACATGTGTTCACGGAGTGTTAATGCTTTGCTCCGGTACTCTATTAAAAGGAGTACCTTAATATCCAGTAGATTCCCTTGAGGCCCGGCTGCCACCGGCTGGTAGGACAAAAGATGTTGTGCAAGTTTCTCATTGCGAGCACGTACGACTATAATTGGAACACATGCCTATTGATTGCTTTGTACTTGGACACCGTTTTATTATTATCCGCAAATGCCCTCGCTATGATTGTTACATGAGTTTCTCTCATCCATGCAACGCCCGTCATCCGTCCCCATGCCTACAGTATTTTAATCCTGTTGTTTACTATAATCACTACTCGCTGTCTCTCGTTACTCGTCGTCGTTATTTCACTACCGCTACTGCTATAAAACTGTTACTACTGATAAACTCTTGCGAGCAAGTCTGTTTCCAGGTGCAGCTGAATTGACAACTCCGCTATTAAGGCCTCCAAGTATTATTTGTCTCCCCTTGTGTCGAATCAATAAATTGGGTTATACTACCCGCGAAGACTGCTGCGATCCCCTACACTTGTGGGTCATCAAGACTGTTTTCTGGCGCCGTTGCCGGGGAACATAGCTTTATTTGGAAGTTCACTTGGATTGATATTGTTCGCTGCAAATTCTCCATCATGGGTAAATCTCGCGATCTTAAAGTCGCCATATTACCATCCACTACAAAAAAAGGTACAACTCTGAGTACCTCTGCTACACTTGATTCACCATCTGTGATAAGTCAACTTGTTTCACCGCCACAAGCTGGTACGTCTGCTGAATCTGAAAACTCTCATAATATTGATAATGTTTCTGCTGTGCTTGATGATAGTGGTTCATTGGGATCCTTTCTAGATGCCACAATTGCTAGGTCTAGACAAATTGAAAATGCTGAAACTCCTGATGAAAATGCCACTACACCTGTTAGTTCACCTGAACTTGATTATTCTAGTGATGATCCTGATGAAGATTATGTGGAGCATAATGATGATCTTATTAATAGATGCAATGCTACTGCTGATGCAAGAAACTTTAAAAAGTTTCTTACACAATATACTCGTTAGACATAAGCTATCTCCCGATCCTGAATTTGCCACATCTCCTATATGCATTAAGGATAAAGATTATGATTTTTCTCTTGATCTATCTCATATAGCTATTGTAGAGAAAGCACCCTTTTGTGGTACTGAAAAAGAAAGTGCTGTAGAACACATGAATGAACTTTCTTCTACGAGTAGCTTGTTTTCTGATGATGACAAGATGCATACTTACTTTGTCATTAAAAATTTTCCTTTCTCATTAAAGGATGATGCTAAAACTTGGTATAACAATTTGCCTCCTGGTTCTATTAAAAGTCCAACTGATTTGCGTGATGTTTTCTTTCGAAAATATTTTCCTGCTAGTGCTCAACATATTGCTTTACAGAGAATTTATAGGTTTGACCAGGGAGATGAAGAGAAATTGCCTGCGGCATGGGCAAGATTTTGTTCTCTTATCAGAGCTCGACCTGGACATGATTTAGAAAAGAATGATCTACTCGATATATTTTATAGTGGACTAACCATTGAATCTAGAGCATATTTGGATAGTTGTGCTGGTTGTGTTTTCAGGAAAGAACTCCAGACGAAGTCGAAGAATTATTGGCTAGAATAAGCCGGAATCATGATGATTGGAATACACCCGAACCAACTCCAACGCCAATATTGAAGAAGAGGGGTTTAATTGAATTGAATGATGAAGATATGAGGGAAGCTAAGAAGTCTCTCAAGGAGAAAGGTATTAAATCCGAAGATGTGAAGAATCTACCTCCCATAGAAGATATATGTGAGATAATTCCCCTTCACCCATGATTGAGGTAAACTCCCTTCAACGCTTTACTAGGGAAGATATTCCGTATTCAAAACCTCCTGCTCAATGCTTAGATGAGTTTGATAATTATATTGTTAAGCAAGAAAATTTTAATATGAGAGTAGAGAATCATCTAATGGAAAATTCTCAAGCTATTAGCAATTTGCATGATATTGTGGAGAGAACCTCCAATGATGTTAAGATGCTTGTTAAACATTTTCAAATGATTCAAACTCAAATTGATCAACTCACTAAAGTGCAAAATGACTTGCTAAATAATAATTCTAAAGAGAAACATGCTTATGAAGTAACAACAAGAGGTGGTGTCTCTACCCAGGATCGTCTATATCCTGAAGGGCATCCCAAAAGAATTGAACAAGATTCTCAACGAATTGAACCTAGTGCTCCTTCTAAGAAGAAAAAGAAGAAGAAACATAAAAATGTTGTAGAATCCTCTGAACCTATTAATGATCCTAATAGTATTTCTATTTCCGACGCTGAAACTGAAAGTGGTAATGAACATGATAATGATAATGATAAGAATGATGCTTCTGATAAAGAAGAGGTAGAAGATGAACCTGAAAAGCATAATAAAAATAAAAAGTATACTAAAGAAGATTTTATTGCTAAGAAACATGGCAATGAAAGAGAACCTTGGGTGCAAAAGCAAATGCCTTTTCCTGCTAAAAAACTAAAACCAAAGGAAGAAGAACACTATAATAAATTTTGTGATTGGATGAAACCTTTATTCTTGCAAATCCCTTTGACTGATGCTATTAAATTGCCTCCTTATTCAAAGTATATGAAAGATATTGTTACTAACAAAAGGAAAATCCCCAATGAGGAAATTTCCACTATGCTTGCTAATTACTCTTTCAATGGCAAGGTTCCGAAGAAGTTGGGCGACCCAAGTATACCTACTATTCCTTGTTCTATTAAGAATAATTATGTTAAAACTGCTCTATGTGACTTGGGAGCCGGTGTTAGTGTTATGCCTTTTTCTCTTTATAAGAGACTCTATTTAGATAAGTTGATACCTACTGATATATCTTTGCAAATGGCTGATAAATCTACCGCTATTCCCGTTGGTATATGTGAGGATGTTCCTGTTCAAGTTACTAATAACCGCTTGATATTAACTGATTTTGTTGTGTTGGAAATGCCTCGAAGATGATAATATGTCTATTATTCTTGGGAGACCTTTTCTTAACACCGCAGGGGCTGTTATTGATTGCAATAAAGGAAAGGTTACTTTCAATGTTGATGATAAGGAGCATACCGTCTATTTCCCCAAGAGGATTGATAAAGTATGTGGAGTCAATACTATTTCTAATGTGAGAACTATCAAAATTGGAACTATTGATTGTCCTATATATGAGCCTAAAGAAGGTTATCAAAATCTTATGATTGGATCCATATCAATACAATTCAAGGTAACATGATTGATTTTAGGTTTATTTCTTAATATGCTATGTAAAATTTATTCGGTGGCAAGACTTGATCAACATTGTTAACGAATACCTTTTATATGCATAGGGGAGGTAAACAACATCTCTTTCTTCCTCCACTTGTTTTATTTGCTGTAGCACTTGTGTTTTGCAAAGCTCCTTAGTTGATTAGAGATTTCAAAAAATTTCCTGGCCAGTAATAATAAACTTAATACCCAGAAATGTGCATTTTTCAAAGTTTTCAAAAATTCACAAAAATTATACCGTTGGTCCTATTTTTCGAAAATGCACCTGGAGCACTGTGAGGATGACCTGTGGAGCACCCCAGGGTGGCACACCACAGGCCGGCGCGGCCTGGAAGGGGGCGCGCCACCCTGGCGTGTGGGGCCCCCTTTGCCCCACTTTAGCATCTCTTCCTCCCAGACTCTTCTCTCTCCCGAAAAAATCAACACCAGCTTCCTCTCACTCGCGTTTTTGCTCAAGAGGTCAGGATTTTTCGATCTCTTTGCTCAGCCCAGATTTCTGTATGAAATTTGGCACATTTGCTCTCCGGTATGTGACTCCTCCGATTATCCAAGTAGAATTTTGTTTGGTTGAGTATATCTTGAATATTTTGCTGCTGTAGGTAACATGTTTAGTGAGCTTGCATGCTTGTTCTAAGTTGTATAAACTAGTTTTGATGCATGATTAGCACTCTAGCAAGTTCCTATAGTAGTTCCCCTTGATTATATGTCACCAAATCAAATTTTATATTGTTTGTTGAAAAAAATTCATAAAATGGAGTGGAATAGATATCAACTAAACCAACAAGAATTGGAGATGCAACAAGTCATGAGAGTGAACCGTGAAGAGGGAGTATACCCCTCTTACTACCCGTGCACAGATTTCATGAGAAGCGCAGGAATATTGGAAGATGTTCAGAATCTAATTTCTCGTGCATGGTTGAATGATTTTCTTGATGGAGAACCATGCCAATATGCAAAATTGACTATGTCTGTTGTGCAGGACTTTAAGTTCAATTGGTCGCGATCTAACCCCATGGTTCAGTATAAGATTTATAATAAGACTGTGAACTTGCCATTCAATGATTTTTGTACAGCAATTAGAGTACCGCAATGGGGATCATGCGAGAAGATAAGGGGATCGCCGCGAGAGCTCTTAAGCCTCTTCGAGATGATTTGTTATGGAAGGAGTTTCTCAGAGGATGGTGGTAAAATCACTAGCATTCAACTCCCAGCTATCCGCTACTTTGCTTATTTCATTACTAAATGCGTTCTTGCTAGAAAGAGTGGTGGTAAACTATCTATCCAGGATTTAGCTTTTCTAGCTGCTGCACTGCAAGGTAGTAAGACTTATAATTTGGGGGCATTGATAGCTTATAGACTTGCTACTAACCGTGAGAAAGGTGGAATTTGTGGAGGTCTCATCGCCTCTCGTTTACTAGCTTTGCATAATGTAGAACCTCATCATCTTGATATTCAACTTTCCATAGAAAAACTTGACATAGTCTCCATGATTAAACATGAATTTGTTTCTGATTCATCTAATTTGGATAACCTGTTTTATAAGATAACATATTACAAGAAGTCTTGGAGAACTACTAAGAAAACTGAAAAACTAGTGAGATTGCCTGCGCCTGTTCTATTTAACCTTGATTCCAGGGAGGATTGGTCGACCACGTAAAGTGCACTGAATGCACACATAGAGGGAGGAGGCCATCATGCAAGAGACAACACGGAGGAGGCCGAGGAACACCTCGACTCATCGTCCGATGCAGCAAGTTCCTCGCATCAACATGTTGGGTATGTGGAGCCTCCACGCTTTTCTTCTGCACAGGAACCTTACTATGACTACGCCATGCATTACCCACTGGCGAGGAACAGCGACCCTCGCTGGGGCTGAACTCCACTTAGGCCAAAAGCCTAAGATTGGGGGAGGTATACCGACATCACTCATTCTTTGCATATTATGGTTGCTGGATACTTGTATATACTTGTTTGGTTTGTTTGAGTGGTTTTCTAATGAGAGGAAGATGATATTTGGGGAAGTGCTGTCTGAAAACAGATTCTGGACTGTTACCGAAAAAATTCCCAAAAATAGCCAGAACAGTATTTTGCGAAGCCAAGTTTTGTGCATGTTCCCCAGGTTGTTATCTAACTTTCATTAGTTGAAGACTTTTCGATTTGAGCAGTGGAAGAATTTCTTAAAAATCAAGTACTGTACTGCTGTCAAGTTTGACGAATTTCTGCTGCTTTGTGTTTATGTGAGTTTTCTAGTTTGCCATTTTCTTGTTTTTGCTTTGTTTCTTTCCCAAAACACAAAAAGACCAAAAATATTTCTGTTGTTTCTCTTCATAATTTTTTTGCTTTGGTTCCTTGCATTTGTTTCGCTTTATTTGCTATTGCTAGTTTGATATAAGAAAACCCAAAAAGATTTTGCTTTGTTTGCTTGTTTCCTTTTGTTCTTGTTTCCAATTCGAAAACACCAAAAATATTTGATGTTCTTCTTTGGTTTGTAAAGTTCATCATGAGTTCAATGGTCTTCGGTGGCTGGAGCGTGGTTTTCATTTCATATTATCCAAGCTACACAAGTGAAAGGAAATAATGACGATCTAAGACAATTGGATTGTGGTGAGAGGTGATACGTCTCCGACGTATCGATAATTTCTTATGTTCCATGCCACATTATTGATGTTATCTACATGTTTTATGCACACTTTATGTCATATTCGTGCATTTTCTGGAACTAACCTATTAACAAGATGCCGAAGTGCCGCTTGATGTTTTCTCGCTGTTTTTGGTTTCGGAAATCCTAGTAACGAAATATTCTCGGAATTGGACGAAATCAACGCCCGGGGTCCTATTTTGCCACGAAGCTTCCGAAGTCCGAAGGAGAGATGAAGAGGGGCCACGAGGGGGCCACACCCTAGGGCGGCGCTGCCCCCTTGGCCGCGCGGCCCCGTGGTGTGGGGCCCCCGTGCCGCCTCTTGACCTGCCCTTCCGCCTACAAATAGCCTCCGTGACGAAACCCCCAGTACCGAGAGCCACGATACGAAAAACCTTCCAGAGACGCCGCCGCCGCCGATCCCATCTCGGGGGATCCAGGAGATCGCCTCCGGCACCCTGCCGGAGAGGGGATTCATCTCCCGGAGGACTCTACGCCGCCATGGTCGCCTCCGGTGTGATGTGTGAGTAGTCTACCCCTGGACTATGGGTCCATAGCAGTAGCTAGATGGTTGTCTTCTCCCCATTGTGCTATCATTGTCGGATCTTGTGAGCTGCCTATCATGATCAAGATCATCTATATGTAATTCTATATGTTGCGTTTGTTGGGATCCGATGAATAGAGAATACTTGTTATGTTGATTATCAAAGTTATATCTATGTGTTGTTTATGATCTTGCATGCTTTCCGTTACTAGTAGATGCTCTGGCCAAGTAGATGCTTGTAACTCCAAGAGGGAGTATTTATGCTCGATAGTGGGTTCATGCCTGCATTGACACCGGGACGATGATGAAAGTTCTAAGGTTGTGTTGTGCTGTTGCCACTAGGGATAAAACATTGATGCTATGTCTAAGGATGTAGTTGTTGATTACATTACGCACCATACTTAATGCAATTGTCCGTTGCTTTGCAACTTAATACTGGAGGGGGTTCGGATGATAACCTCGAAGGTGGACTTTTTAGGCATAGATGCGGTTGGATGACGGTCTATGTACTTTGTCGTAATGCCCAATTAAATCTCACTATACTCATCATGATATGTATGTGCATGGTCATGCTCTCTTTATTTGTCAATTGCCCAACCGTAATTTGTTCACCCAACATGTTGTTTATCCGATGGGGGAGACACCTCTAGTGAACTGTGGACCCCGGTCCAATTCTCTATACTCGAAATACAATCTACTCGCAATACCTGTTCTACTGTTTTCTCGCAAACAATCATCTTCCACACAATACGGTTAATCCTTTGTTACAGCAAGCCGGTGAGATTGACAACCTCACTCGTTTCGTTGGGGCAAAGTACTTTGGTTGTGTTGTGCAGGTTCCACGTTGGCGCCGGAATCCCCGGTGTTGCGCCGCACTACATCCCGCCGCCATCAACCTTCAACGTGCTTCTTGGCTCCTCCTGGTTCGATAAACCTTGGTTTCTTTCTGAGGGAAAACTTGCTGCTGTGCGCATCATACCTTCCTCTTGGGGTTCCCAACGAACGTGTGAGTTACACGCCATCAAGAGGCTGGTATGAACTCTATTTGTTTTCATTTTTGTACATATACTCATCCATGTGAGCATGCTTAGTTGGTTCATGTGAGGTATATGTCATTTGAGAAAGTCTAGTAGTTCATGATCTCTCATGTTTAGCTCCAATTTATTAATATGAGTAGCATGTCATGGATGTTTGCTTGCATTGTTTTATTCATAAGTAGGTATGGTATTGTGGTATCCTCCTCTGAATAATTCATTTATATCGACTTGGCACATGCTCACGCATGCATATGACTGAACAAAAGTCAATTAAGCCTCGATGATTTATATTGCTTCAGAGTTCTTGTATCACTTTTATGCCTCTGTTAATTTATTTTGCCGCAAGCATGATTATGACAGTGACTGCTCTCTTGATTTGTCGCTCCCCAGTCTATTGCTAGCCTTCACTTGTACTGAGCGGGAACACTGCTCGTGCTTCCAAACACCTGAAAACCAAGTTATTCCAAAGTGTCCACCATAAATACCTATGCATGGCATTTCAAACCATTCCAAGTAAATTCTCATGCGCTACCTTTAAAACCTTCAAAATGCTTCTCAATTTGTGTTAATGTTTCATAGCTCATGAGGAAGTATGTGGTGTTTAACTTTCAACCTTGTCATTTACTTTTGACGGACTTTCATTATGGACTAGTGGCACATCCGCTTATCCAATAATTTTGCAAAAAGAGCCGGCAATGGGATTCCCAGTCCCAAATTAATTAACTTAAATAGACACTCCTCCATGGTATGTGATCGTTGGACGGCACCCGAAGGATTCGGTTAGCCATGGCTTGTGTAAGCAAAGGTTGGGGGGAGTGTCATCATAATAAAACTAAAATAAAAAGGCACTCCTTCATGGTATGTGATTGTTGGCAGGCACCCGAGGATTCGGTTAGCCATGGTTTGTGAAAGAAAGGTTGGAAGGAGTGCCACATAAACATAAAAATAATTCATGGGAGCCGCTCTTGGAAGTCCGGTTGGCGAGGTGGTTAGTGTACCCATTACCATTCGTTGACAACAACAAACACCTCTCAAAACAATTTTATTCCTGTTTTAAAAATGAAAAGCTCTAGCGCATGTTAATCCCTGCTTCCCTCTGCGAAGGGTCAATCTTTTACTTTTATGTTGTGTCTCCATTCTTTCTTTTAGCACTATCTTGAGAGCACGACTGTCATTCTTAGTATAATATGCTTGTATCAAAATATGATTGATTGTGGTATAACTTTGATGCTTTTATCTTTGACAATCATTACTTCTAGTCTTTCTATGAACTTCAGAGGTGCCTGGGCATTTATGTTTTGCTGATCAAATACGGGCAAGCGAGATACCACTTTATCGTACTCTCTTATGAACATTGCAATCCTGCTTATATACATGATTCATGATGCTTATTATTAATTGTTGGTACCTCTCCATGATTGACATAGCTGTTAGATGATCTTATTTGCATGCATCTTATTATGAACTGCCTGAGTGTTAGCCATAGCATGAGAATATATACATCATATGAGCAAAATGTGTTCGTGAAAGTTCTTTTATCGCTCAGTTGTTAACTGAATTGCTTGAGGACAAGCAATAAGCTAAGCTTGGGGGAGTTGATACGTCCAAAACGTATCTACTTTCCCGAACACTTTTGCTATTGTTTTGCCTCTAATTTGTGTATTTTGGATGCAACTAACACGGACTAACGCTGTTTTCAGCAGAACTGTTCTGGTGTCTCGTTTTTGTGCAGAAATCCAACTTTCAGGAAAATCCTCGGAATTTATGCAGAAGGCCCTATTTTCACAGAATATTGGCGGAGCCAGAAGGACAAGCCAGGTGGAGGCCCGAGGGCCCCACACCATAGGGCGGCGCGGCCCAGGGGGGCCCTCGCGACCCTGTGGTGTGGCCCCCTCGGCCGGCCTCCGACGCCCTCCTTCGGACTATATATTGCCTTCGACCTAAAAACGCACGGAGAGAAGTCGAAGTCGCCAGAAAGCCTCCAGAACGCCGCCACATCGCGAAACTCCGTCTCGGGAGCCAGAAGTCTCCGTTACGGCACTCCGCCGGACGGGGAATTGGAGGAGATCATCGCCATCATCATCACCGACGCCTCTCCATCAACCAGCCATGCTTCCCCCATCCATGTGTGAGTAATTCCCCCGCTTGTAGGCCGAAGGGGATGGTAGGGATTGGATGAGATTGGTCATGTAATAGCATAAGATTGTTAGGGCATAGTGCCTAGTGTCCGTAATTGGTACTTTGATGATATTGTTGCAACTTGTTATGCTTAATGCTTGTCACTAGGGCCCGAGTGCCATGATCTCAGATCTGAACATGTTATTGTTTCATCATGATATTCATTGTTTTATGATCTTACCAGCAAGTTGTATACACATGTCGCTGTCCGGAACCAATGGCCCCGAAGTGACAAGAATCGGGACAACCGGAGGGGATGGTAGTGATGTGAGGATCACATGTGTTCACGGAGTGTTAATGCTTTGCTCCGGTACTCTATTAAAAGGAGTACCTTAATATCCAGTAGATTCCCTTGAGGCCCGGCTGCCACCGGCTGGTAGGACAAAAGATGTTGTGCAAGTTTCTCATTGCGAGCACGTAATACTATAATTGGAACACATGCCTATTGATTGCTTTGTACTTGGACACCGTTTTATTATTATCTGCAAATGCCCTGCTATGATTGTTACATGAGTTTCTCTCATCCATGCAACGCCCGTCATCCGTCCCCGTGCCTACGGTATTTTAATCCTCGCTGTTTACTATAATCACTATCGTTGTCTCTGTTACTCTGCTGCTGTTATTTCACTACTGCTACTGCTATAAAACTGTTACTACTGATAAAATCTTGCGAGCAAGTCTGTTTCCAGGTGCAGCTGAATTGACAACTCCGCTATTAAGGCCTCCAAGTATTCTTTGTCTCACCTTGTGTCGAATCAATAAATTGGGTTATACTACCCGCGAAGACTGCTGCGATCCCCTATACTTGTGGGTCATCAGGCTGTTGCCACTTCTCCCTGAGACGGCCTAACGTTATTGGTTCCGGACGGAAAGTCGCCGAAGAGGTGAAGAAGACCACATCCGCCCCGGATAGGAAGAATGACTAACCGCCGATGAAGTTTCATGAAGATCCGGAGATCCCCCAGCTAGAGAAAAACTGCAAGAACCAACAGGGGCAAAACAGCGGCTGGGATCCCTAGTCGCCTTGAGATAACTGAATCAGTGGCGTACATGTTCGCATTTTGTAAAAACAGTTTAAAGTTGGTAAAGCACAGCGCCGCCCCTGCGATGAGACCCAGCGAATCTCGCCGCCATGGCCGCCACCGCTGCTTTCTTGCGTTGGTGGTCGCTACCCTCGCCACGCTGGCCGTGGGGCGTACGATCCGTGCAGTGACATTTGGATCCAGCGCGGCGACGGCGACCCATTAGAGCATCTCCAGTCGCATCCCCCAAAGCGTCCCCAAAGGGATTTGGTGCGCGCCGGACAGAAAATGCGTTCCAGGCGCGTCCCCCAAAGCCCATTTTTGTCCGGCGCGCCCCGATACGGTGTCCGGCGCCCCGAGCCCGTCCCCGTCCCACAGGGGACGCACCGGGGACGCCGGACACAATGAAAAGCGAGACGGGGAGTGGCGGGGCCGACCCGTCAGCGGCACAAGGAAAATTCGTCTCACACTCCCGCCAAATCCCGCCGCTCCCGCCAAATCGCGCCTATACCGCCGCGCATTTCAGGCCTCCCAAAACATATCTCGCCACCGATTCATTTCTCCTATCCCGCCGATTTGTTTCTCCCTCCCGCCGTCCACCCGCCGGCGCTACCCTCTCCACATGGCGCCGCCGACAGCCCCCAAAAAGATGGCGAAGAAAGCGGCCAAGAACCCGCCGGGCAATGGGACGAAAGGGGCGACAGCGCCGTTCGCGAGGCCGCGGAAGGCGCCGGCTTTGAAGAAGAAGCCTGAAGGATGGACCGACGATCAATGGCAGCAAGATTGCCTGCGCCGGAAGCTATCGACGGCGGAGCGGAAAGGACGGAGGGCGGCGGAGCTGGAGAAGAAGGCTCTGGCGGCGCGCCAGCACCAGCACATACGATACTGGCCGGGTGTATCGCCGCCACCAACGCGAGCCCATATAGTACGAACGTGCCGGTGTACGTTCCGGGAGTCTTCTCTCCGTCGTCATCCGCCTTCTACAACGACGGCCCCTCCGGCACTCCCGGGTGCGTGACGCCAAACTTGTCGCCGCACTACCAGGATGCGCTGCCGCACGGCGGCTTCAACCCCAACAACCTCTACTCCCCGGCGTACGAGCAGCGCGAGCCAGGACCCGGTCCGGACGGCGGCCCTTTCACCGGCCGCAGGGGTCCGCTCGAATACGACGGCGCCGGTGCTGAGGAGGACGGCGGGGTTGAGGAGGAGGACGACGAGGAAGAGGACGGGGTGGAGGACGACGAGGAGGACGACGATGAGGACGAAGAGGGCAGCGAGGAAGAGGACGACGAGGGTGCCGGTGACGATGATCTCGTGGAGGTAGACGTGGACGGCGTGAGGACGAAGAAGAAGAAGAAGAAGAAGAAGAAGAAGAAGAAGAAGAAGAAGAAGAAGAAGAAGAAGAAGAAGAAGAAGAAGAAGAAGAAGAAGGCGTCGGACACACGAGGCCCGAAGTGGACGCCTCTGGAAGATCTTTGTATGTGCGAGTCGTGGGCGACGGTGAGCCATGACTCCATCATCGGCGCCAACCAAAAAAGCGGGAAGTATTGGGCGAGGATCAAGGCCGAGTTCGATGAGCGCAAGCTCATCAACAGCGAGTACAAGAAAGTGCCAATGAAGAGGAGCCAGAAGGCAATGTCGACGCGATGGGCCATCATCCAGGCGTCGGTGAACTCCTTCCATGGGTACCATCAGGACTTAGAGACCAGAGGCGACAGCGGCGCCGACGTCGCCCAACTGGTACGACTCTTTCTTCCATAATCCGTAGCGCCTACATTGTGTTCGATGAAATGACTCTGCTTCCTTTGGTTAGTTTGATAGGGCCATGGAGGTTTACGCGAGGAACTCAGATGGGCATAAGCCGTTCGCGCTGATGCATTGCTATAGCAAGCTCAAAGGGAATGAGAAATGGCGGTTGACGCGCCTGTCGCTGTCCAAGGGGAAGGACGCCATTGATCTGGACACGCCGCTGGCAACTTCGACAGGGCGTCCTACTGGCAACAAGGCTACCAAGGCCGCCTTGGCCGATGCTGCGTCGTCTGAGAAGACGCAGGCGTCGATCACGAAATGCCTCGCCGACGTCTCCTCGACCTTTATCTCCCGCGACAAGAAGGCCGACCAAAGGTGGGCCAAGCTGCTCAAGAGGCAAGAGGAGAAGCTGGAGCTCAAGAAACGCAGGGACGACATGTCCCTGCTGAGAACGTCGACGGAGGGAATGTCTCCCCGGACGCGAGCAGCGCACAACTTCTTCAAAGGCCAGATCCTCGACGACATCGAAGCCAAAATGGCGGCGGCGGACGTGGCGGCCCTGGCAGCGGCATCGGCGGCAGCGGCAACGCAGCAAGAGCAGGCTGACGCGTCTTCTACTGCTACACCTGCATCGGCCTCTGCGTCGGCGATGGAGCAGACGCACCATGCACAGCAACAGGCAGATCGCGACGAGGTCATCGTGCTCGACGGGCCTGCGTCGACTCAGGATACGACGCCGTCGCCCAACCCCTTCCCCTTCTTCTAATTTGCATGCACCACCGGTCTGTAATATGATCGCGTGCCCAGTATTTTGATCGGTCGCCGCTACTCTGATCGCGACGAATCGGCGGGAACGATCTCTTTTGAATGCATCTATTTGAATTTCTGATTGGGGGCGGCGTTTGGGGGACGCGGCTGGGGAGCGACGTCCTCCAAAGACGGCACGAACAAAACACGTCCCCCAAACGCTCGATCTGGCGCGGTTTGGGGGACGGTTTGGAGGACGCGACTGGAGATGCTCTTAATTCCTAGTTTGCCAGCCAGCCATGCAGCGCAGCGCGCGACGCCGCGCGCTCTGGCTGGAACGAACGTGCGCGCCTTCCCTCCGTACGTGCGGTGTGTTTTAGTACCACATCGCTAACTCAAACCAACACGATGCCTCTTAAAAGGCTACGTTCGGGAGCCTGCTTCACACCGTGCGGTAAGCACGGTTTCAGCAAACAAAACACTGATCACCCCCGGCGAGAAGGATTCTCTTGATCATGTAAATACTAGTACTACTACCCTCTATGATTTACAGAAGCGGCTCACATGGTAAATTATGGAAGCTAACCCAAAGATCCCGTCTTCCTTGCAGGGGCGCCCTTTTTTTCCCCTTCCTAGCATGCAAGTTTGTGTGTTTAGGCAACGTGCCATACGGCCGTATGTCCGTATCACAATTCTACCAAAATAATAAATATTACTACACCATTTCCAACAACATGCCCATGAAGAAGTTGGTATGCAAGAAATCTTCTTTCATCAACAGATACATTAAAGTTTGGTCGCAACCTGACGTAACATGACCGACGGGGCTGTCGCCTTCATCCATTGACCTCAACCGTGCGTCGGCAAACTCCAAAGCCCCCAAGCACCTGGGAGCAGCAACGATGACCGGTGCACGCAACCTGCTCGACGATTTGTCGGCCGAGCGCTCGCCGCCATCGATGCAGGCACCGTCCACCATTCAGGCCCCTCCGTCTTACCCGCAGACAATGCCGACCACCGTGCCATATCCTTCGATCGAGCAGGCTTCCCAGCCACCTCCCATTGACACACAGGAGGACACCACTGCATATCCCGCCAGCATGAACATGGAGGAGGAGCCGTTGTTCGCTGAGGAGCTCACACAAGCCGCAGCTGCACAAGCTCGAGGTCGTCGGGTTAGCAAAAGAACCAGCAACTACATGGTGCAGGAGGACAAGGTGCTCGTCGATGGATGGTTGACCATTGGGCAAGATGCATTGACAGGTGCCGAGCAGAAGGGGACCGCATTCGGGCGCCGGATCTATGAATACTTCCATGAACATCGCAAATACGGACAAGAGCCATTTGACAGCGAGCTATCCCTCCAAAAGAGGTGGGGAGCAATTCAAACTGAATGCAACAAGTTCCAAGCGGGCGTATGATCACGTGAAGCGGATGCCCGTTAGCGGCATGGGCATGAAGGACTTGGTATGATTCTTAACCTCAACTTGTTCATTCGGTGTTTGCACATATGTTTATCATTGTTGTCTCGCTTTGCTCTAGGTGTGGCAAGCTTTGGATTTCTACAAAAGTAACAATGAACAACAGACCTTTGCCTTCTCTCATTGTTGGAAGGAACTCCATGGCACCCCCAAGTTTCAGGAGGGGTACGACGGGTACATGGCCACCTTGACTGGCAACAAGACCGCCAAAGATGTCACAGTCAATGACATTGATGGTGGGCAACCTTGCGGTAGCTCCGCTTCTCGTGCAAGTTTTCCACGCGGCCACAAGTCAACCAAACCCGACATGAAGCGTGATGCTTCGTTCATGCTATTGTTTCGCACTTTGAAGGAGATGCATGCTGACAGAGAGGTCTCCACGGACAAGAGGGATGAGAGGAGGCGCCGGGAGAAAGAAGAGGACAGAAAGAACTACTTCGATGTACAAAAGAAGAAGCTTGAGATTGAAAAGGTGAAGGCCAAGACCAAACCTAGAGAAATTGAGCTCATAGCAATGGAAAGGGCCAAAGAGGTGGAGTTGAAGGCAAAGGAAGTTGAGCTCAAACGGCAAGCCGAGGACAACCTGATCATGAACGCCGACTTGACCACCGTGAGCAAGGCGAAGAGAGTTTGGTTCGAGAAGAGGCAGAAGGAGATCCTAGAGCGCACAACTTGAGTTGACAATCTCAATTTGTAATTTTTTATATTTTTTCAAACTATGGCACATTTCGTTTCTTCATTATGCTACATTTTATTTGATATTATTTTATGCTATTAGGTATTATTCTATATTTGTTAGATATTATTTTATATTTTAAGATATTATTTATAAGTATGTGTGGCCACAAATGGGAAAATGGGTGGCCGCTGGCGTTGGCCGCAGTGTGCGACCCAAACGGACACGTGGACGCGGGCCACTATCCAGGTGTTCGCGGGCCACCCAAACGGTTCAAAACGGACGGTCCAGCGCGTCCGTTTGGATCGCCGGGTTTGAGATGCCCTAAAACCCTACAAACCAAGGGAATGGAGTCCTCCTGCAGACAAGAGCCGAGATCCACCCCGCCTCTATGGCCCGAAGGCCACGGAAGCAAACAACGGTGCAGATGGGAGGCGGATGGGATCCCTAGTCGCCTTGATATCGCTGAAGTCATGGCGTACCTGTTCGTACTTCCTAAAAACAGTTTAAAGTTGGTAAAGCTCAGCGCCGCCCTGCGCCGAGACCCCGCGAATCTCGCCACCATGGCCGCCACATCTGCGCCGCTGCTTCTCGCGTTGGCGCTCGCTACCCTCGCCACGCTGGCCGTGTGGCGTACGATCCGTGCAGTGACATTTGGATCCAGCGCGCGCGGCGACGGCGACCCGTTAATTCCTAGTTTGCCAGCCAGCCATGCAGTGCAGGCGCGCGACGCCGCGCGCTCTGTCTGGAACGAACGTGCGCGCCTTCCCTCCGTACGCGCGCGTGGTGTGTTGACGTTTGTTTAGTACCACATCGCTAACTCAAACCAACACGATGCCGCTTAAAAAGCTACGTTCGGGAGCCTGCTTCACACCGTGCGGTAAGCACGGTTTCAGCAAACAAAAACTGATCACCCCCGGCGATAAGGACATTCTTGATCAGGTAAATATACTACGGTACTCTATGATTCACACAAGCGACTCACATGGTAAATTATGCAATCTAACCCAAAGATCTCGTGTCTTCCTTGCAGGGGCGCCTTTTTGTTTTCCCTTCCGAGCATGCAAGTTTGTGTGCTTAGGCAACGTGCCATACGGCCGTACGTATGTCCGTATCACAATTCTATCAAAATAAATATTACTACCGCATTTCCAACAACATGCCCATGCAGTAGTTGGTATGCAAGAAATCTTCTTTCATCAACAGATACATTAAAGTTTGGTCGCAACCTGACATATATAACATGACCGACATAGAGACAAAGCACATATATCATACTCTTTCTGTCCCAAAATAGATGTTACATATTTGTCCAGATTCGCTCATGTGTGTACACAATGGCACGAAATAGGGGCATAGGGCGGAAGCTATACGAAGCGTGATTGCTAAGAGAAAAATGTTTTGATGAATATTTGAAAAGGGTCCCTTTTCTCAAAAATAAATAAAAGGGTCCTCCTAATTGTAAAATTCGCTATAACGAACGAAAGAGCTCCCGTCCGCTCGTCCTCCCCTAGGCGGGGGCGCCCATATCCCTCCCATCTCCACCAGCCAAGACGTTGGTTCCCTCGCCTTCTTGCGGCTCCGGCGGCAGGAGGGAGGGGGACCTCGTTCCTCCGCTCTATAGTTAGGGTTAGTGTTTGTCTGCTGTGGTGCGTCGTTGGGGTGGTCGAAGCGACGCCCGGGCAAATAAATCTACCTCAACTCTACTCCCACACCGGCGGCGACCTTCACAATGGCGTCTCGGAGTTGATAGCAACGTGTGCTTGTCATTTCTTCAGATCGACAACTTGGTATTCTCGCCACTCTTCAGATCTAGCGAGATCTGTTTCTCGACGTGTCGCTGGCGTTCATCATTTTCCACGACGGCACTGGGGATCAGGGCGAGGTGGATGCTCTGGAGCGAGGATGTTGGTTCGGAGGTGGTGGATCTGTCATTGTTCTCCGACTTCATCGACATGATGTAGTGGATCTTGCTTCAAGGAAGTACGAGGACATCCCCCGGTCGACGTGCCAGGACGACATGTGTGTCGCTGGTTGCAGCGGGCCTGTTCATGGACTCATAAAGCCTCGTTGACGATGGTGCTTCTTCGGATCTGGCAATGGTAGAGGCTCGATGTCTCCTCAAGCGTGTGCTTAGGCGGCGTTGGAGGTTGGCGTCGACCGCTAGTTTCGGCGAGTGTAGTAAACCCTAGGGATGGCTCTGTATTTTTCCATCTTTTAGGGTTCTATCTACAAAGTTCTAGGAAATCTATTTTCTTCTAGTCTGTTTTTCAGTTTCCATGTTTGTTGGTTCATGTAACTGATTTTCTATTAATGAAATATGTGGTTCCTCTCAAAAAAAACTCGCTATAACAGTTGCTCAGGTTAGCTATCAATGGGCGAAAAAATATTGAGGGAGGATTCAGTGGAGTTCCATAGGTGCCATGGCACGCTGTCAAAATGTGCAAAGCTATTTATTCTATACACTTTAACACTAGTTTCTTGACAACTTAAGGCCTATTATGTGACTATACACTACTAGGAAAAGGCTTATAGCCGCACTTGTTACCACCGGCAAGTACGATTTGAAGATGCCAGCGGTAAGCCTTCCAGGGTGGCCTAACCCTACCGCCGGCGAGATAGAACGGATGGTGCCGGGAGTGTGTCCATTACCGCCGGCGAGTTGGGCACGAAGATGCCGGCGATATAATGGGCCGTGGGATCCCAATTGGGCCTGGCCTTACCGCCGGCGATTTGGATCCAATAGCGCCGGGGGTAACCCGTCCTACCGCCGGCGGTTACGGCACGAATCCGCCTGGGGTAAGTAGAACTGCGCCGGGCCTTTTTTGGGCGAATTTAGCGCTGGCCTCCCCATTCCTTCTCCCCGGTGGTAGTTTTCAGCTCTTCGGCCCACCATCCCATTTCCCGTCCCCAACACACGCACACACAACTCGCCCCCCTCACCCAATCCCAAATCGATCCACCACCGCGCCTCCTCTCGATCCATCGCCCTCCGTCGCCCTCGCCGTCGCCCTCCGTCGCCCTCGATCCATCGCCGTCGCCCTCCATCGCCCACGATCCATCGCCGTCGCCCTCCATCGCCGTCCATCGCCGTCCGTCGCCCTCCGTCGCCCTCGATCTGGCAGCGACGCCGCCCCAATCAGCATCCACCCCACGGAGGTAACGGGATCTCACCCGACTCTCCCTCTCTTGTTCCACTGCTGATCTGCGATTTTGTTTGTTCAGGAGGAGGAGGTGACGGTGGAGAGGATGCCGGAGGAGGAGGAGGCCAGGCTCAGGTACCTCGAGTTCGTGCAGCAGGCGGCCGCGCAGGCGGTGGTTCTGGCCGCCGCGGCCTACGCCTACGCCAAGCAGGACGCGGGGCCGCTCCGCCCCGGTGTCGACCACGTCGAGGGGACCGTCAAGGCCGTCGTCGGCCCCGTCTACGACCGCTACCACGCCGTGCCGCTCGACCTCCTCAAGTTCCTCGACCGCAAGGTGAGGACGCGCGAGAGCTAGTTCATTCTCTTATTAGCTGGTTGCAATGATTTAGACCCTAGTGTTTTGTGCTGCTCGATATCCACAGAGTTAAAGGGGATGGAATTCGTGTGCTGCTCGATATCCTGTCTGATCTTACTATCGTGCTGCTCAATACCTGCATCAGTTGCATCCTATGCTCGCACTCATGGTTTCATTGAAATTTATAAATGCTCATGCCTAGAAATTGAGGTGTTCATTCAACCATTCCCATCTGCAGCACACCCCCAATACGCGAGGATACAATTGCTTGTCACAATCTGTCTGTTTGGTGCTGGTTCGTAGGTTTGACTTGTAGCGCCTTAGTTGGTGGCTTGGTGCTAGGCAATGATTAATTGAGATCATTTCGGTTGAGATGTCAATTTCTTCTCTCAATTTCTTCTCTTGCATCTAACATGGCAATTCAGTAAAATGATTAACAAGTAATGTTTCTGGATACGGTAGTGTCTCGCTAAGTTTTATACTTGCACTTCTATCAATTGGAGAATAATCCTGGAAGTAACTTGACTGGTAAGAATTTTATTTGTCCATGTATCTTGCTGCCTTGCATCAGGCATAGCAATCTCTAAAGCTGGTCTCAGGCATAGCAATTTTTTTACTGGCTTTATAGGATACTTACTGTGGCAAGTGGCATTGCAGTATACAGCTGCTTGTGTACTAGTTTACTTGTTTTTCCTGCTGCTCTGCAGGTTGATATGAACTAGTAACTGCTAGTCGCTTTTGTTTGTATATAATTACTAGGTGACACCCCGCGCGTTGCTGCGGAAGATGTAGAACATTAAGTTTAGATATATGTTCATATTCATAGGAAAAATGAAAGGAAAGTAGTTTCATAAAGAAAATGCCCATGTGTTGATGTTGTAGAAGGAAGCACCCAACTCATCTTGCAAAGATTTCAGGATGATTCTATCCAGCTAAAAGATGCAGTCTCATTGTTCAGTTTGTTACATCATAGCAAAAGTACTCATGTACATACCGTTTCCATTCTATGAATCTTAGCTCATGTTTCTTGCACGCATGAGAGCTAATGTAATTTAATTCATACTAAATTACTCACAAACATGGCGTGGCATGGTTCTCCTGTTTTCCAACACTGCATAGACAAATCAATAAAAGAGTTGAGTCATAATTCATAAGACTGAAGACGAGCATATTGAAATCTTGCAGAAATACATACATCTAGATAGATGCAACGGGACCACGGACTGTGAAGTATCCTTTTGCCTCGATGCAACGGACTCTGTACCTGTTGCTCTTATTTTCGTTTGTCTATGCGGAACCTGTAGAAGAATTAGCATAGGATAGAAAACGTAGAGATGTGGGTGAGAAGAGGGAGTTGATGACCCACCAGATGTCCAAGGATTTGAGCAGCGCTGAGGTTGTGGTGCCCAGAATAAGAATGGTACCTGTATATAAATGCAAGGATGATTTAGCTACCTCCATCATGGAATTGACGGGGTGTTTCTTCAGTTTCACAGGTGGCGTCAGCAGACGGCGTTGACTCCAGTGACCGGCCGCTGCAATATATGCCTGCGTTGGGTGTGGTCGGTGGCTGGTATGCGATACTAGCCATGACTGTCGCGGTTGTTCCATGTGACAGTATACTTGGTATATATTCTTGTATTGAGGATTCTTGTATATTCTTGTGTATATTCAAACAATTGAAAATGCGTGTAATGGGTACACCTAGTTTTTGTGTATATTCTTGTATATACTGTGTATATTTTGCATATTCTGTGTAATTCGAGCATTTTTTTTTTGCTCCTGCTTAATGTTACCCCTGGCGGATTGGAAAGCGCCGGCGGTAAGTGTTACCCCCGGCGGATTGGATGGGGGCGCCGGTGGTAAGCTCGATTGCCCCTGGCGGTTTTGGAAGCGCCGGCGGTAGGCCATTACCACCGGCGAGGTGATCGCCGGCGAATACGAAAGTGCCGGCGGTAAGCCTTTTCAATGTGCCGGTGGTAAGCCTTTTCCTAGTAGTGTTTGTAGGAATTATGATGATATTTAGACAAGTTTATACTATTCATAGTACATTCTCTACAAATTTGATAGTCTTATTGAATTTATGGTATTCATACTTTGAACTGTAAATTGTGACAGCAGACCCCGGTTCTAAGTTGCTAGATCCGCCACTGGTTTTTATTGGCTCACACGACTGGGGAAGCCAAACGTGTGAAATGCACAAAAGTATAGCATGTGGAGTATTCGACTAATATTGATCTTTCTAGCATATTTTAAATTTTAGTTTTGCGATTTTTCTTTTGAGAAGAAGTTTTGTGATAATACAGTGTTGTGGCATTTCAACCGGCTGTATGAGGTTTGGGCCTATCATTCCAGAGTTGGGCCCAAATAACCGGCTGTATAAGGCTTGGGCCTGTCATTCCAGAGTTGGGCCCAAATACTCCATACCAGAAATTGCAAAGGTCACTTAGATGCCGGCCCATCCATACCTAAACGATGCCCTTGACTCCCACTTCCACCGCTGTCACCCACGAGCTTCTCCACCTGTTTCCTCAACTGCACTCCCTCCCCCTCCCCAGCTATTCCCAAAAAAAACAGTTTAAAGTTGGTAAAGCTCAGCGCCGCCGCTGCCGTCGGCCGAGACCCCCGCCGCTATGGCCGTCACCTCCGCCTCCGCCATCCAACTACTTCATCAAAATTTGGTCCACGCCGCTCCGCAATAACCTACCTCGCTCGGTATGGAAATATATCGGACTAGTAATTCTCTGGAAGATCTGGGATGCAAGAAATGCCAAAGTATTAAGAGCTATAGATCAGACAGATGCCATGACAATTAGAAACACCATCTCAAATTTAACATTGTGGTCACACCGTTCCAATCAAGCGGATATACGAGTGGATGCTGATCTGTGGCGAACCATCTCTCTCAATGTAACCTCTCTCCGATGCAATATACCCAGGTTGAGACCCCCCCCCCCCCCGTGAAAGCTTCAAAACAAGCTAATCCTAAGCCAGCAACACTAGTGGTAAGACAACCCAATGTGAGTAGTAGGGCGACGTGGTTGCCTCCACTGACAGGGATTGCTAAAACCAATGTGGATGCCGACATTGCTAGGGCGGGTAACAGAGGGGCTGCTACTGCAATATGTCAAGAGAGATTTGGGTTCTTATTATTTAATAAAACATTGTAGGGGCTTCATGTACTGTATTCCTTTCGAAAATAAATATGGTAGAGGCGGCTTCATCGATGAGTATGCGATCAGGATATGTCGACGCGCGCATGTGTCGTGTCCTTTCTGAAGGTGGTGGATCGAAACTCGTCTTGGTGAATGAAATTTCCGAGATCGACGAGTATACGTGTGGTATTTTCTTTTGAAGGCTTAGCTTAGGAGTTGTGTAGTTTTTGTTTGTTTATGTTCTTTACCATACATGGGTATGAGTAGAAGAGTTATACTCACTTTGTACAAGTTAGACAAGGCCATGTATATTAAAACGTGCATCTATAGGGTTTGGTACTCAAGACTTAGCTCCAGATTGCAGGAACTTGGCTTCTCACCGTATCAGGCTGGTGCCATTGCAGGCGGGAGCCGGGGCGCTAACGGCGGCGACGGGGCGGGAGAGGGGCGGGAGGCGGGCGGGACGAGAGGGAGGGGCGCCGGCGGGGGCGCCGGCGGGGGCGCCCGGCGCTAGCGCCCGCTCCCGCCCGGCTGGCGCCCGCGTTGGCGGCGAGAGGGAGGCGGGAGAGGGGCGAGAGGCGGGGCGGCGCGATGGCGACGCGGGCGAGAGGAGGGCGAGAGGCGGGGCGACGCGGGCGAGAGGTAGAAGAAGACGACCTGGTCGATTTTTTCTTTTTTCTTTTTTTCTTTCCTTCTTTTATTCTTTAAATGTCAGTTTTTATTTTATTTTCTTTCCTTCTTTTATTTTCTTTCCTTTTTTTACTCTTTCAGTTCAAAATACAAACACAAGTACACACTTGTCATATAGGCTATTTAGAAAAACAAGAAACATAATTTGTATTTTTATTAATTATTATGTAATCGGTAACATTTTTAGTTGAATAATTTTCTTGCATTATTTTGAATGTCTACAAAAATTCGAGTGAAATAACTTAATGTGAAAAAAAATGGTGATGTGGAGGAGAGAGAAGTGAGAGATGGCACTATAGCCGTGCATTGGCACCGTGTGGGGTGAGAGTGGGGTGAGAGTGAGGGAAAAAGCTGACGTGGCGGGTGAGAGTGAGGTGAGGCATTGGCACCAGCCTCACTGTTTATGAAGATTGATGGAGGGGTTGTGAGCTATGTTCTCGTGTATGTTGATGACATCATTGTCATAGGATTTTCCTCCACAGCCGTTGCAGCACTACTTCATGGCCTTAATCAGTTTGTGCTTAAGGATTTAGGTGATCTTCAGTTTTGAGGTGTACAGGTCTCAGAGGGACCTCATCTTACACAAACAAAGTATGTGACCGAGGTACTAGCTCGTGTGAATAAGCAAGGATGCGCGGCTGTTACGACTTCTCTATCTTCCTCGGAAAAGCTTTCCTTGGTAGAAGGAGATGGTCTCGGCCCATAAGATGTAACCATGCAGATACAAGAATATTGTAGGTGGGCTTTAGTACCTTACCTTGACCATACCAGATATAGCATTTTCAGTCAATAAGATCTGTCAGTTTCTCCACTCGCCAACAACTTCACATTGGACCGCGGTCAAAAGGATATTGAGATATCTCAGAGGGGATAGTGCTATGGGACTCATTTTTCGCAAGTCTTCTTCTATTTTCATTAGTGCTTTCTCCAATGTTGACTAGGCAGGATGTCCATATGACAGGCAATCCACCAGGGAATCTGCAGTGTTATTTGGCGAGAATTTGATTTCTTAGAGTGCGAGAGCATGCTACGATGTATCCAAAACTAGTATAGATACGGAGTACAAGGCCATGGAAAATGTGATAACTGAAGTTATCTGGTTGCAGTCTCTTTTTGGAGAGCTAGGAGTGTTTCAGCCAAGAGCACCCATTCTATGGTGCGATAATCTCGGAGCGATGTATCTGTCAGCCAATCCAATCTTCCATGCGTAAACCAAGCATGGAAATTGATTTTCATTTGTGCAAGAACAGGTGGTGCACAAGAACTTGGATGTTCGGTTTACAAGTCTGATGACCAAGAGGCTACATAATAGTTGATGTCACAATCTTAACTTAGAACAATTTAGATTGAGAGGGGCTGTGAAACGATAGGATTAATATGTAGTTTGTTCTATCTAACATGCGTATCAACTTGAGGTAGCCCGACCTGGAGGGTACGAGGCATTCCCTAATCCTCTTTCTCATATGCTTAGCTAGCGTGTGGCAGAGAAAAATTACTAGCATTTTATCATTCAGGCGCACTAAGGGAGTGGGAGTTTGCATTTGTTAAGAATAATGTTTGAAGCAATTTCTTAATTTGAATGCCAGGTCAGAGGCATAGCTCATCAGTTCATCCGACTCATGTGTTTTCCCATGTCCACAACTCAGCGTTTTTGCCTTCTGCAAATATAAGCTGGTATTTCCGGCATCACGATATAGACAGGAAATATTGCTCATGGCATGTACCAAAATTAATGTATCCTCATATGGTCAAAATGTTATGATGTGTCATTTGTGTTCTAAAGATGCCAACATATTAATATTGTTTCTCAGCTCCATATATAGGCTCTTGATATGCAAGTTTGTAACTGTGAGATGGCTCATGTTCCATATGTGATGATGTAGTTGTTCAGACACATGCTTGGCGTTAGGCTACACTATAGCTAGGAGACTTATTCGTTTGTGGAAAAGAGCTAGCGGATTATATTTTAGGAGCTAGCAGAATCAAGTACTTCCTCCAGTTCAAGATAATTACCTAAAAATTATTTTAAACCGGAGGAAGTAACAAGTTGACACGGGATCGTCGTGCCCCTCTATATATCCAGCACACTACTCTACGTTAATTTGCTCGACCCACATGGTGGGACACATTACCAGCATGTTAACTCTGGCAGGATATATCTAGAATTAACAATCACTCACCCTCGTAAGGGTACCATGTCATTGAAGCTTTCATGTCTTAGGAGTACGATCACAGTCTAGGATCATAAAATTTGAACATTTATTTATTGAAACGGGGTCACCGATCGAGTCATGCCTTGTATTTAAAGGTGGGTGTATAAGTCACTCACACTATTCAGTGTTGCCTAGTGCATCGACCTATTAATACGGAAAAGTCTGGCTACCAATTCTCTTGTGTGTTGTCATGTTGTTACTTACCACATGCCTAGCTAGCCAGGATGATTTCCAACGGTCATCAAGCGGCATATACTAGTATTTGGCATGGGAGGTATTGGGAACTCAGATATCTCACAGCGCGGCAAGAGAGCCACTCCTTTCCAATTAGCCGGAAGCGACTGACCCTCACCGCGTATTGCCCTAGTTTCAGAATTTCAGTGTTATCCTACGTAGTGAACAGTAGGAGTGCTAGTATTACGTTCACGCTTCTTCCACGGCGCACGCGCGCTCCTGTTGGATCTTGTTCAGGCGAGCAAGTTTAGGGCATGGCCAATGTTTCACCGTGGGCCACTGTGTCAGTTAATCTAGTCGTTAGGTGTCGACAAATTCAGATAGAGGTGTCGTCTGTCAATTATTAGTTTTTCAGCTAAGTTTTAGGATTGTTTGTTTCGGTCAGTTTTGACCTGATCGCGATCCTTTAATCTCGGTCACCTGAGCGTGGGATGCCACATTCTTTAGAGGAAGATCGTCTGATCGGACACGATGTAATCGCTATGAATAATAGGCAAAAAAGTTGTAGGTTTGCATGCAGCCAAAAACCCTCCTTTTCATTGTTTTCTCTGATTTTTTTTGCAAATAGGTGTTTTCTCTGAATTCTATTTGTGAGATCGTGAGGTGAGATGCTACAAGTGGTAGCAGTCATGGCGGGTTTGAAGATCTGGAAGAAAGCCATGCCGACGGAGAAGAACTCCAAGGATGGGTCCAAGTCGTTGTCGCGCTCCCCTCGTCGCCATGCCTCCCCTTCACTTGTTCACCATGGTCGGAGCCAACACCATGGGCGCGAGCTGGTGGTAAGGGAGAGGGTCGCAAGGGACGTCTCTGGGGGCGCAAAGTGGCTGATCCTGACGAGTACTAACTAGGTTGATTGGTCGGTGATCATGCGCGTGCAGTTGTAGGTCCACATGTTGTGGGACACCGTGAACGACACTGACTTTGGCGCGCACGGGGTTCATGCTACGCTCTCGGCTCTCCTTCATGACGCACCGCCAAAGCTAGTGCGCACCCTCGCCGCCAAGGACAACGCCAAGGCCGCGTGGGACACACCGAAGATGCTATGCGTCGGCGCCGGGCGTTTATGCGATGCGAAGGCACGCTGGTGCGACTATGATTGCCTCCAATTAAATGACGGAGAGACTGTCGAAGACTTCGCTCCGTGCCTCACCACCATTCTCAACGACCTGGAGATGTTTGGTGATCCAAAAGATGAGTGCAAGGCCGTACCGTCAGTTGTCCTCATCTATTGAATCTCTTCTATATCTCAAGACCATGTCAATCAAGGAATTGAGTGGGCGGCTCCTAGTGGTCTTGGAGAACGACAAACGGAAGCTGCTCCTCATGGAAGAGGAGTGGCAAGCGCGCCAGAAGCTTATCGCCCCTGATGGCAACGGTAGCAATTCTAGCGGCGATCACTATCAGGGCAAGAATCGTGGTAAGGGCCGCGACGAACACGGTCCATCGGGGAAAAACAGTAATGCCGGACCCATTGGGTGGCAGATGGCGGTGCCAAGGCCTGCTTGTCTGCATCAAAGAATTAAGGTGGTCTAGCCCTGCTGATCATTGATCACCAAGTTATTGATCTGCTTCATGTCGGCCTCCTCGATCTGGACGTCGACGAGTTCCGGTGTTCCTCTAGAAAATTTATATTGTTTTGCACATGATGGATTGGATATCTAGATTAGAATTGATCCGGTTGTGCACGCCCGTATCTTCAGCCAATGTGGCTTCATGAGGGTGTGGTGTGAACCTTCGTTTTCTTGTCAGTGACATGGGGCATGTCTAAATATAAATTACGATGGTACTGAGAGAGGTGAAGTAAGTCATGGTGGCTGCGATTGGAGGTATATAATGGCGGAGAGGTTCATTGGTGGCGATGAAGAATTGATGCACATGTTATTTCTATGTGTCGAGTGTTTAGTGACTTGCAGCAGCGATCTTGGCAAGACGGGTGGCAGCATAGGTGGACTACATTTTTGGTGATGCTCTTTGAGTACCGAGTTGCGATTTCCAGGGTGAAGTCTAAGGTTTGGCCTGCATTGGTTGTAAATGGAAGTGGCCTTCATGAAGGCATTGTTTTGTGAAATCAGACTTTTCCAAGGATGAACGACGACAACGTTAGTGCATTGTTTCCTTTTTGGAGGCATTGCTTTTGGAGGATCTATTTTGTAGTCCGGGTGTTGTCTTCGGTGGTAGTTAGATTGTTTCTGTTCCAAGTCTTTCATCACCGGGACAGGATCTTTGTTTTCTATTTCACTCTTTTTTATTCTTTTCTTAGTTGTGTGCATCTTTCATGTCTTTGAACATCTTGTTGGTGCAGAAATTAAATGTAATTGGTGTCTTAAAGATATTAATATATTCCTTTTATCGAGAAAAGTTCCCGTTGTTTTCTTCAGGTTTTCTACAGGACCCTTAAGACGGGAAGAAAATTTATTCCCGGCCACCGGTACATGCAACAAAAATCGAGAGGTGACCATGAGGCTCCCAAAACTCATCTTGGGTTTCGTCTCCCTCGCCGGCGATGATGCCGGTTCGCTCCATCTCCGGTAGCCTTGGGGTCTTGGAGGTGTGGCGTACCACGGCCTCTCGTCGGCGCGATGGTTCCCGTTTATTGTTTAGATTATTTTCAGTGTCTTTTTTTTGTGACGGTGAGGAGACGACTACATCTTGGAGTCAGAATAAGGTCCTCTCCATCCTATCCTCGCTCCGGTAATGCATCTAACGCTGGCGGAGGGCGCGTGGAGTTGTGCGCCCCGTAGATCTTCTAGGATTCAGTCGTTTTTTGTGTTCAATGGTGTGGTTTCATATATGTCTCTTTCGATCTATTGATCTCATCTTTGATGATGGTTGCTGCGTTGATGCGCTGGTCCTTTGAAATCTTAGCACGACGGCTTCTTGTTTCACTACTACAACAAATTCTAGGACGACAAGCTTTGTTTTGCTCCGGTGTGCTGTTGGAGGAGAGAGGACGGCGGCGCGTCTTCGGCTCGCGTTAGTGTCTGTAGTCGTCGCGATGTGGTCTAAAGACTAATTTGTAACTTCTATTTATTTTTGTTCTTTGTACTGCTAGTAATGGTATGGTGATTAATTAATAGATCAGTGGACTTTATTCGCAAAAGAAAAACTTAATTTCCTGCCTATGCTATGCTATCTTTTTCCACGTTACATTTTAGGACTAGTTCAGCGCAACGCATACTTTGCTGCGGAACGGAACCATCATGTGAGGGCGAGGCCGCGACCGACGGCGACCCGTTCCTAGTTTGCCAGCCGTGCGGTGCAGCCGCGCGATGCCGCTCTAGTTCCCTCCGTGCGCGACATCGCTAACTCAGAGCAACCCGAGGCCGCTTAAAGGGTTGCGTTCGGCAAGCACGGTTTCAGCAAACAAAAAAACAGTTACCCCCGGCGATAAGGATGCTCTTGATCAGGTAAATACTCTCTACGATTTACACAAGCGGCCTACATGGTAAAATATATATGGAAGCTAACTAAAAGATCCCGTCTTCCTTGCAGGGAGCGCCCTTTTTTCTAGCACGTAATTTTGATTGTTTTGGCGACCGGTACCCATACGGCCGTATGCCCGTATCAGAATTTCGATCAAAATATTCCTACAACATTCCCAACATGTCCGTGCAGTAGTTGGTATGCAAGAAATCTCCGTTCATTAACAGATACATTAACATTTCCATGCACTGCTAGTATAGTTGCTTGCGCTGAAGGGTAGCTAGGGAAAGTAGCCAGGGAGCTGAAGGCAGAGATGGAGCTAGCGGTGTGCATCACTCGGGGAGGCCAAGCACTTCTAGTTCGCCTTCTTCACATTGCTTAGTTCCTTTCAGCATTGCCATCTTTGGTGACCTATCTAGTCTGGCTTGTCCCGTCGAGGGTATTTTATCATCCTGAGACCTACCATTTCCATCTTCCTCTAAAAAAAACATACTCCGTAGTTGTGTTACTATCTTGATCATCCAGCAAGCTAGTGAATTCAACAGAAGAGAACCAAGAACCAGAATGATCAAACTGTACAAGCTACTACTAATCTGCTGTGCCCTGCACCTTGCATTTGCATGCTCCCTGAATCACAACTATGCATAGAGAATTTTATCGCTGCTGGATCCACCCATTCATTATGTACATAGTTGCGGTCGATCTTACCCATGGTGTATCAAGTATAGAGATATAAAGTTATATCTGCACTAAATTCTAGACCTACCACGATCTTCAGTTTAAGTAATAAATTAGGTGTGACTAAGGCTAAGTTTACTGACAATTATGTAGCTCTCAGTAGATTGATTAATCTGATCGATTTTATTTAACAATGTCGTAGGGACCTTTCCTATACCTAACTCCAAAGCTATTTCTACACCCGTTCGCTCGTTCGTCCGTAACACTCAAGCTCTTGCCTAGTTGGGCCTGGCCCAAGTGGGAGACAGGCGCATACGGCCAACATGTATGTGCCTTTCCTCTAGTAAATACAAACGTATTATGTCCCCAACTAATAACCATCCATGCGTACAGGAAAAACATATAGAATTAATTTTTGAAAAATGTTCACCTTTTTTAAAAAAAATTGTTTTTTTAAATCACTCAACATGTTTTTTTAGATTTTTAAGAATTCCACTCTGTAAAAAGTTTCATATTTTAAAAAATATTTCAATCCTAGAATGTTGACATTTCAAAGAGTCAATTTTGATCTCACTTACAACTTGAATAAAAAGACAAAATTTGGGTTTACTACGGCATTTCGCTCCGAGTTGCAAAATTCACTTGCAAACTTTAACAACAATGAACTAGGTTTTAGCACGGATTCCAGAGCATTTCGCTCTCACTTGCAATCCCACTTGCAAGTGGGCGACAAATGGTAAGTTGTGATAACTAGGATAAAGACAAACTAGTGCGAATTTCAGAGCATTACACTCTCAGTTACTACTCCATTTGCAACTTTTTTTCGAAATGGGGTTATACCCCAGCTTCTGCATCATGATGATGCACACGGCCTTTTATTAAAATATGGTTCACAAAAAGTTATTGTTTACATCTGGAACGTCATCAATGATTGATACAAAAATCAACCAAAGCTTAAAAAAACCATGATAAAAAGGAGAGCTCATCAACAAAGCCTCCTAGTGTGCCGCCAACCAGCCTGACACAAGATATCCTGAGCGACCATCAGGAGCCGTGTGCATCCAGTAGCCATAGCATCCCGCTGTGTCCCTCCGGCGAGAGGAGAGACCAAAGCTGAACCAATGTGTCACCATATGGATAACCTGTAAAAAAGGAAAAGAATTTTTCCTGTTAAAGATAATATCATTTCCGACCCTCGATATAGACCAACATAAGGCGGAAATCCCAATACGGATAAAAACCTTAGATTGTCTATCTACTCCATTTGCAACTTGGCAACAAATGTTTGTCGCAACACCACTTGCAACTGGGCAAAGGGAAAATCAGAGTTAGCACATATTAATTCCGGAATATTTGTCTCCCCGTTGCAACTTCACTTGCAACTGGCCAACAAAAGATTAGTTGTGATCCTACTTGAAACTAGGACAAAAAGAAATTTAACGTTATCACTGATTTAGAGCATTTCTCTCTCATTTGCAGTGGGCAACAAATGTTAGTTGCGGCTCCACTTTCAACTAGACAACAAATGTCAGTTGCGATCCCATTTGGACACAAAAATTAATCTTGGACGCGCCAAGCTAAGGAAAAACACAAAGAATTCTAATTCTAAGCCATATACATTTCTAGGCAAAGCATTAGTCAATATACTGTATATATTTGATCCATCAGATCATACATATACGAGAAGTACCCCAAAACAGAATAAAGCAGACCAAATTACCAAGGTTCAGATTGGTCATAAGGTATGAAGAAGCTATGGACACATCACACATGGAGTTGCATAGTTGTAAAACCCGCTCTAACATTGCTCATGTTAGCTTTGAATGGGTGAAAAAATGGAGTTAACGCCTGGCGGCTAAGCTTTTATTCAGGGACAGATTCAGTGGGGTTCCATAGGTGCCATGTCACCCTCTCAAAATGTTCAAAGCTATTTATTTTACACACTTTAACACTAGTTTCTTGACAACTTAAGGCCTATTTTGTGACTATTTGTAGGAATTATGATGATATTTTAACAATTTTATACTATTCATAGTGCATTCTCTACAAATTTGATATAGTTTTATTAAATTTATGTTATTCATACGTTGAACTGTAAATTGCGACACCCAACCTCGGTTCTAAGTTGCTAGATCCGCCACTAGTTCTTACTGGCTCACAAGACCGAGGAAGTCAAGCGAAGTCAAGCGTGCAAAATGAAAAAAAAGTGTAGCATGTTGAGTATTCGACAAATATTGAGCTTTTTAGTATATTTTAAACTTTAGTTTTGCAATTTTTCTTTTGAGAAAAAGTTTTGCGATAATACAGTGTTGCGGCATTTCAACCGGCTGTACAAGGCTTGGGCCTGTCTTTCCAGAGCTGAGCCCAAATACTCCATACCAGAAATTGCAAAGCTCACTTAGATGCCGGCCCATCCCCACCTAAACGATTCCCTTGGCACCCACTTCCACCGCTGTCTTGGCTAAAAAAAACTTCCACCACTGTCACCCACAAACTGACGGGCTTCTCCACCTCGTTCCTCAACTGCACTTCTTCTGCTCTTCCAAAAAAAATAGTTTAAAGTTTTTTTTTTGCGAATAGAACCTTGACATTGAGAGAAACATCGAACAAAACAAAAGACCTCAACAAAAATGAAAATTACAACGAAATTCTTGAGATGCCATTTGTCTTCAACCTCTAGTTCGCTAGACCGTGTCAACGGCTGCTGCCACTTCTCCCTGAGACGGCCTGACGTTGTTGGTTCCGGACGGAAAGTCGCCGAACAGGCCAAGAAGACCACGTTCGCCCCGGATAGGAAGAAGGACTAACCGCCGATGAAGTTTCATGAAGATCTGGAGATCCCCCAGCCAGAGAAAAACTTGAAGAACCAGTAGGGGCAAAACAGCGGCTGGGATCCCTAGTCGCCTCGAGATAGCTGAATTGGTGGCGTACCTGTTCGCACTTTCTAAGGGCATCTCCAGTGGCGCGACGCATTTTATTGTCCGCGAGCGTCCGTTTGTGTCGCGCCGCGGACGCTACAATGACCGTTTTGTCCCCACGTCTGTTTGCGTCTGGGGTTGCTCCAGCGGGGCGACGCATTTTTTTTCTTCTTTTTTTTCTCTACTCCATTTAAACATAGTTCCAAATATTATATATTGGAACATGGTTCTACTCAAACTAATACATAATTGGGAACATGGTTTACACAAACTAATACATAGTTTGAACCATGGTGGACACAAATAAAACATTGCAAAATGAGGAAACCAGTTGTGTTGATTTCCGTATGTTGGGCACATTCAGTCACCCAAACTGGAAAATCCAGCGGGAGATGGTGCCCTTGTTGGTTCTACCGAGGACGAACATCCAGAAACCTCCACTACTGGCTTCGTCTGGCTCGTAGCCAGATTCGCTGCAAAGAAAGAACACTCTAAGTTCTAGCTATCGGTATCCGAGCCGGATTCGCCGGTGTGGTAGTGCCTGCGGCACGCCGTGTCGTCGAACACCTTGACGATCATCTCGCCATCACCCTTGATACGTCTCCGACGTATCGATAATTTCTTATGTTCCATGCCATATTATTGATGATACCTACATGTTTTATGCACACTTTATGTCATATTCGTGCATTTTCTGGAACTAACCTATTAACAAGATGCCGAAGTGCCGCTCTCGTTTTCTCGCTGTTTTTGGTTTCAGAAATCCTAGTAACGAAATATTCTCGGAATCGGACGAAATCAACGCCCGGGTTCCTATTTTTCCCGGAACCATCCGGAACACCCGAGAGCCGCCAGAGGGAAGCCCTGGGGGCCCCACACCACACCCTGGCGCGGCCAGAGGGGGGGGCCGCGCCGCCCTATGGTGTGGGCCCCCAGGCCTCCTCCGAGGCTGCCCTTCCGCCTACTTAAAGCCTCCGTCGCGAAAACCCTGATGCGAAGAACCACGATACGGAAAACCTTCCAGAGCCGCCGCCATCGCGAAGCCAAGATCTGGGGGGCAGGAGTCTCTGTTCCGGCACCCTGCCGGAGCAGGGAAGTGCCCCCGGAAGGCTTCTCCATCGACACCGCTGCCATCTCCACCGGCATCTTCATCACCGCTGCTGCTCCCATGAGGAGGGAGTAGTTCTCCATCGAGGCTCGGGGCTGTACCGGTAGCTATGTGGTTCATCTCTCTCCTATGTACTTCAATACAATAATCTCATGAGCTGCCTTACATGATTGAGATTCATATGATGATGCTTGTAATCTAGATGTCATTATGCTAGTCAAGTGAGTTTTACTCATGTGATCTCCGGAGACTCCTTGTCCCACGTGTGTAAAGGTGACAAGTGTGTGCACCGTGTGGGTCTCTTAGGCTATATTTCACGGAATACTTACTCACCTGTTATGAATGGCATAGTGAAGTGCTTATTTATATCTCTTTATGATTGCAATGTATTTTGTATCACAATTTATCTATGTGCTACTCTAGCAATGTTATTAAAGTAGTTTTATTCCTCCCTGCATGGTGTAATGGTGACAAGTGTGTGCATCCGTGTTAGTACTTGGCGTATGCTATGATTATGATCTCTTGTAGATTATGAAGTTAACTATTGCTATGATAGTATTGATGTGTATTATTCCTCCTACATAGCATGAAGGTGACAAGTGTGCATGCTATGTTAGTACTTGGTTTAGTCTTATTGATCTTTCTTGCACTCTAAGGTTATTTAAATATGAACATTGAATTGTGGAGCTTGTTAACTCCGGCATTGAGGGTTCGTGTAATCCTACGCAATGTGTTCATCATCCAACAAGAGTGTAGAGTATGCATCTATCTATTCCGTTATGTGATCAAAGTTGAGAGTGTCCACTAGTGAAAGTCTATTCCCTAGGCCTTGTTCCTAAATATCGCTATCGCTGCTTGTTTACTCGTTTCTATCGCGTTACTACTCGCTGCGTTACTACTGCTTGTTTACTCGTCCTGGGCAAAGCACTTTTCTCGGTGCCGTTGCTACTACTTATTCATACCACCTGTATTTCACTATCTCTTCGCCGAACTAGTGCACCTATTAGGTGTGTTGGAGACACAAGAGACTTCTTGCTTTGTGGTTGCAGTGGTTGCATGAGAGGGATATCTTTGACCTCTTCCTCCCCGAGATCGATAAACCTTGGGTGATCCACTTAAGGGAAACTTGCTGCCGTTCTACAAACCTCTCGCTCTTGGAGGCCCAACACTGTCTACAAGAATAGAAGCTCCCGTAGACATCAAGCACTTTTCCGGCGCCGTTGCCGGGAGGAAAGGTAAAAAGGCACTCATACTCCGGTTCCGTGTAACGTGCATTTTCCGGTGCCATTGTGTTTGTGCTCGAAGCTATTTCCTTTAGATCCCGCAATTGCATCTTTTTGTTTCTTGTTTACACTAGTTTGGCATAATGGACAACAATGAGCTTCTTATTCTATTTCCTGATTTAAGACATGGATGGTTTGATGCGAAAATTAAAAAACCTATGAAATCTTATTTGCATGCTCGGTAGTAATATTAGTATGAACGCTTTGAACACCATTGTTGATAATAATATAGAAAGTTCTAAGCTTGGGGAAGCTGGTTTTCATGATCTTTTTAGTCCCCCAAGCATTGAGGAGAAAATTTTCTTTGATGATACTTTGCCTCCTATTTACGATGATTATAATGATAGTGGTCTTTTGGTGCCACCTACTATGGAGAGTAAATTTTGTTGTGATTATACTATGCCTCCTACACTCGATGAGAATAATAATGATAGCTACTTTGTTGAATTTGCTCCCACTACAACTAATAAAATTGATTATGCCTATGTGGAGAGTAATAATTTTATGCATGAGACTCATGATAAGAATGCTTTATGTGATAGTTATATTGTTGAGTTTGCTCATGTTGCTACTGAAAGTTATTATGAGAGAGGAAAATATGGTTGTAGAAATTTTCATGTTACTAAAATGCCTCTTTATGTGCTGAAATTTTTGAAGCTACACTTGTTCTATCTTCCTATGCTTGTTACTTTGCTCTTCATGAACTTGTTTATTTACAAGATTCCTATGCATAGGAAGCATGTTAGACTTAAATGTGTTTTGAATTTGCCTCTTGATGCTCTCTTTTGCTTCAAATAATATTTCTTGCGAGTGCATCATTAAAACTGATGAGCCCATCTTAACGGCTATAAAGAAAGAACTTCTTGGGAGATAACCCATGTGTTATTTTGCTACAGTAATTTGTTTTATATTTGAGTTCTGGAAGTTGTTTACTACTGTAGCAACCTCTCCTTATCTTAGTTTTGTGTTTTGTTGTGCCAAGTAAAGTCTTTGATAGTAAAGTAAGTACTAGATTTGGATTACTGCGCAGTTCCAGATTTCTTTGCTGTCACGAATCTGGGTCTACCTCCCTGTAGGTAGCTCAGAAAATTAAGCCAATTTACGTGCATGATCCTCAGATATGTACGCAACTTTCATTCAATTTGAGAATTTTCATTTGAGCAAGTCTGGTGGCCTAATAAAATCCATCTTTACGGACTGTTCTGTTTTAACAGATTCTGCCTTTTATTTCGCATTGCCTCTTTCGCTATGTTGGATGAATTTCTTTGATCCATTAATGTCCAGCAGCTTTATGCAATGTTCAGAAGTGTTAAGAATGATTGTGTCATCTCTGAACATGTTAATTTTTATTGTGCACTAACCCTCTAATGAGTTGTTTCGAGTTTGGTGTGGAGGAAGTTTTCAAGGGTCAAGAGAGGAGGATGATATACTATGATCAAGAAGAGTGAAAGCTCTAAGCTTGGGGATGCCCCGGTGGTTCACCCCTGCATATTCTAAGAAGACTCAAGCGTCTAAGCTTGGGGATGCCCAAGGCATCCCCTTCTTCATCGACAACATTATCAGGTTCCTCCCCTGAAACTATATTTTTATTCCGTCACATCTTATGCACTTTGGTTGGAGCGTCGGTTTGTTTTTGTTTTTTGTTTTGTTTGAATAAAATGGATCCTAGCATTCACTTTGTGGGAGAGAGACACGCTCCGCTGTAGCATATGGACAAGTATGTCCTTAGGCTCTACTCATAGTATTCATGGCGAAGTTTCTTCTTCGTTAAATTGTTATATGGTTGGAATTGGAAAATACTACATGTAGTAATTCTAAAATGTTTTGGATAATTTGATACTTGGCAATTGTTGTGCTCATGTTTAAGCTCTTGCATCATATGCTTTGCACCCATTAATGAAGAAACACTTAGAGCTTGCTAATTTGGTTTGCATATTTGGTTTCTCTAGAGTCTAGATAATATCTAGTATTGAGTTTTGAACAACAAGGAAGACGGTGTAGAGTCTTATGATGTTTACAATATGTCTTTTATGTGAGTTTTGCTGCACCGTTCATCCTTGTGTTTGTTTCAAATAACCTTGCTAGCCTAAACCTTGTATCGAGAGGGAATACTTCTCATGCATCCAAAATCCTTGAGCCAATCACTATGCCATTTGTGTCCACCATACCTACCTACTACATGGTATTTCTCCGCCATTCCAAAGTAAATTGCTTGAGTGCTACCTTTAAAATTCCATCATTCATCTTTGCAATATATAGCTCATGGGACAAATAGCTTAAAAACTATTGTGGTATTGAATATGTACTTATGCACTTTATCTCTTATTAAGTTGCTTGTTGTGCGATAACCATGTTTTCTGGGGGACGCCATCAACTATTCTTTGTTGAATATCATGTGAGTTGCTATGCATGTCCGTCTTGTCTCGAAGTAAGAGAGATCTACCACCTTTATGGTTGGAGCATGCATATTGTTAGAGAAGAACATTGGGCCGCTAACTAAAGCCATGATTCATGGTGGAAGTTTCAGTTTTGGACATATATCCTCAATCTCATATGAGAATAATAATTGTTGCCACATGCTTATGCATTAAAGAGGAGTCCATTATCTGTTGTCCATGTTGTCCCGGTATGGATGTCTAAGTTGAGAATAATCAAAAGCGAGAAATCCAAAATGCGAGCTTTCTCCTTAGACCTTTGTACAGGCGACATGGAGGTACCCCATTGTGACACTTGGTTAAAACATGTGTATTGCGAAGATCCGGTAGTCCAAGATAATTAGGACAAGGTGCGGGCACTATTAGTATACTATGCATGAGGCTTGCAACTTGTAAGATATAATTTACATAACTCATGTGCTTTATTACTACCGTTGACAAAATTGTTTCATGTTTTCAAAATAAAAGCTCTAGCACAAATATAGCAATCGATGCTTTCCTCTTTGAAGGACCATTCTTTTTACTTTTATGTTGAGTCAGTTCACCTATCTCTCTCCACCTCAAGAAGCAAACACTTGTGTGAACTGTGCATTGATTCCTACATACTTGCGTATTGCACTTGTTATATTACTCTATGTTGACAATTATCTATGAGATATACATGTTACAAGTTGAAAGCAACCGCTGAAACTTAATCTTCCTTTGTGTTGCTTCAATACCTTTACTTTGATTTATTGCTTTATAAGTTAACTCTTATGCAAGACTTATTGATGCTTGTCTTGAAGTACTATTCATGAAAAGTCTTTGCTTTATGATTCACTTGTTTACTCATGTCATTACCATTGTTTTGATCGCTGCATTCATTACATATGTTTACAAATAGTATGATCAAGGTTATGATGGCATGTCACTTCAGAAATTATCTTTGTTATCGTTTTACCTGCTCGGGACGAGCAGAACTAAGCTTGGGGATGCTTGATACGTCTCCGACGTATCGATAATTTCTTATGTTCCATGCCATATTATTGATGATACCTACATGTTTTATGCACACTTTATGTCATATTCGTGCATTTTCTGGAACTAACCTATTAACAAGATGCCGAAGTGCCGCTTCCGTTTTCTCGCTGTTTTTGGTTTCAGAAATCCTAGTAACGAAATATTCTCGGAATCGGACGAAATCAACGCCCAGGTTCCTATTTTTCCCGGAACCATCCAGAACACCCGAGAGCCGCCAGAGGGAAGCCCTGGGGGCCCCACACCACACCCTGGCGCAGCCAGAGGGGGGTCCGCGCCGCCCTATGGTGTGGGCCCCCCAGGCCCCCTCCGAGGATGCCCTTCCGCATATTTAAAGCCTCCATCGCGAAAACCCTGATGCGAAGAACCACGATACGGAAAACCTTCCAGAGCCGCCGCCATCGCGAAGCCAAGATCTGGGGGACAGGAGTCTCTGTTCCGGCACCCTGCCGGAGCAGGGAAGTGCCCCCGGAAGGCTTCTCCATCGACACCGCTGCCATCTCCACCGCCATCTTCATCACCGCTGCTGCTCTCATGAGGAGGGAGTAGTTCTCCATCGAGGCTCGGGGCTGTACCGGTAGCTATGTGGTTCATCTCTCTCCTATGTACTTTAATACAATAATCTCATGAGCTGCCTTACATGATTGAGATTCATATGATGATGCTTGTAATCTAGATGTCATTATGCTAGTCAAGTGAGTTTTACTCATGTGATCTCCGGAGACTCCTTGTCCCACGTGTGTAAAGGTGACAGTGTGTGCACCGTGTGGGTCTCTTAGGCTATATTTCACAGAATACTTACTCACTGTTATGAATGGCATAGTGAAGTGCTTATTTATATCTCTTTATGATTGCAATGTATTTTGTATCACAATTTATCTATGTGCTACTCTAGCAATATTATTAAAGTAGTTTTATTCCTCCTGCACGGTGTAATGGTGACAGTGTGTGCATCCGTGTTAGTACTTGGCGTATGCTATGATTATGATCTCTTGTAGATTATGAAGTTAACTATTGCTATGATAGTATTGATGTGTATTATTCCACCTACATAGCATGAAGGTGACAAGTGTGCATGCTATGTTAGTACTTGGTTTAGTCTTATTGATCTTTCTTGCACTCTAAGGTTATTTAAATATGAACATTGAATTGTGGAGCTTGTTAACTCCGGCATTGAGGGTTCGTGTAATCCTACGCAATGTGTTCATCATCCAACAAGAGTGTAGAGTATGCATCTATCTATTCCGTTATGTGATCAAAGTTGAGAGTGTCCACTAGTGAAAGTCTATTCCCTAGGCCTTGTTCCTAAATACTGCTATCGCTGCTTGTTTACTGTTTTACTGCGTTACTACTGCTGCGTTACTACTGCTTGTTTACTGTCCTGGGCAAAGCACTTTTCTGGTGTCGTTGCTACTACTTATTCATACCACCTGTATTTCACTATCTCTTCGCCGAACTAGTGCACCTATTAGGTGTGTTGGGGACACAAGAGACTTCTTGCTTTGTGGTTGCAGTGGTTGCATGAGAGGGATATCTTTGACCTCTTCCTCCCCGAGATCGATAAACCTTGGGTGATCCACTTAAGGGAAACTTGCTGCTGTTCTACAAACCTCTGCTCTTGGAGGCCCAACACTTGTCTACAAGAATAGAAGCTCCCGTAGACATCAAGCACTTTTCTCGGCGCCGTTGCCTGGGAGGAAAGGTAAAAAGGCACTCATACTCCGGTTCCGTGTAACAGTACTTTTCTCGGCGCCATTGTGTTTGTGCTCGAAGCTATTTCCTTTAGATCCCGCAATTGCATCTTTTTGTTTCTTGTTTACACTAGTTTGGCATAATGGACAACAATGAGCTTCTTATTCTATTTCCTGATTTAAGACATGGATTGTTTGATGCGAAAATTAAAAAACCTATGAAATCTTATTTGCATGCTGGTAGTAATATTAGTATGAACGCTTTGAACACCATTGTTGCAATCAACGGCGAGTACTGTCGTACTCAGGAGATCCAGGAGAACTTGGAAGACAAGATGGTCGTGGTTGGGAAAGTGAGGAGAGGAGGGGAGCATGTCCATGTGTGACATGGCCGGCATGGCCATGCCATGCAAGCTTGGCTTGCCCTCCTTTGGGTTTTGATGCTAGGAGTGAGAGAGAGAGAGAGAGAGGGTCAGGAGACAAGTAGGAGCAAGGTGGTGCACTAGGTTTGGGCCAAAACACTATTTTAAATAGGGCTTGAAATTATTCCATATTTGAAATTTGTAAAGTTTGCCCAAATTTGGTTGAGCTCCATTGGATTCAAAATCTGAAAGTGGTGAGTTTTGTTAAGTTGTAAATGACCAGAGACAACTAGGTGTGGTGGTGGAATTTTAAAAATCAAAGAATTGCAAAATTTGACAAAGTGGGATTGTTGCTCATATTAAAAAGTCTCAACTTTGCATGAGCATAGTTTTTGATCCAAGATGAATTTGGCAGGGTGGTCTTTACCAAAGTTGTTCACCTTGATGTGCTCTTGGATGACATGCAAAGAATTGGGAAAGTTTAGTTTGAAAAACTTGAGATAGAGGGGCTCAAAGTAGTGACCAGATTATAAAAGACAGATTTGACCATTATTCTATGTGTTCACAAATTGAGTTTAAATTTGATTTGATTTGTGTTTCTTTGATTCCAAAAGTTGTAGTAAGTGTTTATTAACATAATACAACTAATGGTGAAGACCAAAATGGTCTAGGGTAAAGATTTGCAAAAATGGCATAAACCATATGTGAGGGTTTTGTGATTTTCTACTTTTTATTCTTTTCTTTTTCTTTGCTTCACTTTGGCATGGGTGAAGTTTATTTGGTGTTAGATTGAGTTGGGTAAAGGGTTCAAACCAATTTGTGGCAATGGGGATGCCTAGGGTAAGATTTGATATTTTGGCTAAGTGCCACATATACCTCTATGCATATGTTTGATTTTATTTTGTTTCCCACTTGAATTGGTTGGTAAGTACTTGGTTGAGTGTGTTGAGGTATTTCCAAACCATCTACCAAGGTAGAAAACAAAGTTTTAGTATTTGCAAAAAGTATCCATAGGCTTGCATATGCCTTTTTCTTATTTAAGATCTTTCCTTTTTATTTTGTTTTTCCAAGGTTGGTGACAAGAGGGAAGGGATTTAGGGTTTGATAAGTTTTGCAATGGTTCACCAACATTTTAGCAAAGTAAGAAAAGTAGGGTTCAAAATCTTACATATTAGGGCTACATGCCCACATATGTCTTTTCCTTTTATTTTGGTTTCTCAAAATAGATCCAAATGATTTTTGAGAAGGTTAGGGTTTAGGGTTTTTCTTATTTGATTTCTTTCTCTTTTATTTTATTTGGTTTGTGATCTTCACTTGATCACTTTAGGGTTTTAGGGTTTATCACCTAAGCATAAGAACACTCATCATGGCAAAACACAAATACTAGGTATGAGCACTATGCATAGCACTCTAGGTAAGAAAAGTTTTTGTTGGTTCTCATTTTTGGAAAAAAAGAAATTCATTTTCTATTTGTTTTAAAATTTGGGATGTTACAAATATGCTATTTATCTTATTGGAGAGACACCACTAGTGAACTGTGGACCCCGGTCCATTCTTTTAGATCTGAAATACAATCTACTGCAAACTCTGTTCTTTGTTGTTCTTCGCAAGCAAACATCATTCTCCACACCATACGTTTAATCCTTTGTTTACAGCAAGCCGGTGAGATTGACAACCTCACTGTTAAGTTGGGGCAAAGTATTTTGATTGTGTTGTGCAGGTTCCACGTTGGCGCCGGAATCCCCGGTGTTGCGCCGCACTACACCCCTTCACCAACAACCTTCACGTGGCCTTTATCTCCCTACCGGTTCGATAACCTTGGTTTCTTGCGAGGGAAAACTTGCTGCTGTACGCATCACACCTTCCTCTTGGGGTTCCCAACAGATGTGTGTTTCACGCGCCATCAAGCAATTTTTCTGGCGCCGTTGCCGGGGATCTGAAGATAAAAGTTACACCACAGAGATTGCTAACTCCCACGGCAACAACAATTTTTCTGGCGCCGTTGCCGGGGAGATCAAGACACGCTGCAAGGGGAGTCTCTCACATCCAATCTCTTTACTTTGTTTTTGTCTTGCTTTACTTTATTTACTGTTTTGTTTGCTTTCTCTATATCAAAAATACAAAAAAAATAGTTAGTTGCTTTACTTTATTTACTGTCTTGTTTGCGTTCTCTATATTAAAAACACAAAAAAATTAGTTACTTGCATTTACTCTACTTTATTTAGTTTGCTTTATTTACCATTGCTAAAAATAAGTAATCCTGAAGTTGAAGTTCGTTCGTTTAAGCAACAAGGGGGAGAATGTTTTAAAGATGCCTGGTATAGAATTAATGATGCTCATCATAGGTGCACTAAGAAACACTCCACTATTATCCTACTTAGGAACTTTTATGTTGGTATCTCTAGCTGGAATAGGTATGTTCTTGATACTCTTGCGGGAGGTAATTTTCTAGGCACTCCTGCTTTAGAAGCTAGCTGCATTATTGAGAGTCTAGTTGGAATACCACCTGTTAATGAAGTTAAAATTGAAATCTCTCTTGAAGATATCATGAAAAAGTTGGAGGCCATAGAGAAAAATCTTCCAAGTATTGAGACTAAATTGGGAATATTACTTGATAACACTGATAAACTTGATAAATCTCTAAGCGGAATTAATGAGAGAATTGCCGTTTTAGAAACTTGTGCTACTCATGATAATCAAACCCATAGGATTAGTAAACTTGAAGAAGCTATGGGAACCTTGGGTTCAACTTTTTCTTCTCTTAAGTTTAAGGAGAAAGCTTATGTGGATAAGGAGCAAAAGTTCATGTATGTCTCTAAGGTGCCTAAGCCAAAAAAAACTATTATAGGCCTAAAATTGACAAAGCCCTTAATACCACTATGGATGATGGAGCATCTAAGATACCTATTGGGACAAATTGTGAAAGTTATGATGTTGATGCTTCATCTCTTGATTCACACTTTCTGCGCCTAGCTGAAAGGCGTTAAAGAAAAGCGCTTATGGGAGACAACCCATCATTTTACTTCTGCACTTTTGTTTTATATTTGAGTCTTGGAAGTTGTTACTACTGTAGCAACCTCTCCTTATCTTTATTTTATTGCATTGTTGTGCCAACTAAAGTCTTTGATAGTAAGGTTAATACTAGATTTGGATTACTGCGCAGAAACAGATTTCTTGCTGTCACGAATTTGAGTAGACCTCTCTGTAGGTAACTCAGAAAAATCTGTCAATTTTCGTGTGTGATCTTCAGATATGTACGCAACTTTCATTCAATTTGAGATTTTTCATCTGAGCAAGTTAAGTGCCCCTGAAAAATTCGTCTTTACGGACTGTTCTGTTTTGACAGATTCTGCCTTTTATTTCGCATTGCCTCTTTTGCTATGTTGAATGGATTTCCTTGTTCCATTAACTTTCAGTAGCTTTGTGCAATATCCAGAAGTGTTAAGAATGATTATGTCACCTATGAATATGTGAATTTTTTATTATGCACTAACCCTCTAATGAGTTTGTTTTGAGTTTGGTGTGGAGGAAGTTTTCAAGGGTCAAGAGAGGAGGATGATACAATATGATCAAGAATAGTGAAAAGTCTAAGCTTGGGGATGCCCCCATGGTTTATCCCAGCATATTTCAAGAAGACTCAAGCATCTAAGCTTGGGGATTCCCAAGGCATCCCCTTCTTCATCGACGACTTATCAGGTCACCTCTAGTGAAACTATATTTTTATTTCGTCACATCTTATGTGCTTTACTTGGAGCGTCTGTTTGTTTTTGTTTTTGTTTTTGTTTTTGTTTGAATAAACTCGGATCCTAGCATTCTTTGTGTGGTAGAAAGACACGCTCCGCTATTTCATATGAGCACTGGTGTTCTTAGCTTTACTTTTAATGTTCATGGCGAAGGTTGAAACTGCTTCGTTCATTGTTATATGGTTGGAAACAGAAAATGCTTCATGTGGTAATTGGTATATTGTCTTGAATAATTTGATACTTGGCAATTGTTGTGCTCAAATAGATCATGTTTAAGCTCTTGCATCATGTAATTTGCACCTATTAATGAAGAACTACCATAGAGCTTGTTGAAATTTGGTTTGCATGATTGGTCTCTCTAAAAGTCTAGATATTTTCTGGTTAAGGTGTTTGAACACAAAGGAGACAGTATGGAGTCTCATAATGCTTGCAATATGTTCTTATGTAAGTTTTGCTGTACCGGTTCATACTTGTGTTTGCTTCAAACAACCTTGCTAGCCAAAAGCCTTGTACTGAGAGGAAATACTTCTCGTGCATCCAAATGCTTGAGCCAAAACCTATGCCATTTGTGTCCACCATACCTACCTACTATGTGGTATTTCTCAGCCATTCCAAAGTAAATTACTTGAGTGCTACCTTTAAAATTTCATTCTTTGTCTTTGCAATACATAGCTCATGGGAAAATAGCCTTAAAACTATTGTGGTAAAGAATATGTAGCTTATGTATCTTATTTCTTATAAGTTGCTTGTTGAGCGGTAACCATGTTTCTGGGGACGCCATCAACTATTACACCTTTGTTGAAAATCATGTAAGTTGCTATGCATGTTCGTCTTGTATGAAGTAAGGGTGATTTATCATGATCAAATGGTTTGAGTATGCATATTGTTAGAGAAGAATATTGGGCCGCTAACTAAAGCCATGAATCATGGTGGAAGTTTCAGTTTGGACAATTAATCTTCAGTCTCTTATGAGAATATTATCTGTTGTTGAATGTTTATGCATTAAAGAGGAGTCCATTATTTATTTTCTATGTTGACCCGGTATGGATGTCCTTAGTTGAGATCTATCAAAAACGAGAAATCAAATGCGATCTATCTCCTTGGACCTTTGTACAGGCGGCATAGAGGTACCCCTTTGTGACACTTGGTTGAAATATATGTTATGCAATGATAATCCATGTAAATCCAAGCTAATTAGGACAAGGTGCGAGCACTATTGGTATTATATGCATGAGGCTTGCAACTTATAGGATGTCTTATGCATAACACATATGAATTATTACTACCGTTGACAAAATTGTTTCTACGTTTTCAAAATAAAAGCTCTAGCACAAAAATAGTACTCCATGCTTCCTCTCGCGAAGGGCCATTCTTCTACTTTATGTTGAGTCAGTTTACCTACTTCTTTCTATCTTAGAAGCAAACACTTGTGTCAACTGTGTGCATTGATTCCTACATACTTGCTTATTTGCATTCATCATATTACTTTGTGTTGACAATTATCCATGACATATACATGTTAAAGTTGAAAGCAACTGCTGAAACTTATATCTTCCTTTGTGTTGCTTCAAAACTTTCTACTAAGAATTTATTGCTTTATGAGTTAACTCTTATGCAAGACTTATTGATGCTTGTCTTGAAAGTACTATTCATGAAAAGTCTTTGCTATATGATCAGTTGGTTAATCATTGTCTTTACCATTGCTTCGAATCACTTCATTCATCTCATATGCTTTACAATAGTATTGATCAAGATTATGATAGCATGTCACTTCAGAAATTATCCTTGTTATCGTTTACCTACTCGAGGGCTAGTATGAACTAAGCTTGGGGATGCTTGATACGTCTCAAACGTATCTATAATTTCTTATGTTCCATGCTAGTTTTCTGACAATACTCACATGTTTTATACACATTTTATATCATTTATATGCATTTTCCGGCACTAACCTATTAACGAGATGCCGAAGCGCCAGTTCCTGTTTTGTGCTGTTTTTGGTTTCAGAAATCCTACACAGAAAATATTCTCGGAATTGGACGAAACGAACGCCCAGGGTCTTATTTTTCCATGGAGCTTCCAGAAGACCAAAGAGGATACGAAGTGGGGCCACGAGACGCCCTAACCATAGGGCGGCGCGGCCGCATGGGGCCCGCGCTGGCCTATGGTGTGGGGCCCCCGTACCTCCTCCGACTCTGCCCTTCCGCCTACTTATACTCTCCATCGCGAAAACCCTATTACCGAGAGCCACGATACGAGAAAACATACTGAGACGCCGCCGCCAATCCCATCTCGGGGGATTCAGGAGATCGCCTCCGGCACCCTGCCGGAGAGGGGAATCATCACCCGGAGGACTCTACATCACCATGATCGCCTCCGGACTGATGTGTGAGTAGTTCATCCTTGGACTATGGGTTCATAGCAGTAGCTAGATGGTTGTCTTCTCCTCTTGTGCTATCATGTTTAGATCTTGTGAGCTGCCTATCATGATCAAGATCGTCTATTTGTAATGTTACATGTTGTGTTTGTTGGGATCCGATGAATATTGAATAATATGTCAAGTTGATTATCAATCTATCATATATGTGTTGTTTATGTTCTTGCATGCTCTCCGTTGCTAGTAGAGGCTCTGGCCAAGTTGATACTTGTGACTCCAAGAGGGAGTATTTATGCTCGATAGTGGGTTCATGCCTCCATTGAATCTGGGACAGTGACAGAAAGTTCTAAGGTTGTGGATGTGTTGTTTCCACTAGGGATAAAACATCAATGCTTTTTCTAAGGATATTTGTGTTGATTACATTACGCATCATACTTAATGCAATTGTCTGTTGTTTGCAACTTAATACTGGAAGGGGTGCGGATGCTAACCCGAAGGTGGACTTTTAGGCATAGATGCATGCTTGGATAGCGGTCTATGTACTTTGTCGTAATGCCCTAATTAAATCTCATAGTAATCATCATGATATATGTATGTGCATCTCTATTTGTCAATTTCCCAACTGTAATTTGTTCACCCAACATGCTATTTATCTTATTGGAGAGACACCACTAGTGAACTGTGGACCCCGGTCCATTCTTTTACATCTGAAATACAATCTACTGCAAACTCTGTTCTTTGTTGTTCTCGCAAGCAAACATCATTCTCCACACCATACGTTTAATCCTTTGTTTACAGCAAGCCGGTGAGATTGACAACCTCACTGTTAAGTTGGGGCAAAGTATTTTGATTGTGTTGTGCAGGTTCCACGTTGGCGCCGGAATCCCTGGTGTTGCGCCGTACTACACTCCTTCACCAACAACCTTCACGTGGCCTTCATCTCCTACTGGTTCGATAACCTTGGTTTCTTACTGAGGGAAAACTTGCTGCTGTACGCATCACACCTTCCTATTGGAGTTCCCAACAGACGTGTGTTTCACGCGCCATCAACGGGCTCTGCTAAGAGCATCTCTAACAGAGCCCCTATTTCTCGGAACCGAATAAAGTGAGTTCAGTCTCCCGAAAAACAAATTGCTAGCGGATTTAGCGACGGCGTAGAACAGAAACTGAAACGTAAAGCTGAAATCAAACGTCGCGGGAAATCGAAACTCGCGACTGCACTCGATTTCATCGGATCGAGCTGAATTCGTTCATGATTTACAATACTAGGGCAAAATACGTGCATCTTGGACCTACATTGGATACTACGGGCCTAATTTAGACTTGATTTAGTCCCCGGAGTGACTATACTGTCACCGGGGCGCTTCATGTTGCCGGCGGAGGGTTTTTGGTTGCCGGCTCTTCCTAGGTGACGACGACCGCCGCCACCTGGACGACCGCCGCCTCGGAGGTGCTCCCGCGGGCTAGAGGCGGCCCGGCGTCGTCGTCGTCGTCGTCGCCGCGCGGGGGCAGCGCCGGCAGCGGCGAGCTGCACGAGCCGGCAGCGGGGGCGCCTCCGCTTCTCCTTTCGTAGCCTCCTCCACGCGCTTGCATGTACGCCATCATCTCCGGCCACTTCCGGCCGGCCCGCTTCCACGCGCCGTCGAAGCGCCTACGCCTGGCGCGCTCCGGCGACGCCCGTACACCCGGCGAACGCCGAGCTGACCTTCCGCCGCCGGATCGTCCACCTCCCCTACCCACGCGTCTTGCACACGCCATTCCGGATTGTTGGGTGCTGGCCGAAGCGGCGGAGCGGCGTCGGAGAGGCCGGAATCTCTCGTCGGAGCGGAGGCAGGCGGCGGCGGGAGAGGAGCGGCGGAGGGGAGTAAGGTTTACGAACCGAACTCCCCTCCGCGAACCCTTTTAATAGGGGCCGTGCGGGGAGTTTCCCGGGCCCCTGAACTCCATATTCGAACCCATGTATTCGGTGTCTGTTCTGCACGCGTTTCGGCCGAACCCGTAAATCCACCGGAAAATTTCAGTTCCGGTGGGATTTACGGGCTCTGTTAGAGATGCTCTAAAGATGATCTTAGGACATGTCATGCACTGCTAGTACAGCTGCTCTTACTGAAGGGTAGCTAGGGAAAGTAGCCAGAGGGCTGAAGGCAGAGATGGAGCTAGCGGTGTGCATCACTCGGGGATGACAAGCACTTCCAGTTCGCCTTCTTCACATTGCTTAGTTCCTTTCAGCATTGCCATCTTTGGTGACCTAACTAATCTGGCTTGTCCCGTCGGGGGTATTTTATCATCCTGAGACCTACCATTTCCATCTTCCTCTAAAAAAACATACTCCATAGTTGTGTTACTATCTTGATCATCCAATAAGCTAGTGAATTCAACAGAAGAGAACCAAGAACCAGAATGATCAAACTGCATAAGCTACTGCTAATCTGCTGTGCCCTGCACCTTGCATTTGCATGCTCCCTGAATCACAACTATGCATAGACAATTTTATCGCTGCTGGATCCACCCACTCATTATGTACATAGTTGCGGTCGATCTTACCCATGGTGTATCAAGTATAGAGATATAAAGTTATATCTGCACTAAATTCTAGACCTACCACGATCTTCAATTTAAGTAATAAGTTAGGTGTGACTAAGGCTCAGTTTACTGACAATTATGTAGCTCTCGGCTCGTTCGTCCGTAACACTCAAGCTCTTGCCTAGTTGGGCCTGGCCCAAGCGGGAGACAGGCGCATACGGCCAACATGTATGTGCCTTCCTCTAGTAAATACAACGTATTATGTCCCCAACTAATAAGCATCCATTCGTACAGGAAAAACATATAGAATTATTTTTTGAAAAATGTTCACCTTTTTTAAATAAAATTGTTTTTTAAAATCACTCAACATGTTTTTTTAGATTTTTAAGAATTCCACTCTGTAAAAAATTTCATATTTAAAAAAATATTTCAATCCTAGAATGTTGACATTTCAAAGAGTCAATTTTGATCTCACTTACAACTTGAATAAAAAGACAAAATTTGGGTTTACCGCGGCATTTCGCTCCGAGTTGCAAAATTCACTTGCAAACTTTAACAACAATGATCCAGGTTTTAGCACAGATTCCAGAGCATTTCGCTCTCACTTGCAATCCCACTTGCAAGTGGGCGACAAATGGTAAGTTGTGATAACTAGGATAAAGACAAACTAGTGCGAATTTCAGAGCATTACACTTTCAGTTACTACTCCATTTGCAACTTGGCAACAAAGATTTGTCGCAACACCACTTGCAACTGGGCAAAGGGAAAATCAAAGTTAGCACATATTAATTCCGGAATATTTGTCTCCCCGTTGCAACTTCACTTGCAACTGGCCAACAAAAGATTAGTTGTGATCCTACTTGAAACTAGGACAAAAAGAAATTTAACGTTATCACTGATTTTGGAGCATTTCTCTCACATTTGCAGTGGGCAACAAATGTTAGTTGCGGCTCCACTTTCAACTAGACAACAAATGTCAGTTGCGATCCCACTTAGACACAAAAAATAATCTTGGACGCACCAAGCTAAGGAAAAACACAAAGAATTCTAATTCTAAGCCATATACATTTGTAGGCAAGGCATTATTCAATATACTGTATACATTTGATCCATCAGATCATACATATACGAGAAGTACCCAAAACAGAATAAAGCAGACCAAATTACCAAGGTTCAGTTTGGTCATAAGGTATGAAGCAGCTATGGACACATCACACATGGAGTTGCATAGTTGTAAAACCCGCTCTAACGCTGCTCATGTTAGCTTTGAATGGGTGAAAAAATGGAGTTAACGCCTGGCGGCTAAGCTTTTATCCAGGGACAGATTCAGTGGGGTTCCATAGGTGCCATGTCACCCTCTCAAAATGTTCAAAGCTATTTATCCTACACACTTTAACACTAGTTTCTTGACAACTTAAGGCCTATTTTGTGACTATTTGTAGGAATTATGATGATATTTTAACAAGTTTATACTATTCAAAGTGAATTCTCTACAAATTTGATAGTCTTATTAAATTTATGTTATTCATACGTTGAACTGTAAATTGCGACACCCAACCCCGGTTCTAAGTTGCTAGATCCGCCACTAGTTCTTATTGGCTCACAAGACCAGGGAAGTCAAGCGTGCAAAATGAAAAAAAGTGTAGCATGTTGAGTATTCGACTAATATTGAGCTTTTTAGAATATTTTAAACTTTAGTTTTGCAACAACAAAAAAATGGGAAAAAGTTTTGCGATAATACAGTGTTGCAGCATTAAAACCGGCTGTATAAGGCTTGGGCCTGTCATTCCAGAGTTAGGCCCAAATACTCCATACCAGAAATTGCAAAGCTCACTTAGATGCTGGCCCATCCCCACCTAAATGATTCCCTTGGCACCCACTTCCACCGCTGTCTTGGCTCAAAAAAAAAATTCCACCGCTGTCACCCACAAGCTGACGAGCTTCTCCACCTCGTTCCTCAACTGCACTTCCTCTGCTCTTCCAAAAAAAAAACAGTTTAAAGTTTGTCTTGCGAATAGAACCTTGACATTGAGAGAAACATCGAACAAAACAAAAGACCTCAACAAAAATGAAAATTACAACGAAATTCTTGAGATGCCATTTGTCTTCAACCTCTAGTCCTCTAGACCGTGTCAACGGCTGCTGCCGCTTCTCCCTGAGACGGCCTGACGTTGTTGGTTTCGAGCGGAAAGTCGCCGAACAGGTCAAGAAGACCATGTTCGCCCCGGATAGAAAGAAGGACTAACCGCCGATGAAGCTTCATGAAGATCCGGAGATCCCCTAGCCAGAGAAAAACTTGAAGAACCAGCAGGGGAAAAACAGCGGCTGGGATCCCTAGTCGCCTTGAGATAGCTGAATTGGTGGCGTACCTGTTCGCGTCGCGCCGCAGACCTTAAAATGACCGTTTTTATCCCCGCGTCCGTTTACGTCTGGGGGTTGCTCCAGCGGGGCGACATATTTATTTTTTTTCTTATATTTTTTCTCTACTCCATTTAAACATAGTTCCAAATATTATATATTGGAACATGGTTCTACACAAACTAATACATAATTGGGAACATGGTTTACACAAACTAATACATAGTTTGAACCATGGTGGACACAAATAAAACATTGCAAAATGAGGAAACCAGTTGTGTTGATTTTCGTATGTTCGCTGCCAAGAAAGAACATTCGAGGGCACATTCAGTCACCCAAACTGGACAATCCAGCGGGAGATGGTGCCCTTGTTGGTTCTACCGAGGACGAACATCCAGAAACCTCCACTACTGGCTTCGTCTGGCTTGTAGCCAGATTCGCTGCAAAGAAAGAACACTCTAAGTTCTAGCTATCGGTATCCGAGCCGGATTCGCTGGTGTGGTAGTGCCTGCGGCACGCCATGTCGTCGAACACCTTGATGATCATCTCGCCATCACCCTCGTAGAGGAAGGTGAGCTGGCAGCCACGGTCGAGCTCAAGGTCACGGGCGAACTTGTCCCACCCCGTGTGCAGGTACATCTTGCCCTGGCTGTCGAACAAGACCTCCACGGTCCAGCGGCAGAAGTTGCAGCTGGCCTCCCGTAGCTGCAAATGCGCCGGCTCGACGCCATTGACGAACTCGGCGAACTTGTTGCCGAGTGGGTCGTCGTCGATGTAGAGGAGGAACTTGAAGCAGCGGTCCTCCTGCGAAGACGAGGAGGGCGCAGGCGACGGCGAGCGTGGGGCCGTAGCTGCTCCACCACGGCGGCCCCTGCCCCGGCCCCGGGGGCGCCCAGGGCCGCGGCCTCGACCGCCTCGCCGGCCACCAGGACCGGCCATGGACTTCCTCGCGGGCCTGGTTGCGTCGCAGGAACACCTAGGCGGCGCTACAGCCGAGCTTTGTGGCGGCTAGGGTTTCTTTGGAGGAGTGGATGAGAAAGAAGAACGCGCGCCCCCTTTATATAGGCCGGAGGCAGGTGGCCGCGGGACGCGTGGCGTCGCCATTAACGTGGTTGGCGGAGGTGGGTTGCGGCCGCTCGGCAGCCGAGGCATCGCCATTAACGTGGCGCAGGCTGCCGAAGCGAATCAACGGCGCGCTGACGCGTTTGAGAAGACGCATCGACGCAGGGTCGCTGCCAGGCGGGCCCTACGAAACGTCCGCCAGACGCGAGGGGCACTTTACGCGTCCGCGCAGCGTCCGCAGAGACGCATCCGAGGCGCATATTTGGCCAGATTTGCGCCCGCGGACGGCCCGATCACTTTACGTCGTCCCGCTGGAGGTGGTGCTAGACACATTTCCGATCACAGCGGACGAAAACGGCCGCTCAGCGACCGTTTTTGAGCGGTCGTTTGCGCGGCTGGAGATGCCCTAAAAGCAGTTTAAAGTCGGTAAAGCTCAGTGCCGCCCTGCGCCGAGACCCCGCGAATCTCGCCGCCATGGCCGCCACCGCTGCGCCGCTGCTTCTCGCGTTGGCGCTCGCTATCATCGACACGCTGGCCGTGGAGCGTACGATCCGTGCAGTGACATTTGGATCCAGCGCGGCGACGGCGCGACCCGTTCCTAGTTTGCCAGTGGTGCAGTGCAGGCGCGCGACGCCGCGCGCTCTGCTCGAACGAACGTGCGTGCGCGCCTTCCCTCCGTACGCGTGGTGTGTTGGCGTTTGTTTAGTACCACCTCGCTAACTCAAACCAACACGATGCCGCTTAAAAGGCTACGTTCGGGAGCCTGCTTCACACCGTGCGGTAAGCACGGTTTCAGCAAACAAAACACTGATCACCCCCAGCGGTAAGGAATCTCTTGATCAGGTAAATACTAGTACTACTACTCTCTATGATTTACACAAGCGGCTCACATGGTAAATTATGGAATCTAACCAAAAGATCCCGTCTTCCTTGCAGGGGCGCCCTTTTTTTCCCCTCCCTAGCATGCGAGTTTGTGTGTTTACGCAACTGCCATACGGCCGTATGTCCGTATCACAATTCTATCGAAATAATAAATATTACTACAGCATTTCCAACAACATGCCCATGCAGTAATTGGTATGCAAGAAATCTTCTTTCATCAACAGATACATTAAAGTTTGGTTGCAACTCTGACATAACATGACCGACATAGAGACAAAGCACATATATCATACTCTCTCTGTCTCAAAATAGATGTTACATATTTATCCAGATTCGCCCATGTGTGTACACAATGGCACGGGATAGGGCGGAAGCTATACGAAGGGTGATTGCTAAGAGAAAAATGTTTTGATGAATATTTGAAAAGGGTCCTCCACCTTGTAAAACTCGCTATAATGGCTGCGCAGGTTAGCTATCAATGGGCGAAAAAATATCTAGGGCGGATTCAGTGGAGTTCCATAGGTGCCATGGCACGCTGTCAAAATGTGCAAAGCTATTTATTCTATACACTTTAACACTAGTTTCTTGACAACTTCAGGCCTATTATGTGACTATTTGTAGGAATTATGATGATAATTAGACAAGTTTATACTATTCATAGTGCATTCTCTACTTTGATAGTCTTATTGAATTTATGATATTGAGCTTTCATCCATCCGGCGAGCCCATCGAGGAAAGTTCCCGCGCCTGGTGGCCCCGACTTGTTGGCGAGAAAGACCGATCGTTGTCCTCGTCGCATCGTCTTCCGCGCGCTGTAAAAGCCTGCCGCCGATCAGTCTTCGCCGCGACGCGTAGCTTCCATGCGGCGAGTTAATGTCGTCTCCTCGAATTCACGCGCTGCTCCCCTCTATTTATCACGGAACTACCGCGTCTAGCCGCATTCACCACCGCCGTCAACCTTCTCTCCACTCTTCTCACCCCGAAAACAACTCCTCCAATGGCGAACCGCTTCCCAGGCGATGACGCGGCGAACAACGGCTTTCGGCCGGCGGCCTCTGCACCAGTGGGAGGGGAGGCTGCTCCACATGGCTGGCTACCCGCCGCCGCCAGACTTCCACGCGCCCGGAGGCTTGCGCCTGAGCGCGGGGGCATCCCGATTCCGCCGACGCCAGTGGGAGGCGACGCCCTCGACGCCGAGATCGACGCGGTGATCGCCACCCTCAGCGACGAGCATCACGCTGAGCCACGCTTCTTCCCCGACAACTACGTCGCGTGGAACTTCTTCCGACGAAGGTACGAGCGCGTACTCGCCGCCTACGATGTCCCTCCCCTCCTCCCGCGCGCAACAACGCCGCCGGACGTCGCCACTGGTGGAGCGCGCCGGGCCGCACCCTCGAGAACGTGCTCGCGCACATCGAGGGCGGGAACTACCTCGTACTGGGGATGCCGCCACCGGCGATGCTTTCCGTGTCGCGCTGACGCGGAAGCTCGTGGATGCCACGGCGTATGGCGTCATCGTCGTCGTCTGGATCGGCGTCGAGGTCGGCATCACGCCCCTGCGGGTCGGCTCATCCACCAGCGACGCCGAGGACCGTCAAGAAGGAGCCGGCATCGCCACCCCCGACCAGAGGGCGCAGCAGTGGTGCCCTTGTCATCCGCGAGGGGGGTGCACCTCGTCGTCTCCGTCGCGCGGCCGCAAGAGGAAGACCAAGAAGGAGGATGAAGCGGCCCACAGCTGCGTCCGACCTCGCCGCCGAGGAGTCCGCGTGGGCCGAGGATGCGGCGGTCCGCGAGGCCATCGCGAGGTCATTCAAAAATAACAAATAGAATGGAGGAAAAATAGTTCAGAATTTTTTGTGCAAGTTTGAATTTTTTAATTATTTATAATTCAAAATAAAATTTTGAAATATATATATATATATATATTATGATATAAAAAAAATCGAAATATTTTTCGCACATTCTAATTGTTTATGTTTAAGTGATCTGCAAATTTTCGAGTCAAACAATGTATGGTGTGAGAGATACAAAAATGAGAGGTTATTTGAGAGGGAACAAGAAACTTGCAATTTCTTAATTTGAATGACTGGTCATAGCTCATCAGTTCATCAGTTCATCCGACTCATGTGCTTTTCCATGTGCATGACTCAGCGTTTTGACTTCTGCAAATATAAGCTGGTACTTCCAACATCGCGATATAGAAAGGGAGCAATAGCTAGGAGACTTATTCATTTGTGGAAAGGAAAACATGAATGGAGCAGGTGCGCTGCGCACCTTCTCATTTTTTTTGTCTTTTTATTTTTTTTTGTCTCTCAAATTATACAATATGTCGATTTTTCTTTGCAATTCACTCAAAAATAACAAATAGAATGGGAGAAAAATAGTTTGGATTCTTTTTGCAATTTAAAAAATTCAAATTATTTTAACTTTCGAAATAAATTCTTAAAATATATATACATAGTGACATAAAAAATTAAAATAGTTTTCCCACATTCTATTTGTTATATTTAAGTGATCTGCAAATTTTCAAGTTCAAATATTGTGTGGTGTGAGAGATATAAAAATGAGAAGTTTGTTTGAGAGGGAAAAAAGAGCTAGCACGGATCTTAATGCAGTATAGACGGTCCAGATACGAGTGCGCTCTGAGTACCTGCTCTGAAAATCCACTCTCCCGGTGAAAAAGAGCTAGCATATTTTATTTTAAGAGCTAGCAGAATCAAGTACTACCTCCGATTCAAAATAATAGCCTAAAAATTATTTTGAACTAGAGGAAATAACAAGTTACCACGGGATGGCCGTTTCGTCTATCCAGCACACTACACGTTGCTGGACCGGCATGGTGGGACACGTTACCAGCATGTTAACTCTTGCAGGATATATCTCGAATTAATAATCACTCACCCTCGTAAGGGTACCATGTCATTAAACCTTTTATGTCTTAGGAGTACGATAGAATCATAAAATTTGAACATTTATTTATTGAAATGGGTTCACCGATCGAGTCATCTCTTGTATTTAAAGGGAGATCTATATATAAGTCACTCACACTATTCAGTGTTGCCTAGTGCATCGACCTATTAATACGGAAAAGTCTGGCTACAAATTCCTTGTGTGTTGTCGTGTTGATACTTACCACAGACCTAGCTAGCCAGGATGATTTCCAGCAGTCATCAACCGGCATGCTAGTATTTGGCATGGAAGGTATCAGGAACTCGGATTTCTCATAGCGCGGCAAGAGAGTCACTTCTTTCCAATTAGCCGGAAGCGACTGATCCTCAGCGTGCTGCCCCTAGTTTCAGTATCATCCTAGAGTGCCACATAACGGTGTATTTAGCCATGCTAACTTGGCTAATGTGTTGCAGCTCACTAGGATATATCACATTCACGCTTCTTCCACGGAGTACCACATAAAATGTCTACAAAGGAATACCAGTCGGTGAATTCCCTGTTGCTGAAACGCGCATGCGCGCTTTCCTCTCGCCGGCGCACACGCTGCTGTTGGAACATGTTCAGGCGAGCAAGTTAGGGCATGGCCAGTGTTTTACCGTGGACCACTGTGTCAGTTAATCTAGTCGTTAGGTGTCGATGAATTCAGATAGAGGCTGGACTTTTAGAGCATGTGCGTCCTGCGCACCTTATGCACAGTGTCCCTCGTATGTGCTGATACGAATACTAGTGACCTCTCACCTAGAGAGCTATGGATCTGATTTCTCTGTACATCACATGCATGTGGGACGTGTTTGGTAGCTTGGTCTCGTCTTGGCTCGCATCGATCCAGCAATTTTCGATTCGTTTAGTTGCCTGCACTCACTCGCGTTCTTGTATAGCACGGGTCTTAAAGCACCACAGGAACATGCCCTGGAGGAACGTCCAGTTCGACAGGTTCCAACGGGCCTGTCCCGTTTTCGTCACTCCTTGGCTCGACCGATGCATACTTTAATGTGTACGTATGTGTGAGTATAGTTTGGAGTACTCTTGCTCAATTTCTCGCTTGCCATCTTCATGGATGGTGATGTGGTGATGATGTGTGAGAAGTAAGAGATGATAATCCATGGTGGTGGCGGCTTGGTGATGTTCGTCTTCGTGGTCGGCGACGTGCTCATGCTTGTGACCGGCGTGACCGACGGTGCCATGGTGGTATTCAGCTTCGTGGTCGGTAACGTGTGCATGCTTGTGACGGGCGTGAACAACAATGTCATGGTGGTGTTCCTCTTCGTGGTCGGCAACGTCGTGATGCTTGTGACCTGCGTGAACGACGTTGCCATGGCGGTCTTCATCTTCGTGGTCGGCGATGTGCCCATGCTTGTGACCGGCGTGACCAACGGTGTCATGGTGGTCTTCGTCTTCGTGGTCGGCGACGTGGTGATGCTTTTGACCGGCGTGACCGATGGTGCCGAAGCTTGTGAACGACGGTGACATGGTGGTCTTGTGATAGGTGAGGTAAGGCTAGAAAAAGCATGCGATCAATCAAACAAACACTAATAGAAAACTGGGCTTCCGTCCAGGCCTTTCGTACCGGTTTCCTTACGAATCGGTACTAAAGGTTGCATTAATACCGGTTTCACTGCCCAGGGCATCGGCAACCTTTAGTACCGGTTCGTGCGGGACCTTTAGTACCGGTTCGTGTCACGAACCGGTGCTAAAGGTTTGGCGTCAGCAGGAAAACCTTTAGTACCGGTTCGTGACACGAACCGGTACTAAAGGGTAGACCTTTAGTACCGGTTCGCATCACGAACCGGTACTAAAGATTTTCCTGCTCCCCACGCACCTCCACCCTCCCCCCTCGTGGATCGCCATTTTTAGCTCTGCAAAATATAAAAAAAAATGATAAAAAAAAATAATAAAAATGTTTTGAGATTCATATATGTTACGTAACCTACTATTAAAAAAATTAACAAATTTGAATTTTGACTTTTTTTTGCACAAAAAGTTCAGAAAAAAGTAAAATGGCATTAACTTTTGCATACGACGTCGGAAAAAAGCGTATAATATATTAAAATGATCGTCAAAAAAAGTTATATCAGAATTCACCCTGGTTTACCCGGTTTAGTAAATTTTTAGATTTCTCAAAATTCTAAATGAAAATATGAAAGCAGAAAGATTTTAGTTTTTTCCAGAAATTTAGGATTTTATATATTTTTATTTTAAAAAATTAAAATTAATAATTGCATCCTAAATAAAGATTACTATTACTTTTAGCAAATTATAAGTTTTTCAAATTTTCAGGTTTTAGGTTTGGCAAAAGAAATATTAAAAAATTAAAAAATAATACAAATTAAAAAAATCATTTATTTATTCAACATTATTATTACATCATTACTTTTGTTTATTAAAAAATTATTTAGAATTTAAACAATAAAGAAGTGTGACATCGACCAACATGTTAATAGGATTGATATGGTACTTGGAAGCGGAACGGAAAGGAACTCGGAAGTTAAGCGTGTTAGTCTTGGAGTAGTGAGAGGATGGGTGACCGACCGGGAAGTTTGACCATGGGTAAGTAATTTGACTAGAGATTGAATGTAATTAGAGACTAACTGAAATATTAGAAATTTTTAAAAAATATAAAAAAAGAGGGAGTGAAAAATAATTAGAAAAAATGGATAATTTTTTTAACGAAATAGCCTTTAGTACCTGTTCATTTTACAAACCGATACAAAAGTCTTCAGCCCCACGGTAACCTCCGTGCCCACGTGGAGGCACCTTTAATATCGGTTCGTAAGAAACTGGTACCAAAGGGGGGGCTTTAGTCCCAATTCATTGGTACCGGTTGCGAAACCGGTACCAAAGGTCCTTTGAAACCGGTACCAATGTCCATTTTTCTACTAGTGAAAGTGACACTTGGGTACCAACCGATGCAACACAGGCAATCACACGAAGTGCATTTTGTGTACCGAAACTCGTCCGGAACAAGATGTGAGTTCCGTCTCACTAGCGCAGTGAGCCATGAATTACATGCAGGCTACCAAACGCGCTCATGAAGATTGAAGACAAGGGACTGAACACAAAGAAAGTGAGCCAGGTTGCATGGAACTCACATGCGTGCATCACATCTGTTTCTCTAATCTTCTCTGTAGTCTGGTAAATACCATAATCTTCTTAAAAATAAAAACTTCAACTAGTGCCAAATTTTATTAAGCAGAACACTTGTAGACCGTGTGGGACATGCTGAAGACGCTGCACATCGGCGCCGAGCGCGTACGCGAACGGCTCCCATTCAATAACAGAGAAACTGTGTTGAAGACTTCGCTCTGCCCCTCGCCACCATTCAGTGACCTGGAGATGCTCAATGATCTAGAACACGAGTGCAAGGCCGTTCTACACGTCCTTCCCGTAAGTACCGTGAGCTGACCTCTTCTATTGAATATCTTCTAGATCTCAAGACCATGTCAATCAAGGAATTGAGCGGGCCACTGCTCGTGGTCGAGGAGAACGGCGCCATTGACAGACTAGATGACTCCGTGAAGCTGATCCTCATGGAGGAGGACCGGCGAGGGCGCTAGAAGAGTGTGGCCCATGATGGCAAAGGTAGAAATTATGGCGGTGATATCACTGCCAGGGCAAGAACCGTGGTAAGGGCACGATGACAAACGATCCACCGGGGAATAACAGTAGTGCCGGACCCGTTGGGTGACGGATGGCGGCATGGAGACCTGCTTGTCTGCATCGAAGAATAAAGGTGGTCAGCCCTGCTGATCATCGAGCACGAGGTCATCGATCTGCTTCATGTCGGCATCATCGATCCGGACGTCGAAGAGTTCCGGTCTTCCTCTCGAACATTTCTGCAGTTTGCGCACGATGCCATTGGATATCTAGAGCAGGATTGATCCGGTCGTACGCGCCTGTATCTTCAATCAGTGTGACTTCACGAGGGCATGGCGTGAAGTTTCGCTTTCTTATAGGTGACATGGCGCATATCTATAGATTACCATGATATTGAGAGAGGTGGAGTAAGTCATGGTGGCTGCGATCGGAGATTTGCAATGGCGGAGAGGTGTATTTGTGGCCATGAAGAATTGTTGCACATGTTGTTTTTGTGTGTCGAGTGTTTGGTGACTTTCAACAGCGACCTTGGCAAGAGGTGTGGCAGCATAGATGGACTACATTTTTGGTGGTGCTCTTTGAGTATCGAGTTGTGATTTTCAGGGTGAAAGTCTAAGGTTTGGCTTTCATTGGTTGTACATGGAAGTGGTATTGCCGAATGCATTTATTTTTGAAATCCGACTTTCTCGAGGGTAAAGACGTAAGATTTTTGATCGGGCGATGATAACGTTGGTGTATTGTTTCCTTTTTAGAGGCATTGCTTTTGGAGGATTTGTTTTGTAGTCTGGGTGTTGTCTTCGGTGGTGGTTAGAGTGTTTCTATTGCGAGTGTTTCATCGCCGGGACAAGATCTTTGTTTTCTATTTCATTCTTTTTTAATTGTTTGTGGCTGTGTGCATCTTTAATGTCTATGAACATCTTGTCGGTGCATAAATTGAAAATAATTGTTATCTTCAAGATATTATTATATTACTTTTATAAAAAAACATCCCGCATTTTTCTTCAGGTTTTCTGCAAGATCATCCTTAAGGCGGGAAGAAAATTTGCTACCGATCTTAGAAAGAATGGATTATGTTTCTGGTTATGACAGATTTTACTTTTTTTCGATATGGGAGCATAGCCCCGGCCTCTGCATCAATCGATGCACACAGCCATGTCATTTATTAAAAAATGTTCACAATGTATACTTATTACAATCATGCAGTATCCAAGGTCGCGACAAGGACCAGCCAAAAAAAGATGAAAAGAATACAAAGACTATCTATCTTCAATTCTTCTAATATGCCGCCATCCAGTAGCCTGGAAATAACAATCCCGTGTGACCGTCAATAGATGGTTGCATCCAGTAGCCATAGTATCCCGCTGCTCCTCCGGAAGTAGATATACCCATAGCTGTAACCTGCAAAAAATTGGTTCCCTTCTGTTTATTAAACACAATATCATTTCTACTAGTCCATATCGACCAGCAAATGGCAGAAACACCAATACGTATATGTTCTTTATCTTTCTTATTCACTCCATTCAACCAATTACCGAACATATTTGTAACGTTGGATGGAGGAGGAATATTATAAGAGAAGAAAACCATCCTCCAAATTAGTTTTGCGAACGGACATGAGATGAACAAGTGATCTATAGTCTCATTCTCATCACAGAAACAACATTTTTGACAACCCGTCCATTTTCTCTTCATCAAATTATCTTTAGTTAACAACACCTTATTATTTAGAAACCACATGAAAAAATTTATCTTCAGCGGAATTTTGATCTTCCAAAGATACTTACGCAGAAATCTAGTATGACCGTTCATAAGATCCAAATACATAGATTTAACTGAAAATACACCCGACTCTGTTAAGTTCCAGATAAACTTATCAGTTTCATTAGTTAGATGTACCGACATTAAACGCTCATAGAGATGCAACCACCGATTCCACTTATGTTCATTTAGAGATCTCCTGAAACCAATGTTAATAGGCACTTGACCCAAAACCGTAGAAACCAACACATTTTTTCTTTGGACAATATTGTATAAAGATGGATATTGTTGAGCTAACGGTACATCACCCAGCCATACATCTTCCCAAAACCTAGTCCTCGACCCATCGCCTATTTTGAATTTGCCCCTCTTGAAAAAATCATATTTAACCCGCATTAAGCCCTTCCAAAATGGAGAATCAGTGGGTTTCTCCTCAACCTGGGCTAAAGTCTTATGTTTGAGATACTTATTATGTAATAATTGTTGCCACACTCCCTCCTCATTTAGTAATTTTAAGAGCCATTTGCTGAGCAGACATTTATTTTTTAGATCAAGAACTTCAATACCTAAACCCCCTTGATCCTTTGGTCGACAAATTATGTTCCAACGAGACAATCTATATTTTTTCTTGTGTTCATCGGATTGCCAAAAGAAGCGAGATCGATAATAATCAAGTCTCTTTCGCACTCCTATCGGAATCTCCAAAAAAGATAGCATAAACATAGGCAAACTAGTAAGAACTGAATTGATAAGCGTTAGGCGATCTCCATATGATAGCATCTTTCTCCTCCAACAACCTAGCTTTGCAGCAAATCTATTTTCCACCGGATTCCATTCAGAATTACGTAGCACGCGGTGATGAATTGGAATACCAAGATATCTAATAGGCAAGGAACCATATGCACACCCAAAAATTTCTTTATATTGGTGTTCCATTTCTGATGCTTTACCAAAACAAAATAATTCGCTCTTATGAAAATTTATCTTGAGCCCCGATAACTGCTCAAATATGCACAAGATGAGCTTCATATTAACCGCTTTTTCTAAATCGTGCTCCATAAAAATGATAGTGTCATCGGCATATTGTAAAACCGACACCCCCCCCCTCAACCAAATGGGGAACAAGACTACCCACGTGGCCAGCTTCCTTAGCCCGCATAATCAAAATGGCTAACATATCAGCTACAATATTAAATAGAATTGGGGATAAGGGATCTCCCTGCCTCAGCCCCTTTTTTGTTTGGAAATTATGACCAATGTCATCATTAACCTTAATCCCAACACTCCCCCCTGCACAAATTTTTTAATTCGATCGCACCAAACAGAGTTAAAACCCTTCATCCGCAAAACTTGTTGAAGGAAAGGCCACTTCACCTTGTCATATGCCTTCTCGAAGTAGATTTTAAAAAGAACCCCATCCATCTTTTTACGATGTAATTCATGAATTGTCTCATGTAAAACAACAACCCCTTCCAAAATATGTCTCCCAGGCATGAAAGCCGTCTGAGTTGGTTTTACTACTTTGTGTGCCACTATCGACACCCGATTAGTGGAAACTTTAGTGAAGATTTTAAAACTTACATTAAGCAAGCATATAGGCCTATATTGCTGAATTTGCACCGCATTCTCTTTTTTAGGTAACAGAGTAATGATCCCAAAATTCAACTTGAACAAAGGAAAACCACCAGCTTGAAAGTGACTAAACATAGCCATGAGGTCCTTTTTAATAACGTTCCAAAATCTTTGGTAAAACTCCGCGGGAAACCCATCAGGCCCCGGCGATTTGTTATGTTCCATTTGAGATATGGCTTCGAACACTTCTTCCTCCGAGAAATCAGCAGTTAGGAGGGCATTTTCCTCTTCAGAAATTTGTGGAATATCATCAGTATGAGTTTCCAACAATTGGAATTTGCTATCTTCAGGAGGTCCAAAAAGTTTCTTATAATACTCGGTGATGTAAACTTTCAAATTATCATCCCCTACAATAGTCCCTTCTTCTTGTTCTAATTGGAATATTTTTTTCTTCCTATGCTTGCCATTTGCAATCAAGTGGAAGTATTTTGTATTGTTCCCTCCCTCCTGTAAATGTTTTAACTTTAGCCCTTTGTGCCCATTTGATCTCTTCTTCACGTCTCAGTTTATTCAAGTGATCATTTGCGTTTTTTTTAAATCAAGCCTCTCCCTCTCACTTAGAGGACAAGATTCAGCTTGAATGTCTAAAAAATTAATTAAAGTCAACAGCCGTTCCTTCTTTCTTGTATTTTCCACTTATATTTTTTGCCCATCCCCTCAAGAATTTCCTCAAATGTCTAATTTTATTTTGCCAAGTCTTTATTGGTGTATTGCCAATAGGACCAAATGCCCATTCTCTCGCCACAATCTCATCAAAACCATCTTGTTCAAACCAGGATAGTTCAAAAGAAAACCGTGCATTGTTACCCCGATGAGCCTTACTACCTGAATCGATCAGAAGTGGAGTGTGATCAGATCTAGCTCGGGATAAAGCTCTCACCGACACAAGAGGAAATTTTTTTTCCCACTCCACACTTGCTAGAACCCGGTCTAACTTCTCACAAGTTGGTAAAACTCGCCTATTCGCCCATGTGTATTGACGGCCAGATAAAGCGATTTCACGTAAGTTTAAATTTTCAATGATTGCATTAAACATAAAAGGCCATCGTGGATTAAAGTTATCATTACTTTTCTCCTCCGGTTTACGCAATATGTTAAAATCTCCAGCCAAGAGTAAAGGTAAAGACTCAGAATCACAAATCCTAACCAGTTCAGACAAAAATTCTGGTTTGCGATTATCTTGTGCCGCTCCATAGACAGACACTAAAATCCATTCAAAACCATCATGTTTACAACGGACATGGAACTTAACACAGAAATCCCCATTGTCCACTTTTTTAATTTGAAGAGTGCATGTATTAATACCCACTAGAATCCCTCCTGACGGCCCCATTGGTGGCAGACAAAACCATGCAAAGTCTGTATCCCCCGACAAACTGGCTATGAATGCATTCGAAAAGTTAGATCTTCCTGTTTCCAACAGAGCGATAAAATCTAACATATACTCCCGAATCGCCTCTTTGACAAAAAGATGCTTTCCAGGATCTCTAAACCCCTCACTATTCCAATACATACCTCTTAGCCCCTCCATTTTAAGAGTATGATTTTTTAAATTTAGTTCGGGTACTTCGACGAAGAGGTGCCTTATCAATAACCTTCTTCGTTTTTCTAATCCTTTTAGAATTCCCTATGGCTGGCTGCTCAATAGCAAACTCACCGTCTAACAGATTCTCCTCGTCGTTCAAATCTTCACATAAATTCGAAGCTCTAGTAACTAGTAAACAAATAGGTGCTTCCTCGGTATTCTCATTTGGTTTCAATAAAGTCAAGGCCCTCTTACATTCATTATCAAGGATCAATTTGGCTGAATCATTTTCTACCTCGGCTGAGTTACCCAATGACACCCCCATAGTTTTAGCCTTGTCAATAATATTAGAGCATGTAAGCGATAACAAAGACATTTTATTCGTAGTCGACGTACCAGGCAAATTGTACATAGACTTTCGCTGCGCCGAGTCCATAGCCCGTTGCATTTGAGTATCATCTACATTGGGTTGAGCTCCGATTCTTGCACTAGATCGAGTCCCCCGAATGCTTTCCTCCGAAATCCCTCCAAATGCAATTATCTCCTCATGAGAGAATTTTTTTGCCTCTCCCAAAACAGAGGCTGCATGTATAGTGATATGAGAAACGTTTGAGTCTAACATCGGTAAATTAAAATAGTTTGACACGTTTTTGAAAGAAGTAGATCGATCACCGACCGACATACCTCGAGGCGCACACCCATTGCCATGCAAGTTGGGTTCGGCATGCAGCAAAGACCTCGGGCTGATTTGCCGGTCAAGCATCCCGGGCTCTGGGCTGTTCGCGGGCGACACACACGCTGCGTTTCGCCACCGTTCACATTCGCTTGGAGGCTTTGGCGAGCCATCGCTCACTACCTGAGAACACCGGCCCTCCTGCCTTGGATCGTGCGCCACATGCACAACCGGACGTGAACCATCAGCGATTTCCCGACGTGAATTCTCCCCCACCGCATTTGCTTCATCTCCAAAATTCCGAGAAATAGACAGAGGTGCAGCGGTCAAATGCTGCTCCCTACCATCGACAGAATAAACATCAGTACACACAGGTTCAAGCGTTTTAGAAGCATGATACAAATCAGCATAATTGGGGTCCGTGTACCTCACAAAGTCAGATGATTTGGCGACCACACTTGTCCCAGTATCATCCAATTTTGAAGTCTTCAAATTCTTTATGTCAGCAACAGTATCAGCTAATTGTATTTTATTTGTTGCCACATCCGTGATCAAAGGGGAAGTAGCAACATCAACATCAGCAGATAAACCCTGTACAGTACCGAAATCCTCCGGAAAGCGAACAGCAGGCATTTGCTGTCCACTACCAAGAGACAAAACAGAAGTAAATACAGGTTCTAAAAATTTAGGACTGGGGTATGAATCAACAAAATTTGAACCCAAATACCTTGCCTCATCCAAACCCTTGTCTGCTGTATTCAGAACACACCCATCTGACCAAACATTCTTGAGTTTTGTGACATCAAGTGAACCAAATTGTACAGGTGCATTAGCTAGATTATTTGAATTACCCTTGGACTGAGCAGATTTTGTGTTGATATCATTATGTGTCTCTTTGTTAGAGTCACCCTTGGACCTCTTAATCTCCCGATCCGCTACCTTATCCTCAAACTGTCCAGAGTCATTGCCATTTGGGTCCTCATCCTCCCCTGATGCAGCAGTCATGGTTATATCCGGCGAGATATTAGGCTCCCGCCCCTCCACCTCAAATCTAAGACGATAAAAATCATTTTTGATCTTTAAGTCCCAAGTAGCTGGTATAAGTGAAGGATCTAGACAAGTGATCAACATACGCAGAACATTATTTGCGCGAGTGAAAACAATATCGATATCCTTGGTCTTTCCAAAAACGTCACCCAGAGCCCACATAGCCAAAAAATCATCAAGTGCAAATGGAGGTAACTTGTGCACACGAACCCAGATGTCCTCCGGAGCCCAATCCGGTTCTACTTCTTTTTTCCAAAAATCAAAAGATATAGAGATATCTGAATCTGGAATATTGTACCATCCAAAACGGTGCACTCGTACCAAGTCTAACTTGCTTGGAAAATTCACCCTAAAGACATTGGCCTCCACTTCTTGCACCTCCCACTCGTACAGATCATCCGGAACAAACCATTGTAGCTGCGTAATCACCTCATCGACAGTAAGAGACCCCCCTGATACAGTTACTCTTCCCAGCCTAGTGTTTTCAACTCTTGGCTTGACGGAGTCAGAAAGCGGTAACTCCCAAAAAGACAAATCAACATGACCTAAACCATACATGGCCAATCGAGGTCTTGGAACTTTCAATAAAGGACATTCAGTCGTAATATGACCAGAACGCTGACAACAATCACATAAAACTACCTCGCAATCATTCAGACAATGTCCAGGCTTTCCACAACGATAACAAGTCGGTCCCTTTATCTTCCCCCCCCCCCGCTGCATTATCTCCGGCTAGATGATCCGATTCAGTAGTATTCTGAGAAACTTGCTTGTTAATACCTACAACCGCTAACAAAGCATCTGTAGCATTGGTGGTATTTGAAGGCTCAATATGAACCTCATCACGCTGAACCGTAGCAGTCCGCAGCAATACATCATTTGCCTTGCGAACCTGCACGGTATTCTGCACTGCATTTGGCACCACACTGCCTGTGTTCAGTCCCTGGTTGTGTCCAGAAACCTCCGCCATCTGTCGAGCCAGAGCCTCCGCAGTCTCTTTTACAAGCTGTTGCTCAATTTCATTCAAATTATTCGGTACTGGAGGTTGGCGAGTACTGGCAAACCTTTCATTGTATGGAGCTGCTGTGAAGCGCCGCTGGTAGTTGTTGTTGCCATACCGACGTCCATCACCGACAGCATTGTTCCGCTGAAAACCTGTATGCCGGTATCCTGCTTGATCATATGGGCGCCCTTGGCCTGCCCGGAACACACCGTCGTCGAAGACGTTGCTCCTAGAATCTTGCCCGTCCCGAGAACCACCATCCTCCCCCGCGGTCCCGCTAGGACCACCTTGAACGAAGCTTCCTTGGCCTCCACTGGGACCTCCGTCCCAGCGACTACCTCCACGGCCACCTCGTGGCGGCTCTCGTCCACCACGGTTCGGATGTCCCCCGCCACGCTGCATCGCTGCGGCGAGGATACCCTCAGAAGACGAAGACGGAATAGATGGTGACGGCTGCCAATTAGCACGGCCTAACCCTAAACGACGTCGAACACCCCGGTCAAATTGTGGTGCTCGACACGTCAGGAGGCCCTCAATCGTTGACTCCAGGCCCATGCAGCCCTTCATATGAGTCAACATATTGTCCTGGCCCGATCGGCCCAAAGTCTTCATGCTGGACATCTGCATCGGAGATCTGAACAAAGCAGAAGATCGGCGCTGACCACGATACAGGCGTTTTAACTTCTTTCTCCTACGACGAACAACGATCCACTCGGCAGCATCAAAACTATCCAACAGGAATGTCGTTGGCGATAAAACAGGCAAAGACAGATTGCTCCGCGTTGGCCTCGATCTGCACAGATTGGAAGAAAACCCACTATCGGATGAATGTAAATACTGACCTGATCGTAAGGCGATCGCCGCCAGACGTTGCCGCCTCTTTTTGTCTTCACGGCGGCGCAGTGCCGAGAGATTCTCCTCCACCAGCGTGTAATCCTTCGGCGCCGTCTTGCCGGCGAGATATGGCGACACTCCGGCGATGACCGGCGTGACAGTGTCGGAATCCGCACCCACATCGGAGCTCTCGGCAGCGTCCTCGTCGGAGATCGCCCAGAATCGCCCCTGGTGCGCCTCTAACGGTTCTCCGCAAAAACCGCTCATGCTTAACCGTAATCTATTAACTGTGGCTAACTTGATTTACTTCCACCGGTACAGGCTGTGAGGCTCCCAAAACTCATCTAGGGTTTCGTCTCCCTTGTCGGCGACGCCCCCGGTTCGCTCCGTCTCCGGTGGCCTTGGGGCCTCGGAGGCGTGGCGGGCCACGGCCTCTAGCTGGTCGGAGGGTTCCTGTTTTTTGGTTTAGGTTATTTTCAGTGCCTTCTTTGAGATGGTGAGGTGATGGCTATAGCTTGGAGTCAGAATAAGGTCTTCTCCGTCCTATCCTTGCTTTGATGGTGCATCTAGCGCCGAGGAAGGATGCGTGGAGTTGTGCGTCCCGCGGATCTTCTGGAATTCAGTCGGTTTTCATGTCTCTTCCGAAATATTGATTTCATCTTTGACGATGGTTGCTGCTCGGTAGTTCTTTGGAGCATTAGTATGACGATTTTTCGTTTGTCTACTACAATAAGCTTTACTACGATAAATTTTGCCTGGCTCTGGTGCTAGAGGGGCGAGGACAGCGCGCCTTCGGCTCATGTTAGTAATGTAGTTGTCGATGGGTGGTCAAAAGGTCAATTTGCTAGGAACGGTGATCAACAGATCGGCGGACTTTATTCGCAAAACAGAAAACTTCATTTCCTGCCTATGCTATGCTATCTTTCCACGGCAAATTTTATGATAAGTTTAACTTAACACATACTTCGCGGCAAAACGGAACCATCATGATTCATGTGAGGGCGAGGCTGCGACCGACGGTGACCCGTTCCTAGTTTGCCAGCCGTGCAATGCAGGCGCGCGACGCCGCTCTGGCTGGAAACGTGCGCGCCTTCCCTCCGTACGCATGGTGTATTTACGTTTGTTTAGTACCACATCGCTAATTTAGAGCAACAGGAGGCCGCTTAAATGGTTACGTACGTTCGGGAGCCTGCTTACACCGTGCGGCAAGCACGGTTTCAGCAAACAAAAAACCAATTACCCCCGGCGATAAGGATTCTCTTGATCAGGTAAATCACTACAGGAATGGTGACAGATGCCGACGGCCAGAGTGTACGTCGACGGCCAAATGTCAGGGCCGTCGGCGTACGGCCTCGCCGGGCCAGCTCGGGACGACGACCGTCGGCGTCTACGTACCGTCGGCGTACATGTTCCTATGCCGAGGGCTGCCGTCGGCGTCTACCTAGCCCTCGGCGTAGGCAGTAGCATGGTGCCTGTTCCATCCGCGCCGTCACTGCCCTCTCACGGCGTCAGGTAAGACGCCGAGGGCTACCCTCGCCATAGGGCATGGCCCCCCTATGACGACGGCCACCCTCGGCATATAGCTTTTTTTATTTTTTTTTTCTTTTTTCTCTCTCTCATATTACTTTATATTATGTTTCTATTATTTATTTACTAGTATGAATAAAAAAGATTCTATTTTTAAGAATTCGTAGATGGCATATATGTAGGTCCCACGGGTGACGCTCTTCGCAGACGGGTCAACCGGAGCCACTAGGCCCAACTTCTGTTATCTATGTACATATGTCCTTAAACATTTAGGAAAAATTCCATTGCTAACCCTAACTCCAACCCTAACTCTAACCGAGGCCATTCCCGCCCTTGGGTTTCCGCTCTGCGGGCCAACTTTCTATTTTGCGAACATTTTGGTAACCCTAAACCTCACCCGGATCCTATCCCTAACCCTAACCCTAGGGGTAGATCTGCGGGGTTCCCGCCCTAGGGTTTGGCTAACCTTGCATGTACCCGGCGTTGACGATTTCCGCATGCATGGGCTAGCACTTGGTAAAATCCAGGATCTGTATGTGGAAACTCCCGCCACGGCTCAAACGTAGCCTATTTTATGGTAAAGTATGCCCAACCTATGGTTTCCATGTACATATGTCCTAAACAAACCAAAGCAAGTAAAAAAGTCCATTGGTAAACCCTCGCACGGAGAAAGCTATAGGGGTAGATCTGCGGGGTCCCCGCCCTAGGGTTTTCCAAGATACGGACCATCGGAGCGTCGGAATCGCTGGAAAACTTGCATATGCCCATAACATATGTGTACAATTGTGATGTAAGGTTTGGCTAACCTTGCATGTACCCGGCGTTGACGATTTCCGCATGCATGGGCTAGCACTTGGTAAAATCCGGGATCCGTATGTGGAAACTCCCGCCACGGCTCAAACGGAGCCTATTTTATGGTAAAGTATGCCCAACCTATGGTTTCCATGTACATATGTCCTAAACAAAGAAAAACAAGTAAAAAGTCCATTGGTAAACCCTCGCACGGAGAAAGATATAGGGGTAGATCGCGGGGTCCCCGCCCTAGGGTTTTCCAAGATACGGACCACCGGAGCGTCGGAATCGGCTGGAAAACTTGTGTGTGTCCACATGGCATGCACAAAAGTGATTTGAGAAGGTTTTATATCCAAGGCTACCCCCAAGGTGTGTCCGGCTTCTCGGACGGGGGTTCCTACACTTAGGCAGTATTCGGATGTATAGGGGAAACTCCCTCGGAGGTGAATCAGAGAGAAACTTGGGATCATATGGGATGATCCTTGTTACCACATGTACCTATGACCTAACCAAGCTAAAATGGAGGCATATGCCCACCGGGGGACCCCCGATGGGATGCAGTCAAAGGGGTAGACCGCGCGGTTGATACGTCTCCGACGTATCGATAATTTCTTATGTTCTATGCCATATTATTGATGATACCTACATGTTTTATGCACACTTTATGTCATATTCGTGCATTTTCTGGAACTAACCTATTAACAAGATGCCGAAGTGCCAGTTGCTGTTTTCTGTTGTTTTTGGTTTCAGAAATCCTAGTAACGAAATATTCTTGGAATTGGACGAAATCAAGACCCAGGGGCCTATTTTGCCACGAACCTTCCAGAAGACCGAAAGGGATACGAAGTGGGGCGACGAGGCGCCGCCACCATAGGGCCGCGCGGCCAGATGGGGGCCCGCGCCGCCCTATGGTGTGGGCCCCTCGTCAGCCCTCCGACTCTGCCCTTCCGCCTACTTAAAGCCTCTATCGCGAAACCCCTGATGCGAAAAACCACGATACGGAAAACCTTCCAGAGACGCCGCCGCCGCCAATCCCATCTCGGGGGATTCCGGAGATCTCCTCCGGCACCCTGCCGGGAGAGGGGATTCATCTCCCGGAGGACTCTACACCGCCATGGTCGCCTCCGGAGTGATGAGTGAGTAGTTCACCCCTGGACTATGGGTCCATAGCGAGTAGCTAGATGGTTGTCTTCTCCTCATTGTGCTTCATTGTTGGATCTTGTGAGCTGCCTAACATGATCAAGATCATCTATCCGTAATACTCTATGTTGTGTTTGTCGGGATCCGATGGATAGAGAATACCATGTTATGTTAATTATCAAGTTATTGCATATGTGTTGTTTATGATCTTGCATGCTCTCCGTTATTAGTAGAGGCTCGGCCAAGTTTTTGCTCTTAACTCCAAGAGGGAGTATTTATGCTCGATAGTGGGTTCATGCCCGCATTGACACCAGGACGAGTGACGAAAGTTCTAAGGTTGTGTTGTGCTCGTTGCCACTAGGGATAAAACATTGGCGCTATGTCCGAGGATGTAGTTGTTGATTACATTACGCACCATACTTAATGCAATTGTCCGTTGCTTTGCAACTTAATACCGGAAGGGGTTCGGATGATAACCTCGAAGGTGGACTTTTTAGGCATAGATGCAGTTGGATGGCGGTCTATGTACTTTGTCGTAATGCCCAATTAAATCTCACTGTACTTATCATGACATGTATGTGCATTGTTATGCCCTCTCTATTTGTCAATTGCCCGACTGTAATTTGTTCACCCAACATGCTTTTATCTTATGGGAGAGACACCTCTAGTGAACTGTGGACCCTGGTCCATTCTTTAATACTGAAATACAAATCTGCTGCAATACTTGTTTCTACTGTTTTCTCTGCAAACAATCATCTTCCACACAATACGGTTAATCCTTTGTTACAGCAAGCCGGTGAGATTGACAACCTCACTGTTTCGTTGGGGCAAAGTACTTTGGTTGTGTTGTGCGGGTTCCACGTTGGTGCCGGGATCTCCGGTGTTGCGCCGCACTACATCCCGCCGCCATCAACCTTCAACGTGCTTCTTGGCTCCTCCTGGTTCGATAAACCTTGGTTTCTTTCTGAGGGAAAACTTGCTGCTGTGCGCATCATACCTTCCTCTTGGGTTCCCAACGAACGTGTGAAATACACGCCATCAAGCATATTTTCTGGCGCCGTTGCCGGGGAGATCAAGACACGCTGCAAGGGGAGTCTCCACTTCTCAACCTCTTTACTTTGTTTTTGTCTTGCTTTATTTTATTTACTACTTTGTTTGCTGCATTATATCAAAACACAAAAAAATTAGTTGCTAGCTTTACTTTATTTACTATCTTGTTTGCTATATCGAAAACACAAAAAAATTAGTTTACTTGCATTTAGTTTACTTTTGTTATCATGTCTAGCTCTGTACCTGCTACTTCTTCACCTGAGGAATTAGTTTTTACTTTTAAACAAGGGGATGAGGAAAGTTTTAAAGATGCTTGGTCCAGGATTTTTACTTCTTATCGTAAAACTGAACCTCAAATGACTCTAAGTTTGCTCCTTAGTAATTTTTATTTTGGTCTTATGATTCGCTATAGATATGCCTTGGATGCTCTAGTGGGAGGAGATTTCCTTCATTGTAATGGGGATCAAGCTTTTAATGCCATAAAGAAGTTGGTTGCATCACATGATTCATCTAATAACTTTGATTCAGCCCTTATTAGCATTCATAATAGATTAAACACTCTTGAGACAAGTGCATCTCGCTTAAATGAAAATTATGGATACATTCGTAACCGTCTTGATCAAGTTTTAGTGAACTCTGAACCTTCATTGTGTAAACCTACTATTAAAATTGTCATAGGTGACCAAACTCTTCGTGCTAATTGTGATATTATGACTGAATTTTTCCTAATGCCTAAGGGTATTCATAAATCTTTGAAACTTTGGGAATTCACCGAAGGGGAGAAGGAATAACTCTTATTGATAACTCTGTTATAATTCCTAAAGGGATAGCTGCGGGTGTGCATACAACCATTCTTGGGGTAACAATATCCATTGATTACCTTGTCATTGAATGCGCGGGAACAGGACACATCACACTCGGAAGATCCATGCTGAAACTATTGGGAGCAGTCATAGACGTGAGAGAAGGCACCCTAAAATTCACCTCTACACCCGGGGGTAGCCATATATTCCCTAAGCCAAAGAGTAAGGACAAGAAAGGTAAGGGTAAAGCTCAAGGTAATGTCAATGCTTCACCCTTTGAAAACACTTGATATACACTTTCTGCGCCTAGCTGAAAGACGTTAAAGAAAAGCGCTTATGGGAGACAACCCATGTTTTTACTACAGTATTTTTGTTTTATATTTGAGTCATGGAAATTGTTTACTACTGTAGCAACCTCTCCTTATCTTAGTTTTATGTTTTGTTGTGCCAAGTAAAGTCTTTGATAGTAAAGTAAGTACTAGATTTGGATTACTGCGCAGTTCCAGATTTCTTTGCTGTCACGAATCTGGGTCTACCTCCCTGTAGGTAGCTCAGAAAATTAAGTCAATTTACGTGCATGATCCTCAGATATGTACGCAACTTTCATTCAATTTGGGCATTTTCATTTGAGCAAGTCTGGTGGCCTAATAAAATCCATCTTTACGGACTGTTCTGTTTTGACAGATTCTGCCTTTTATTTCGCATTGCCTCTTTTGCTATGTTGGATGAATTTCTTTGATCCATTAATGTCCAGTAGCTTTATGCAATGTCCAGAAGTGTTAAGAATGATTGTGTCACCTCTGAACATGTGAATTTTTATTGTGCACTAACCCTCTAATGAGTTGTTTCGAATTTGGTGTGGAGGAAGTTTTCAAGGATCAAGAGAGGAGTATGATGCAATATGATCAAGGAGAGTGAAAGCTCTAAGCTTGGGGATGCCCCGGTGGTTCACCCCTGCATATTATAAGAAGACTCAAGCGTCTAAGCTTGGGGATGCCCAAGGCATCCCCTTCTTCATCGACAATATTATCGAGTTCCTCCCCTGAAACTATATTTTTATTCCGTCACATCTTATGCACTTTGCTTGGAGCGTCGGTTTGTTTTTGTTTTTTGTTTTGTTTGAATAAAATGGATCCTAGCATTCACTTTATGGGAGAGAGACACGCTCCGCTGTAGCATATGGACAAGTATGTCCTTAGGCTCTACTCATAGTATTCATGGCGAAGTTTCTTCTTCGTTAATTTGTTATATGGTTGGAATTGGAAAATACTACATGTAGTAACTCTAAAATGTCTTGGATAATTTGATACTTGGCAATTGTTGTGCTCATGTTTAAGCTCTTGCATCATATACTTTGCACCCATTAATGAAGAAACACTTAGAGCTTGCTAATTTGGTTTGCATATTTGGTTTCTCTAGAGTCTAGATAACATCTAGTATTGAGTTTTGAACAACAAGGAAGACGGTGTAGAGTCTTATAATGTTTACAATATGTCTTTTATGTGAGTTTTGCTGCACCGTTCATCCTTGTGTTTGTTTCAAATAACCTTGCTAGCCTACACCTTGTATCGAGAGGGAATACTTCTCATGCATCCAAAATACTTGAGCCAATCACTATGCCATTTGTGTCCACCATACCTACCTACTACATGGTATTTATCCGCCATTCCAAAGTAAATTGCTTGAGTGCTACCTTTAAAATTCCATCATTCACCTTTGCAATATATAGCTCATGGGACAAATATCTTAAAAACTATTGTGGTATTGAATATGTACTTATGCACTTTATCTCTTATTAAGTTGCTTGTTGTGCGATAACCATGCTTCTGGGACGCCATCAACTATTCTTTGTTGAATATCATGTGAGTTGCTATGCATGTCCGTCTTGTCCGAAGTAAGAGAGATCTACCACCTTAATGGTTGGAGCATGCATATTGTTAGAGAAGAACATTGGGCCGCTAACTAAAGCCATGAATCATGGTGGAAGTTTCAGTTTTGGACACACATCCTCAATCTCATATGAGAATAATAATTGTTGCCACATGCTTATGTATTAAAGAGGAGTCCATTATCTGTTGTCCATGTTGTCCCGGTATGGATGTCTAAGTTGAGAATAATCAAAAGCGAGAAATCCAAAATGCGAGCTTTCTCCTTAGACCTTTGTACAGGCGGCATGGAGGTACCCCATTGTGACACTTGGTTAAAACATGTGCATTGCAAAGATCCGGTAGTCCAAGCTAATTAGGACAAGGTGCGGGCACTATTAGTATACTATGCATGAGGCTTGCAACTTGTAAGATATAATTTACATAACTCATATGCTTTATTACTACCGTTGACAAAATTGTTTTATGCTTTCAAAATAAAAGCTCTAGCACAAATATAGCAATCGATGCTTTCCTCTTTGAAGGACCATTCTTTTTTACTTTTATGTTGAGTCAGTTCACCTATTCCTCTCCACCTCAAGAAGCAAACACTTGTGTGAACTGTGCATTGATTCTTACATACTTGCATATTGCACTTGTTATATTACTCTATGTTGACAATTATCTATGAGATATACATGTTACAAGTTGAAAGCAACCGCTGAAACTTAATCTTCCTTTGTGTTGCTTCAATACCTTTAGTTTGATTTATTGCTTTATGAGTTAACTCTTATGCAAGACTTATTGATGCTTGTCTTGAAGTACTATTCATGAAAAGTCTTTGCTTTATGATTCACTTGTTTACTCATGTCATTACCATTGTTTTGATCGCTGCATTCATTACATATGTTTACAAATAGTATGATCAAGGTTATGATGGCATGTCACTTCAGAAATTATCTTTGTTATCGTTTTACTCGCTCGGGACGAGCGAGAACTAAGCTTGGGGATGCTTGATACGTCTCCGACGTATCGATAATTTCTTATGTTTTATGCCATATTATTGATGATACCTACATGTTTTATGCACACTTTATGTCATATTCGTGCATTTTACGGAACTAACCTATTAACAAGATGCCGAAGTGCCGATTGCTGTTTTCCGCTGTTTTTGGTTTCGAAATCCTAGTAACGAAATATTCTCGGAATTGGACGAAATCAAGACCCGGGGGCCTATTTTGCCACGAACCTTCCGGAAGACCGAAAGGGATACGAAGTGGGGCGACGAGGCGCCGCCACCATAGGGCCGCGCGGCCGGAGGGGGCCCGCGCCGCCCTATGGTGTGGGCCCCTCATCGGCCCTCGGACTACGCCCTTCCGCCTACTTAAAGCCTCCGTCGCGAAACCCCGATGCGAAAAACCACGATACGGAAAACCTTCCGGAGACGCCGCCGCCGCCAATCCCATCTCGGGGGATTCCGGAGATCTCCTCCGGCACCCTGCCGGAGAGGGGATTCATCTCCGGAGGACTCTACACCGCCATGGTCGCCTCCGGAGTGATGAGTGAGTAGTTCACCCCTGGACTATGGGTCCATAGCAGTAGCTAGATGGTTGTCTTCTCCTCATTGTGCTTCATTGTTGGATCTTGTGAGCTGCCTAACATGATCAAGATCATCTATCCGTAATACTCTATGTTGTGTTTGTCGGGATCCGATGGATAGAGAATACCATGTTATGTTAATTATCAAGTTATTGCATATGTGTTGTTTATGATCTTGCATGCTCTCCGTTATTAGTAGAGGCTCGGCCAAGTTTTTGCTCTTAACTCCAAGAGGGAGTATTTATGCTCGATAGTGGGTTCATGCCCGCATTGACACCTGGGACGAGTGACGAAAAGTTCTAAGGTTGTGTTGTGCTGTTGCCACTAGGGATAAAACATTGGCGCTATGTCCGAGGATGTAGTTGTTGATTACATTACGAACCATACTTAATGCAATTGTCTGTTGCTTTGCAACTTAATACTGGAAGGGGTTCGGATGATAACCTGAAGGTGGACTTTTTAGGCATAGATGCAGTTGGATGGCGGTCTATGTACTTTGTTGTAATGCCCAATTAAATCTCACTGTACTTATCATGACATGTATGTGCATTGTTATGCCCTCTCTATTTGTCAATTGCCCGACTGTAATTTTTTCACCCAACATGCTTTTATCTTATGGGAGAGACACCTCTAGTGAACTGTGGACCCCGGTCCATTCTTTAATACTGAAATACAAATCTTCTGCAATACTTGTTTCTACTGTTTTCTCTGCAAACAATCATCTTCCACACAATACGGTTAATCCTTTGTTACAGCAAGCCGGTGAGATTGACAACCTCACTGTTTCGTTGGGGCAAAGTACTTTGGTTGTGTTGTGCAGGTTCCACGTTGGCGCTAGGATCTCTGGTGTTGCGCCGCACTACATCCCGCCGCCATCAACCTTCAACGTGCTTCTTGGCTCCTCCTGGTTCGATAAACCTTGGTTTCTTTCTGAGGGAAAACTTGCTGCTGTGCGCATCATACCTTCCTCTTGGGGTTCCCAACGAACGTGTGAAATACACGCCATCAGCGGTCAACATAACTAGGGTTTCGTCAGAAATCGAGCGTCGGATCTAGGGAATGGCCCCAAAACTTGTGTGTGTCCACATGGCATGGCATGCACAAAAGTGATACATTTAAGAACTTAAGACCCACACACAAACCGAAACACTTAAAGAACTACACCCACACAGGAACCAAAACACTTAAAGAACTACACCCACACAGGAACCAAAACACTTAAAGAACTAGACCCACACACAAACCAAAACATTTAAAGAACTACACCCACACACGAACAAAGCACTTAACACTGGGTCGACGCATGACCCGCTAGACACACGGACTCGACACACACACATATTAATCGAAGTCGAAATCTTCATCCTCGGCTGGGGTTGTCCTGCGAAGCGGTGGTTGTGAGGTTCCACGACCACCGTTCATCATCCTCCCCCCATGTCGACGCCTCTCCTTTGGCGTACTCTGCTTCAACCTCGGCCTTCCTCTGCCGCTTTCCCGCCCTCCTCTCTCTCTTGTACGTCTGCTTGTCCTTCCAGAATGCGCGCTCTGCCTCGACGGCTCCAGGATTGTCTCTGCGCCACTGTGCCATGAACTGCTCGTCCGCCTCGGTGGTATCAATCCGCCGCTGGCCAGACCTGTACCGCCGCGCTTCACCACCGTGAGCGAAGTAGCGGCTCGGTGAGAGACTCTGAGCTTCCGTCAGAGACCTGACCTCCGGGAAGTTCATTTCGTGGCGCGGCCGGCCAAACCTCCAAGCCGCAACGTCGTATGCGTGGGCAGCAGCCACCTTCGTGTAGAAGGTGCCGAGTGATGGCGTGTATTTCACACGTTCGTTGGGCAACCCCAAGAGG
>NC_061510.1:317113126-317127434 GCF_022539505.1 Lolium rigidum | reverse complement strand
GCATAATCAATTTTATTAGTTGTAGTGGGAGCAAATTCAACAAAGTGGCTATCATTATTATTCTCATCAAGTGTAGGAGGCATAGTATAATCACAATAAAATTTACTCTCCATAGTAGGTTTTACCAAAAGACCACTATCATTATCATCATAAATAGGAGGCAAAGTATCATCAAATAAAATTTTCTCCTCAATGCTTGGGGGACTAAAAAGATCATGAAAACCAGCTACCCCAAGCTTAGAACTTTCTATATTATTGTCAACAATGGTGTTCAAAGCGTTCATACTAATATTACTACCAGCATGCAAAGAAGATTTCATAGGTTTTTTAATTTTCGCATCAAACAATCCATGTTTTAAATCAGGAAATAGAATAAGAAGCTCACTCTTGTACATTATGCCAAACTAGTGTAAACAAGAAACAACAAGATGCAATTGCAGGATCTAAAGGAAATAGCTTCGAGCACAAACACAATGGCGCCGTAAATGTACTCGTTACTCGGAACCGGAGTATGAGTGCCTTTTTACCTTTCCTCCCAAGCAACGGCGCCTTAAAAATAGCTTGATGTCTACGGGAGCTTCTATTCTTGTAGACAAGTGTTGGGCCTCCAAGAGCAGAGGTTTGTAGAACAGCAGCAAGTTTTCCTTAAGTGGATCACCCAAGGTTTATCGATCTCGAGGAGGAAGAGGTCAAAGATATCCCTCTCATGCAACCCCGCAACCACAAAGCAAGAAGTCTCTTGTGTCCCCAACACACCTATAGGTGCACTAGTTCGGCGAAGAGATAGTGAAATACAGTGTGGTATGAATAAGTAGTAGCAACGGCACCGTAAAAGTGCTTTGCCCAGGACAAGAAACAAGCAAGTAGTAACGCAGCAAGTAGTAACGCAAGAAAAGCAAGAAACAAACAGCGATAGCAGCATTTAGGAACAAGGCCTAGGGATTAGACTTTCACTAGTGGACACTCTCAACATTGATCACATAACAGAATAGATAAATGCATACTCTACACTCTTGTTGGATGATGAACACATTGCGTAGGATTACACGAACCCTCAATGCCGGAGTTAACAAGCTCCACAATTCAATGTTCATATTTAAATAACCTTAGAGTGCAAGAAAGATCAACACGACTAAACCAAGTACTAACACAAGCATGCACACTGTCACCTTCACACTATGTAGGAGGAATAGATCACATCAATACTATCATAGCAATAGTTAACTTCACAATCTACAAGAGATCATGATCATAGCATACGCCAAGTACTAACACGGATGCACACACTGTCACCATTACACCGTGCAGGAGGGATAAAACTACTTTAATAACATTGCTAGAGTAGCACATAGATAAATTGTGATACAAAACACATTGCAATCATAAAGAGATATAAATAAGCACTTCACTACGCCATTTATAACAGTGAGTAAGTATTCTGTGAAATATAGCCTAAGAGACCCACACGGTGCACACACTGTCACCTTTACACACGTGGGACAAGGAGTCTCCGGAGATCACATAAGTAAAACTCACTTGACTAGCATAGTGACATCTAGATTACAAGCATCATCATATGAATCTCAATCATGTAAGGCAGCTCATGAGATTATTGTATTGAAGTACATAGGAGAGAGATGAACCACATAGCTACCGGTATAGCCCCGAGCCTCGATGGAGAACTACTCCCTCCTCATGGGAGCAAGCAGCGGTGATGAAGATGGTGGTGGAGATGGCAGCGGTGTCGATGGAGAAGCCTTCCGGGGCACTTCCCCGCTCCGGCAGGTGCCGGAACGGAGACTCCCGTCCCCAGATCTTGGCTTCGCGATGGCGGCGGCTCTGGAAGGTTTTCCGTATCGTGTTTTTTCGCCTCAGGGTTTTCTCGACGGAGGCTTTAAATAGGCGGAAGGGCAGCGTCAGAGGGTCGAAGAGGCGGCAGCACCATAGGCTGGCGCGGCCAGGGCCCAGGCCGCGCCACCCTATCATCCGGGGCCCACAGGGCCCCCTCCGGCGGCTCTCGGGTGTTCTGGATGCTTCCGGTGAAAATAGGAACCCGGGTCTTGATTTCGTCCGATTCCGAGAATATTTCGTTACTAGGATTTCGAAACCAAAAACAGCAGAAAACGACAGAATCGGCACTTCGGCATCTTGTTAATAGGTTAGTTCCAGAAAATGCACAAATATGACATAAAGTGTGCATAAAACATGTAGATATCATCAATAATGTGGCATGGAACATAAGAAATTATCGATACGTCGGAGACGTATCAAATACCATCCACTCCTTCTTTATGTAAGTGTGGGTCATCCCAAAAATAATGCCTCAAGTCATAAAAGATTTTCCTCCTTTGCTGAGCTGAAAAGGTTGGAGACAAGTACTTGGATACAATAAAGTTAGCATAATCAGCGTACCAAGGACTATCTCGCGAGCTTACCTTTATTACAGCCAATTGTTCATTTGGAAAACTATCATTAACAGGAACAGGATCATAAGCAATATTTTCCAATCTAGACAAATTATCAGCAACAGGATTATCAGCACCTTTCCTATCTATAATATGCAAATCAAATTCTTGCAAAAGAAGCACCCATCTAATAAGCCTTGGCTTAACATCTTTCTTTTCCATAAGGTATCTAATTGCAGCATGATCAGTATGAATTGTAACTTTTGAATCAACAATATAGGATCTAAACTTGTCACAAGCAAAGACTACAGCTAATAATTCTTTTTCAGTTGTAGCATAATTTCTTTGAGCAGCATCAAGAGTTTTGCTAGCATAATGAATAACATTCAATTTTTTATCTATTCGATGTCCAAGAACAACGCCCACAGCAAAATCACTAGCATCACACATAATTTCAAAAGGTAAATTCTAATCAGGAGGTTCAACTACAGGAGCAGTTGTTAAGGCTTTCTTTAGAGTTTCAAAAGCTTCCTTACAATCATCATCAAAAACAAAAGGTACATCTTTTTGAAGAAGATTACTAAGAGACTTTCAAATCTTGGAGAAATCTTTAATAAATCTCCTATAAAACCCAGCATGACCAAGAACACTACGAATAGCTTTAACATCCCTAGGATAGGGCATCTTCTCAATTGCTTCAAGTTTAGCTCTATCAACTTCAATACCTCTCTCGGAAATTTTATGTCCCAATACAATTCCTTCATTAACCATAAAGTGGCATTTCTCCCAATTAAGAACAAGGTTAGTTTCTTCACATCTCTGCAATACTTTAACAAGGTTTCGCAAGCAATTATCAAAAGAATTCCCATAGACAGAAAAATCATCCATGAATACCTCTACAATATTCTCACAAAAGCCATGAAAAATAGCAGACATGCATCTTTGAAAAGTCGCAGGAGCATTACATAAACCAAAAGGCATACGTCTATAAGCATAAGTTCCATAGGGACAAGTGAAAGTGGTTTTCTCTTGATCTTTAGTTTTAACAGACAATTTGTGAAAACCCATAATAACCATCAAGAAAGCAAAAATGAGTATTTTTAGACAACCTTTCTAACATTTGATCAATAAAAGGTAAAGGGTAATGATCTTTCTTAGTAACCTTATTAACTTTTCGATAATCAATGCACATTCTATACCCTACAACTACTCTTTGAGGGATGAGCTCATCATTATCATTAGGCACAACATGCTCATTCCTCCTTTCTTAGGAACACAATGTAAAGGACTAACCCATCTACTATCAAGCAATAGGATATATAATACCAGACTTCAAGAAGTTTTAATACCTCATTCCTTACCACATCCTTCATCTTAGGAATTAGACGACGCTGATGTTCAACAACAGGCTTTGCATCATCTTCCATGTTGATAGCATGTTGGCAAATAGAGGTAGAAATCCCCTTCAAGTCATCAAGAGTATAGCCAATAGCTCCTCGGTGTTTCTTCAATATTTCCAATAACCTTTCTTCCTCAAAATCCGAAAGCTTAGAACTAATAATAACAGGATATATTTTCTTATCATCAATATGAGCATACTTAAGATTATCGAGCAACGGTTTTAAATCAAAAACAGGATCTTCCTTTGGTGGTGGTGTTGTACCTAAATCTTCAACCGGCAAGTCATGTTTAAGAATAGGTTGACGAAGGAAAATTTCATCAAGCTCATTCCTTTCTTCCCTAAATACTTCACTCTCACTATCCTCCAAATGTTGCTGCAAAGGATTATTAGGAGCAAGAGCAATAGACGCACACTGTTCAACTCTAAAACCATTATTAGGCAAATCAACTTTATAAGGAGTTTTGGCAAATTTAGAGAAATTAAACTCATAAGATTCACCAGCAAATTTAGTCACAATTTTTTCCTTCTTGCAATCTATAACAACTCCACAAGTATTTAGGAAAGGTCTACCAAAAATAATAGGACAAGACTTACTAGCAGCAGAACCAAGTACCAAAAAGTTAGCAGGATATTTAATCTTACCACATAGAACTTCCACATCTCGAACAATACCAATAGGAGAGATAGTTTCTCTATTAGCTAGCCGAATAAGCACATCAATATCTTCAAGTTCACAAGAACCAATTTCATGCATGATCTCCGTATAAAGCTCATAAGGAATGGCACTAATACTTGCACCCATGTCACATAAACCATAATAACAATGATCACCAATTCTAACAGAGAGCATAGGAACACTGGCTTCCCTAGACTTACTAGGATGCGAAACAATATTAGAAGCATCTTCACAGAAAATAATATGACCATCTTCTACATTTTCAGTCACAAGATCTTTAACTATTGCAATAGCAGGTTCAACTTTTATTTGTTCTCCAGGTTGTATAGGTTTCTTTGCACTTTTATTAACCGCACTAGTTATACCGAGTACTCCTTCATTTTAGCAGGGAAAGGAGTTTTTTCAATATAAGCTTCGGGAAGAATATGATCAACGGTTTCAATTATAGCACATTTATTTATAGATGAATCAGTTTTATCTTTATAAGGTTCATGATACTTATCAAAATTCTTCCTAGGCAATTCAAAGTGAGAGGCAAAAGCTTTATAAAAATTTGCAACGACTTGAGAATCAAGACCATAAGCAGCACTCATATTACGAAATTTATCAGTATCCATAAAAACTTCAATGCATTTATAATCATAGTTTATACCGACTCTCTATCTTTGTCGTTCTCCCATCCTTCGGTATTCTCCTGGATCCGATCAAGAAGGTCCCTTTTAAACTCTTCTTTGTTGCGTGTAAATGATCCGGAACAAGAAGTATCCACAGCAAAGTCTTATCTTGAAAAGACAGTCTTGCATAGAAATTATCACTAATAATATTACCAGGAAGCTCATGAATGGGGCATTTGAGCATTAAAGACTTCAATCTCCCCCATGCTTGGGCAATACTCTCTCCATCATGAGGCCAGAAATTATATATGCGGTTCCGATCTTTGTGAATTTCACTTGGAGGATAGAATTTAGAATAAAATAAAGGCACAATGTCCTCCCAATCAAGAGAATCCCTATTCTTCAGACAATTTATACCCAGTGCGCTGCTTTACCAGACAACGATATAGAGAATAGTTTCTTCCTAACTTCATCCATAGCAATACCTGCACATTTGAATAACCCGCATAATTCATGTAAAAACAGTAAATGATCACCAGGATGGACAGTTCCATCCCCTTCGTAGCGGTTATCCACAACACGTTCAATAATTTTTATAGGTATTTTGTATGGAACCTCTTTCTCACCTGGCGCCTCATCCCCTACCTTTGCAGTAGTAGTAGATTTTCCAAAGAGGAATTCAAGAGAAGACCTCTCCATAATGAATTATAGCGAAGCATGCGAGAAATAAAAATAGCACGTACAGTAAAAGTTTCCCTTACCAATTCCACTTACCAATAGCGCTTCACTCCCGGAAACGGCGCCGTGAAAATAGTCTTGATGACCCACAAGTATAGGGGGTGTATCGTAGTACTTTCGATAAATAAGAGTGTCGAACCCAACGAGGAGCGAAGGTGTTGACAAGCAGTTTCGATGAAGGATTCAGCTGTAAATGCTCACGTACAAGTATTCGTGGGGTTTTGATATAGCAGATGAATAAAGTACAAGTAAGTAAAGTGCGAGAGAAATAATTGCAGCGAGTGGCCCAATCCTTTTTAGCACAAAGGACAAGCCGGTTTGTTTACTTATAATGACCAAACGTTCTTGAGGACACACGGGAATTTAGTCTAGTGCTTTCGCTTCATATAGCTGATTAATCTTCATTGTTTCGATAAGTGTTGTGTGGGTGAACCTATGCTAATGCACCGCCCTTTCTAGGACTAATACATACTTGTGATTATACCCCTTGCAAGCATCCGCAACTACAAGAAAGTAATTAAGATAAATCTAACCACAGACCTTAAACTCGAGATCCTCGCTATCCCTCCTGCATCGATATACCAATGGGGGTTTAGGTTTCTGTCACTCCGGCAACCCCGCAATTAGCAAACGAATACAAGATGTATCCCCCTAGGCCCATAAATGGTGAAGTATCATGTAGTCGACGTTCACATGACACCACTAGAAGAATAACACCACAACTTAAATATCATAACATTGAATACTAACCAACATACTTCACTACTAACATTTAGACTTCACCCATGTCCTCAAGAACTAAACGAACTACTCAGGAGACATCATATGGAACATGATCAGAGGTGATATGATGATGAATAACAATCTGAACATAAACCTTGGTTCAATGGTTTCACTCAATAGCATCAATAACAAGTAGAAATCAATACCGGGAGAGTTTCCCCTATCAAGCAATCAAGATCCAACCCTAATTGTTACAGCGGTGATGAGGTGCAGCGGTGGAGATGGCGGTGATGATGATGAAGATGATGGTGATGATGATGGAGATGATGTCCAGCTCGATGACGGTGACGATGGCGTCAATTTCCCCCTCCGGGAGGGAATTTCCTCGGCGGATTTCAGCCTGCCGGAGAGCTCTTTTCTCTCTGGTGTTTTCCACCCCGCAGAGGCGGCTGTGACTCTTCGCGACTATCCTCTGGAGCTTAGGTTTTCGGGACGAAGAAGTACGCGAAGGAGAGGAGGCCAGAGGGGGCTGTGGGCCCCCTCCCCACATGGCGGCGCGGCCGGGCAGGGCCCGCGCCGGCCTATGAGGGGGGCCCATGGCGGCCCTCCTCGGCTCCTCCTTTTGGCTACCTCCGTCTTCTGGAAAAATAGGATTTTCAGAATAATTCCCGTCAATTGTTGATCTTCCGAAATATTGCATTCTGACGGTGCTTTTTCCAGCAGAATTCTGACTCCGGTGCGCGATTCTCCAATAATCATGAAACATGCAAAATAGATGAAATAACAAAAGTATCATCTCTAAATATGAAAAGATATCAATGAATAACAGTAAATTATTATGATATAAAATAGTGATGCAAAATGGACGTATCAATAACATGTTTTCCTGTTGGCCCGGTTGCTCGCCCGGCGTGACCGGCCGTCCCACCGGATGGCCCAGTTCAAACCGGCCCCTGGACTGGTGCCAACCGGGCACTATCCAGTAAGGTTTCCAGCTTCGCCCGGTGCTGGTCCGGCCTGTGGTCCGGTTTGGACCGGCCGGGTCCGGCCCCTCGTCCGGTCTGACCGGGCGGTGGACCGGCCTCCCCGACGCAGGTTCTGTAAGTCCTAAAACTCGCCCCGGCGCACGATCCGGTGCCGACCGGATGGTCCGGCCTGCGGTCCGGTCTGACCGGCCCCTGGACCGGACGGCCCGGCCCCAGGCCCGGTTGACCGGCCTCCTTGACGGCTGACTCAGCCCAACTTTTACCCAACGGTTATATTTTCTCTTGGGCTATAAATAGCCCTTCTTCCACCTTGGGCTGAGAAGTTCTTTCACTCTCTCTCCTCCATTGTTGCCTTTAAGAACTTGCCCTATCTCTTGATTCCCCCCCATGATTCTTGCTCATTCTTGAGGGATCTAAGAGAGGAGATCTAGATCTACAATCCCCACCAATCCATCTCTCCTCTAAGTGAGGGGAACTCCTTAGATCTAGATCTTGGAGTCATTTATTGATTTCCTCTGTGTTCTTCCTCTCTAATCTCATCCTAGCATTTGTTGCTTTGGTGGGATTTGAGTGTGAAGGATTTGAACACCTCTAGTGTTCTTGCTTTGCATCATTGCATAGTGTTGAGCTCTCCACCACGATTAGTTCGAGTGAGAGACCGTGAGCTTGTTACTCTTGGAGGGAGACCTCCTAGTTGGCTTGGAAGTTGGTGCTCCGGTGATCTCTTCAAGGAAGATTGTGAAGAGGCCCGGGCTTCTCCTTCGTGGAGCTTGTGAAGTGGTTGTGGAGCTTGTCATCTCCGGAGTGGAGGAAAAGCTAACCATAAGGAAAGGGCCATTATCTTTCGTGGGTGTGGCTCGGAGAATAGGGTGAGCCTGTGGCATTGGGGAATCCTTCGTGGGACCTCCACTCCTCCAAACGTGACGTACCTTCTTGCAAAGGAAGGGAACACGGGAATACATCCTCGTCTCTGCGTGCCTCAGTTATTTCTATACCCGAGCTTACTTTCCTTGTGATAGCCATCGTGCTTGAAGTACATATATCTTGCTATCACTTGTGCTTCATATATCTTGTGCCTATCTTGCTTAGCTCTAGTTGTTATTGTTGTACTTAGTTGAGCCTAGCATATTTAGGATTTGTGCTTGTGAAATAAACGTTAGTTTAATTCCGCATTCTTACAAGCCAAATCCGTAAGAGTTTTTAAACGCCTATTCACCCCCTCTAGGCGACATATCGTCCTTTCAGTTGGAGATGGGCCGCTTATCCGGCCAAAGATCGCGGCGCTGCTGGAAAGCGCCGCGTGATTCGCTCGAGGGAGCTCTTGCACCGAGACTCCGTAGCACCCTTGAGGTAGAAGTCGATGAAGACGGTCCGGGAGAGGCTCGCCATCGCCTGTCTTCTTACCACCATGGCAAGGAAGAAGACGGCTCAGCCTAGCATCCACCAAACACCAGCTGCACCGACAAAGATCATAGGTTTCCGTCCCTCGATCCAACATCGGCACGCCATGCTTCAGCTCCTCCTCGCCACCGAGGCCGGCCAGGAGCAAAGCAGAGGCGCACCTTGCAGCTCCGCGAAGAAATCCCCCCTCACCTCCACGGCCGGCCAGGGGAACTTCAACAGCGCTGCCGAGGTAGAGAGAGGAGCCTGTCGCCGCAGAATCGTTGAAGAAGACGGCGCTGCTTCTTGCCCCTTCTCCCTCCTTCCACCGGAGTAGAGAGAGGGCTAGCAGCAGCCCTAACTTGGTCGAGATCCGGCGGCTCAGATCAAGACCACCGCCTCCACTACAGGGCACCTTATTGTTGGAGCAGCCGCCGAACACCCATCGCGCCCCTCCGACGAGGACGGCGAGGAAGAAGAACCGCGGCCATCGCCAGATCTGGCCCAAGGCGACCGGCGAACTCCACGCGGCACAAAGCCAGCTACTGGCACAGAGGCCAAACCTACACCTAGTATTAACACTACTGAGGCCGCCGCCTTCCCTTAGCACGTCTCGACCGGCGGCGCCAGCGAGAACGGCCCGGGTCGGCCCGGCGAAAGAAAAACTCCTCTCAAACTACTGTAGCACGAGGAGAGCGAGGGAGCCGCTGCTTCTCGCGTTGGTGCTCGCTACCCTCGCCACGCTGGCCGGCGGGCGTACGATATGTGCAGTGACATTTGGATCCAGCGCGGCGACGGCGACCCGTTCCTAGTTTGCCAGCCAGCCATGCAGTGCAGGCGCGCGACGCCGCTCTGGCTGGAACGAACGTGCGCGCCTTCCCTCCATACGTGCGGTGTGTTTTACGTTTGTTTAGTACCACATCGCTAACTCAGAGCAACACGATGCCGCTTAAAAGGCTACGTTCGGGAGCCTGCTTCACACCGTGCGGTAAGCACGGTTTCAGCAAACAAAACACTGATCACCCCCGGCGAGAAGGATTCTCTTGATCATGTAAATACTAGTACTACTACCCTCTAAATACTAGTACTACTACCCTCTATGATTTACACAAGCGGCTCACATGGTAAATTATGGAATCTAACCCAAAGATCCCGTCTTCCTTGCAGGGGCGCCCTTTTTTTCCCTTCTACCATGCAAGTTTATGTGTTTAGAGCATCCCCACTCGTTTGGGCTCCCCACGCCCAAATCCGGCGAAATTTAGCGCCGGATGGATGTAGTTTTTGGCCTGGGGAGGCCCATTTTTCCAGCCGCGAGCCCATGGACGCGCACCCACCGCGTGCATAGCGACGGCGCAGATCACCGGGAAGGGCAATCGTCGGAGTTCCCTCGCCGCATTGAACCGTCGCGAAGTGGACTGGAGAGCCGAAACGACTCGTCGGGAACGGTCGAAGTGGCCTCGATGCGAGAACCGCCGTAATGGAGCACGAACTCCGCGGAAGAGCAACCGGCGCTCTCTTTCGTCGAGAGACCTACATATACGGTTTCCGACGGCCGACGCCATTCATCCGTTCTCTCGTCACCATCCTCCGTCAACCATGAGCGATATCTCTTGGCCATCGGACACCGACGGCGAGGGAAGCCGCCTGGATGGCGCCATTGGTGGGATCCAGCTGCATCGTCCAGCAGCGACGATTCCCCCCCGCCGGCCAGCGAGGACGAGTGGGACGACGAGGAGGAGGACGAAGAGGCCGTGGAGCAGGCCGAGGAGCAGGCCGAGGAAGAGGCCGAGGAAGAGGAGGAGGAGCAGGAGCAGGAGGAGGAGCAGGAGGAGGAGGACGAAGAGGCTGATGAGGACGACGACGAGGAGGACTCAACTTCCTCCGACGAGGAGGTGACGAGCCGGAAGCGTCGCCGCGGACGACGATGAGGCGGGGCCTTCTAAGAAGAAGAAGAAGTAGTTTAGTTTTAAAGTTTTTATATGTAATTTTTATGTTTATTCGAATTATATTCGAAATATATATATAATCTATCTATGTTGCACCACTTGAGAGTTCAAAGCTTTCGTTCGACGAGGGTATTGCCGTAGATCGGGAAGACGAGGGTTTTGCCGTAGATCGGGAAGACGAGGGTTTTGCCGTAGATCGGAGGCCATTGTCGCCGACAAGTTGGGGCCACGCGCGCTTTCGTTTCGTCCGGAGTCCCCGAGCGCTCCCCGGGGGGCCGGGGATGGCGTGGGATCGCCGGATGGATTTAGGCCCAAATCCGGACGAAAACGAGGAACCGGGGGCACGACTGGGCCGAATTACGCCGTCCGGATGGAAAAAACGCTCGCCGGGGGCCTCGTCGGGGGGACGAGTGGAGATGCTCTTAGGCAACGTGCCATACGGCCGTATGTCCGTATCACAATTCTATCAAAATAATAAATATTACTACAGCATTTCCAACAACATGCCCATGCAGTAGTTTTTTTCACGGGGTGCCCATGCAGTAGTTGGTATGCAAGAAATCTTCTTTCCTTGGACGCTTTCCCCTACCCGCTACAGTAGAGGGCGATTTTTCTCCCCCCTCCCCGCAGATCCACCTCGCCGCCGGCGAATCGCCGGTTCCCCCTCCCTTCGTCGGCCGCTTCGGCGGCGGAAGGGTGGGGGAACCTCGTTTCCCAGCTGTATATAGTGTAGGAGTTGTAGGCAAGGTAGTCAGAGTCGGGATTCGGAGTCGGATCGATTTTCGTCAGGCAGAATCGAGTCGTAGTATCGAATCGTAGAATCTAGGATCCTACCGTACTTACTCAGAGAAGATATTTTTATCACACAGAAAATTTGTTTAATAGTATAATGGAGATAAAAATTATAATACATAAAGTTTCTAGCAATAATTTTCTACCAATAGATCATTTGAGATTTGGTAAGGTAAATAAAAGATAGTAAAGCAAGTGAAAAGGGCTCGGGATGTTTAAGTAGTATCCTTGTATGGTTTTGCGGTTGGGAAAAATAATGAGTTAGTAGAATCAGAAAAATCCATAAAAGGGATCGAGATTCTACATTATTCTAAAGGATCCTATGATTCGGATCGGGACTCAACATGGATTCTACGCGATTGGCATTCATAGTGGGATTTGGATCGATACGGTGATGTAAGATCGTCAAATCGTAGGATTCCGGTAGTAGAATCGGGATTCTGACTACCTTGGTTGAAGGGTACCTTGCCGGCAGCGTCATGGAGGTGGAGGCGTCCCGGCTTTTGGTTTTGCAGGTGGTGTTCGTCCTCTCCGGCGATGGAGCTCGGTGCAGCTCCGTGGTGGAGAACCCCCTTCCTCGTGTTCGCGCCCCCCGGTGGACGCCGTGCGTGTTTATCCCCACTCTGGAGCTCGATGTGGCGGATCCAGATCGAAAGTTTGAGGCGATTGATGTTGAAGCAAGGGAACTTGGCGACCGGCATCGCAGGATGGAGGCTCTCCGGAGTTCGAGGACCGGCGACTTCCCGTCCGCCAGGGGTCATCTTCATATCCAAGGCGTCTGTGAACGTGCGGCGGCGGCGCGCCGCCGGAACGTGCTGCTCGGTGTCGGTGGCTCTGCTCTACAGAGGGACTTGTGTGTAATCTCGATCTTTGTGGAGGTCTTTTCTGTATAATCCTTGTTTTAATATCAGTGGTTTCCCGCAAAAAAAAACCAGATACATTAAAGTTTGGTTGCAACCTGACATAACATGACCGACATAGAGACAAAGCACATATATCATCCTTTTTCTGTCCCGAAATAGATGTTACATGTTTGTCCAGATTCGCTCATCTGTGTACACAATGGCACCGGCCGGATAGGGCGGAAGCTATACGAAGCGTGATCGCTAAGAGAAAAATGTTTTGATGAATATTTGAAAAGGGCTTCCACCTTGTAAAACTTGCTATAACGAACGAAAGGGCTCTCGTCCGCTCGTCCTCCCCTAGGCGGTGGCGCCGAGGGCCTCGTTCCTCCGCTCTCTAGTTAGGGTTAATTAGGGTTAGGGTTTGTCTGCTGTAGTGCGTCGTTAGGGTGGTGGGAGTGACGGCCGGACGAATAAATCTGCCTCAACTCTACTCCCACACCGGCGGCGACCTTCACGGAGACGCCTCAGAGTTGATGGCAACATGTGCTTGTCGTTTCTTCAGATCGACAGCTTGGTCTTCTCGCTGCTCTTCAGATCTAGCGAGTCTGTTTCTCGACGTGTCGCTGGCGTCTGTACGTTGGGGATCTAGGTGAGGTGGATGCTCTGGAGCGAGGATGTTGGTATGGAGGTGGTGGATCTGTCATTGTTCGTCGACTTCATCAACGGGATGCGGTGGATCTTGGTTCAAGGAAGCACGGGGACGTCTCTTAGTCGACGTGCCGCAACGACATGTGCCTCGCTGGTTGCATCAAGCCTATTTATTGACTCACAAAGCCTCATCGGCGATGGTGGTTCTTTGGATCTAGCAATGGTGGAAGCTCGATGTCTCCTCAAACGTGTGCTTAAGCGGTGTTGGAGGTTGGTGTCGGCCGCTAGTTTCGGCCAGTGCAAGAAATTCTAGGGATGGTTTTGTATTTTTCCATCTTTTAGGGTCTGTAAAGTTTTCAGAAAATTTGTTTTCTCCTAGTCTGTTTTTTTAGTTTTCACGTGTGTTGATTCATGTAATTTGATTTTCTATTAATAAAATACATGGTTCCTCTAAAAAAACTCGCTATGACGGTTGCTTAGGTTAGCTATCAATGCGTGAAAAAATATTGAGGGCGGATTCAGTGGAGTTCCATAGGTGCCATGGCACGCTGTACAAATGTGCAAAGCTATTTATTCTATACACTTTAACACTAGTTTCTTGACCACTAAAGGCCTAATTTGGGACTATTTGTAAGAATTGTAATGATATTTAGACAAATTTATACTATCCATAGTGCATTTTCTACAAATTTTAACAGTCTTTCGTTTGGTATCCATCATTTGGGCCTGGAATTCTGGAATTCATTTTGGAATTCCATAGGTGGGCTGTTTGGTTGTCACAGAATTGGGTCATCATTTCATTTAGGAAATCCAGCAAAATGACACCATGGGTAAACACAATTCCAAGCTGAGACCTGTCATTTGCAATTCTTGTGGAAGCCATTTACAAATTCAATATTGAATTATGTTGTCATTTGCAGTTTCTGTGACAACCAAACAAGTGTTCATTTCTGGAATTACAATGTAAATGAAATGAATGCATGTATTCATTTCAAAATGCTACAAATGAAATGAAATCCTGGCTTCCAAACGACTCCTTATTGAATTTATGGTATTCACACGTTAAATTGTAAATTGCGGCAACCCCAACCCGGTTCTAAGTTGCTAGATCTGCCACTGCTTTTTTCTATTGACTCACACGATCGGGAAAGCC
>NC_061510.1:317060650-317113026 GCF_022539505.1 Lolium rigidum | reverse complement strand
AAGGTATGATGCGCACGGCGACAAGTTTTCCCTCGAGAAAGAAACCAAGGTTTATCGAACCAGGAGGAGCCAAGAAGCACGTTGAAGGTTGATGGCGGCGGGATGTAGTGCGGCGCAACACCAGGGATTTCGGCGCCAACGTGGAACACTGCACAACACAACCAAAGTACTTTGCCCCAACGAAACGAGTGAGGTTGTCAATCTCACCGACTTCATTCGTAACAAAGGATTAACCGAATTGTGTGGAAGATGATTGTTTGCGAGAGAAAACGAGTAAAAACAAGTATTGCGAGCAGATTTGTATTTCAGTATTAAAAGAATGGACCGGGGTCCACAGTTCACTAGAGGTGTCTCTCCCATAAGATAAAAGCATGTTAGGTGAACAAATTACAGTCGGGCAATTGACAAATAGAGAGGGCATAACAATGCACATACATGTCATGATAAGTATAGTGAGATTTAATTGGGCATTACGACAAAGTACATAGACCGCCATCCAACTGCATCTATGCCTAAAAGTCCACCTTCGAGGTTATCGTCCGAACCCCTTCCAGTATTAAGTTGCAAAGCAACAGAAAATTGCATTAAGTATGGTGCGTAATGTAATCAACAACTACATCCTCGGACATAGCGCCAATGTTTTATCCCTAGTGGCAACAGCACAACACAACCTTAGAACTTTTCGTCACTGTCCCAGGTGTCAATGCGGCATGAACCCACTATCGAGCATAAATACTCCCTCTTGGAGTTAAGAGCAAAAACTTGGCCGCAGCCTCTACTAATAACGGAGAGCATGCAAGATCATAAACAACACATATGTAATAACTTGATAATTAACATAACATGGTATTCTCTATCCATCGGATCCCGACAAACACAACATAGAGTATTACGGATAGATGATCTTGATCATGTTAGGCAGCTCACAAGATCCAACAATGAAGCACAATGAGGAGAAGACAACCATCTAGCTACCGCTATGGACCCATAGTCCAGGGGTGAACTACTCACTCATCACTCCGGAGGCGACCATGGCGGTGTAGAGTCCTCCGGGAGATGAATCCCCTCTCCCGGCGAGGTGCCGGAGGAGATCTCCGGAATCCCCCGAGATGGGATTGGCGGCGGCGGCGTCTCGGAAGGTTTTCCGTATCGTGGTTCTTCGCCTCGTGGGTTTCGCGACGGAGGCTTTAAGTAGGCGGAAGGGCGGAGTCGGAGGGCCGACGAGGGGCCCACACCATAGGGCGGCGCGGGCCCTCCTTGGCCGCGCCGCCTTGTGGTGTCGCCACCTCGTGGCCCCACTTCGTATGCTCTTCGGTCTTCCGGAAGCTCCGTGGAAAAATAAGACCCCGGGTCTTGATTTCGTCCAATTCCGAGAATATTTCGTTACTAGGATTTCGAAATCAAAAACAGCGTAACAGACAAGCGGCACTTCGGCATCTTGTTAATAGGTTAGTTCCGTGAAAATGCACGAATATGACATAAAGTGTGCATAAAACATGTAGGTATCATCAATAATATGGCATGGAACATAAGAAATTATCGATACGTCGGAGACGTATCGGGCGCCCCCTAGGCCGCGCCGGGTGTCATCCGGTGGGCCTGTGGCCCCCCTCGGCGACTCTCGGGTGTTCCGGAAGCTTCGTGGAAAAATAGGATCGTTGGGCCTTGATTTCGTCCGATTCCGAGAATATTTCCTTACTAGGATTTACGGAACCAAAAACAGCGAGAAAACGAGGAATTGGCCCTTCGGCATCTCGTCAATAGGTTAGTTCCGGAAAACGCATAAATATGACATATAATGTGTATAAAACATGTAGATATCATCAATAATGTGGCATGGAACATAAGAAATTATCGATACGTTGGAGACGTATCAGCATCCCCAAGCTTAGTTCCTGCTCGTCCCGAGCAGGTAAACGATAACAAAGATAATTTCTGGAGTGACATGCCATCATAACCTTGATCATACTATTGTAAGCATATGTAATGAATGCAGCGATCAAAACAATGGTAATGACATGAGTAAACAACTCGAATCATAAAGCAAAGACTTTTCATGAATAGTACTTTCAAGACAAGCATCAATAAGTCTTGCATAAGAGTTAACTCATAAAGCAATAAATCAAAGTAAAGATACTTGAAGCAACACAAAGGAAGATTTGAAGTTTCAGCGGTTGCTTTCAACTTATAACATGTATATCTCATGGATATTGTCAATGTAAAGTAATATAACAAGTGCAATATGCAAGTATGTAGGAATCAATGCACGGTTCACACAAGTGTTTGCTTCTTGAGGTGGAGAGAGATAGGTGAACTGACTCAATCATAAAAGTAAAAGAAAGGCCCTTCGCAGAGGGAAGCATTGATTGCTATATTTGTGCTAGAGCTTTGGTTTTGAAAACAAGAAACAATTTTGTCAACGGTAGTAATAAAGCATATGTATCATGTAAATTATATCTTACAAGTTGCAAGCCTCATGCATAGTATACTAATAGTGCCCGCACCTTGTCCTAATTAGCTTGGATTACCGGGATTATCATCGCAATACACATGTTTTAACCAAGTGTCACAAAGGGGTACCTCCATGCCGCCTGTACAAAGGTCTAAGGAGAAAGCTCGCATTTTGGATTTCTCGCTTTTGATTATTCTCAACTTAGACATCCATACCGGGACAACATGGACAACGAGATAATGGACTCCTCTTTAATGCATAAGCATGTAGCAACAATTAGTGTTCTCATATGAGATTGAGGATATGTGTCCAAAACTGAAACTTCCACCATGATTCATGGCTTTAGTTAGCGGCCCAATGTTCTTCTCTAACAATATGCATGCTCTAACCATTAAAGTGGTAGATCTCCCTTACTTCAGACAAGACGGACATGCATAGCAACTCACATGATATTCAACAAAGAGTTGTTGATGGCGTCCCCAGGAAACATGGTTATCGCACAACAAGCAACTTAATAAGAGATAAAGTGCATAAGTACATATTCAATACCACAATAGTTTTTAGGCTATTTGTCCCATGAGCTATATATTGCAAAGGCGAATGATGGAAATTTTAAAGGTAGCACTCAAGCAATTTACTTTGGAATGGCGGAGAAATACCATGTAGTAGGTAGGTATGGTGGACACAAATGGCATAGTGGTTGGCTCAAGGATTTTGGATGCATGAGAAGTATTCCCTCTCGATACAAGGTTTAGGCTAGCAAGGTTATTTGAAACAAACACAAGGATGAACCGGTGCAGCAAAACTCACATAAAAGACATATTGTAAACATTATAAGGCTCTACACCGTCTTCCTTGTTGTGCAAACTCAATACTAGAAATTATCTAGACTTTAGAGAGACCAATTATGCAAACCAAATTTTAGCAAGCTCTATGTATTTCTTCATTAATAGGTGCAAAGTATATGATGCAAGAGCTTAAACATGAGCAAAACAATTGCCAAGTATCAAATTATTCAAGACATTTTAGAATTACTACATGTAGCATTTCCCGATTCCAACCATATAACAATTTAACGAAGAAGATTCAACCTTCGCCATGAATACTATGAGTAAAGCCTAAGGACATATTTGTCCATATGCAACAGCGGAGCGTGTCTCTCTCCCACACAGTGAATGCTAGGATCCATTTTATTCAAACAAAAACAAAAACAAAAACAAACCGACGCTCCAAGCAAAGTACATAAGATGTGACTGAATAAAAATATAGTTTCAGGGGAGGAACCTGATAATGTTGTCGATGAAGAAGGGGATGCATTGGGCATCCCCAAGCTTAGAGGCTTGAGTCTTATTAAAATATGCAGGGGTGAACCACGGGGGCATCCCCAAGCTTAGACTTTTCACTCTTCTTGATCGTAGTATATCATCCTCCTCTCTTGACCCTTGAAAACTTCCTCCACACCAAACTCGAAACAACTCATTTGAGGGTTAGTGCACAATAAAAATTAACATGTTCAGAGGTGACACAATCATTCTTAACACTTCTGGACATTGCATAAAGCTACTGGACATTAATGGATCAAAGAAATTCATCCACCATAGCAAAAGAGGCAATGCGAAATAAAAGGCAGAATCTGTCAAAACAGAACGGTCCGTAAAGATGGATTTTATCGAGGCACCAGACTTGCTCAAATGAAAATGACCAAATTGAATGAAAGTTGCGTACATATCTGAGGATCACGCACGTAAATTGGCATATTTTTCTGAGCTACCTACAGAGAGGCAGGTCGAAATTCGTGACAGCAAAGAAATTTGTTTCTGCGCAGTAATCCAAATCTAGTATGAACCTTACTATCAAAGACTTTACTTGGCACAACAATTCAATAAAATAAGATAAGGAGAGGTTGCTACAGTAGTAACAACTTCCAAGACACAAATACAAAATAAAAGTACTGTAGCAAAATAAACACATGGGTTATCTCCCAAGAAGTTCTTTCTTTATAGCCATTAAGATGGGCTTAGCAGGTTTTAATGATGCACTCGCAAGAAATAGTAGTTGAAGCAAAAGAGAGCATCAAGAGGCAAATTTAAAACAAATTTAAGTCTAACATGCTTCCTATGCATAGGAGTTTTGTAAATAAACAAGTTCATGAAGAAAAAAGTAACAAACATAGGAAGATAGAACAAGTGTAGCTTCAAAAATTTCAGCACATAGAGAGGTGTTTTAGTAACATGAAAATTTCTACAACCATATTTTCCTCTCTCATAATAACTTTCAGTAGCAACATGAGCAAACTCAACAATATAACTATCACATAAAGCATTCTTATCATGAGTCTCATGCATAAAATTATTACTCTCCACATAGGCATAATCAATTTTATTAGTTGTAGTGGGAGCAAATTCAACAAAGTAGCTATCATTATTATTCTCATCATCAAATATAGGAGGCATATTGTAATCATAATCAAATTTATCCTCCATAACAGGCGGCACCAAAAGACCAATATCATTATAATCATCATAAATAGGAGGCAAAGTATCGTCAAAGTAAATTTTCTCCTCAATGCTTGGGGGACTAAAAATATCATGAAAACCAGCTTCCCCAAGCTTAGAACTTTCTATATCATTATCAACAATGGTGTTCAAAGCGTTCATACTAATATTACTACCAGCATGCAAATAAGGTTCCATAGGTTTTTTAATTTTCGCATCAAACCATCCATGTCTTAAATCGGGAAATAGAATAAGAAGCTCATTGTTGTCCATTATGCCTAACTAGTGTAAACAAGAAACAAAAAGATGCAATTGCAGGATCTAAAGGAAATAGCTTCGAGCACACACACAACGGCAACAGAAAAATACTTTACCTGGGACCGAAGTATGAGTGCCTTTTACCTTTCCTCCCCGGCAACGGCGCTAGAAAATAACTTGATGTCTACGGGTGCTTCTATTCTTGTAGAAAGTGTTGGGCCTCCAAGAGCAGAGGTTTGTAGAACAACAGCAAGTTTCCCTTAAGTGGATCACCCAAGGTTTATCGAACTCAGGGAGGAAGAGGTCAAAGATATCCCTCTCATGCAACCCCGCAACCACAAAGCAAGAAGTCTCTTGTGTCCCCAACACACCTAATAGGTGCACTAGTTCGGCGAAGAGATAGTGAAATACAGGTGGTATGAATATATATGAGCAAGTAGTAACGGCGCCGGAAAAGTGCTTGCCGGCGTGTGGTTGATGGTGGTAATATTGCAGGAAGTAAAGATGCGATGAAACAAGTAAACAAGCAGCGATAGCAGTATTTAGGAACAAGGCCTAGGGATTATACTTTCACTAGTGGACACTCTCAACATTGATCACATAACAGAATAAATAGATAGATGCTAGACTCTACACCCTCTTGTTGGATGATGAACACCACTAACTGTGTAGGATTACACGAACCCTCAATGCCGGAGTTAACAAGCTCCACAATATTCAATGTTCATATTTAAATAACCTTAGAGTGCATGACAGATCAACACAACTAAACCAAGTTCTAACATAGCATGCACACTCGTCACCTTCACACTATGTAGGAGGAATAGATCACATCAATACCATCATAGCAATAGTTAACTTCATAATCTACAAGAGATCATAATCATAGCCTACGCCAAGTACTAACACGGATGCACACACTTGTCACCATTACACCGTGCGGGAGGAATAAACTACTTTAATAACATCACTAGAGTAGCACATGGATAAATTGTGATACAAAACACATTGCAATCATAAAGGGATATAAATAAGCACTTCACTATGCCATTCATAACGGTGAATAAGTATTCTGTGAAATATAGCCTAAGAGACCCACACGGTGCACACACTTGTCACATTTACACACGTGGGACAAGGAGTCTCCGGAGATCACATAAGTAAAACACACTTGACTAGCATAATGACATCTAGATTACAAGCATCATCATATGAATCTCAATCATGTAAGGCAGCTCATGAGATTATTGTATTGAAGCACATAGGAGAGAGATTAACCACATAGCTACCTGGTACGGCCCCGAGCCTCGATGGAGAACTACTCCCTCCTCATGGGAGACAAGCAGCGTTGATGAAGATGGCGGTGGTGTCGATGGAGGAGCCTTCCGGGGCACTTCCCCATCCCGGCGGCGTGCCGGAACGGAGACTCCTGTCCCCCGGATCTTGGCTTCGCGATGGCGGCGGCTGCGGAAGGTTTCTCGTACCGTGGCTTTTCCGTATCGAGGTTTTAGGTCAGGGACCTTTATATAGGCGAAGAGGCGGCGTCAGAAGGTCAACGAGGCGGTGACACGCTAGGGGGGCGCCCCCCCCCCCCTAGGCCGCGCCGGGGTGTCATCTGGTGGGCCTGTGGCCCCCCTCTGGCGACTCTCGGGTGTTCTGGAAGCTTCGTGGAAAAATAGGATGCTGGGCCTTGATTTCGTCCGATTCCGAGAATATTTCCTTACTAGGATTTCTGGAACCAAAAACAACAGAAAACGAGAACCGGCCCTTCGACATCTCGTCAATAGGTTAGTTCCGGAAAACGCATAAATATGACATATAATGTGTATAAAACATGTAGATATCATCAATAATGTGGCATGGAACATAAGAAATTATCGATACGTCGGAGACGTATCAGAGGCCAAAGCACTCTAAACACCACGAAGGCCTCACAGTAGTCTCCTCGAGCCTGCCCACCAAAAGGGAAGTTCTGGGTTTACTAAGGAACCCTTCAGGGCAGGCACAAACCCATACAAGTTTGGGGCAATCTCCACAACTTAACTAGGGGCTCCCAAGAAATCGTCACGAATGCCTCGCTCTTGATTAATCTTCACAACTTAATTGGAAGTCCCAAGAATCCACTAAGATCACCAAGGCCTCTAGGATCGAAATATTCAAAAGGAACAACCTCCGCGTACAAACACTCGAGATAAATACTCGAGAACTTTCACCTCCACGTAGCACTCTGAAGACGTTAAACCGATGCAATAAATGCAATGGAAAGTTCCTCACTCTTAATTCCACCAAATCAACACAAGCTATTGGGAGAATAAGGGAGGTAGACAAAGGAGGATAACATCAAAATTATCTTAGATCTAGATCTAATGGATTTCCCTCACAAACAGATGGATTTGATTGGTTTAGATGTAGATTAGATCTCCTATCTCTTTTCCCTCAAATAGGTGCAAGAATCATAGATAGATTGTGGAGAAAGAAAATCTCAATAAGGTCAAAAACTGCTCAAAATTTTGGAAAATTTTGGGAAAAGAAGACCCCTTAAATAGCGACCACATAATCTAACCCTTAAAAAATGTGCAACCATTTTTACGTAGCCTGGAATGGTTGGCCTAGCCGGATGAGTCTAGCCGGCTGGACTCCGCTGGGCTGGCCAAACCAGAGAGTGAGGGAAATAACGAGAGAACCGGAGTTATCCCAGATCTAGGTTTGGGTTGGCCGGACCACTCCGGCGGTTGCACATGAACATGCCCAAAAATTTCATAACTTGAATACCCAGACTCTAATTTTGATGATCTTGAGCGTATGTTGAAGCTAGCAACAAGCTCTACAAGATCATGCGGAGAACCATAATAGTACAACAAAAAAGGGAAACATAAATGAAGAAAGGTTTAACCCGAGGATCATCGAAAATGCAAAAAAAAAGAGTTAGGAAACTCCAATTTAGGTGAAACCAAATTTGTTGAAAAGAGGATGACAAGAGCTACCCTAAAAAGAGCCGAAAATATTAAGAACAAGTGGGATATATTTTTCATGAATTTATAGGTTAAACCTCTCAATATGAAGAACCAGGAAAATTTCTAAAATCGAAAATGCAATAAGTATTTCATGTGAAATCCATTTTAGATGAACTAGAGCTTGTCGTGAGAATAATCAAAACCTATAAATCACCATATTGATAAGATCCAAATAAAAACCAAAAAAATTGATAAAGGATGCTAAGATTTGAGCTTTCTTTGAATGATACGATTAAGTTACTCACTAGAGAGTCATCTTGATAGTACGGTACGGCCAACTATAATATAAACCAGTCTCCCAACTACACCACTCCCAACTACACCATACGACCGGTATGAAATAAACCCTATCAAGAACGAACCACAGTCTTTCACTACTAGGAAAAGGCCTATAAGCCCCGAGTTGCCGCCAGCACACCAAACACGTGGTCCATCGGTGCTATTTTCCACCGTCCACCACTCTCTCAGTTTTCCAATGATGCTATAATACCACCGGCGTACTAAAAATTTGGTGCACCGGCACTAAGGGCAAGCAGGGTTACAAAATTTGCCTCAACTTACGGCCAGCGCACCAATATAGCTCAGATTTAGCACCCCCGCCCCTGGGATCGCCTTTTCAATTAGAAAAAATAAAATAAAATGATAAAAATTTAAATTCCTTCGAGATGTTCATATTTTATGTAATCTAGAAAAACTAACAAACATTATTTTCAACATATTCTGTAAACTGACGCAATTTTTTTGGTAAAACGGCTCTGGATTTTGGATACGACCTCGGATGAAAAAGTTTTTATATGAAAATGTATCTACAGAAAAAGTTACATCCGAATTCAACAGCTTGTGGCAGTTTACTAATTTTTTTAAATCCTCAAAACTAGAAAGGAAAATATAGTTTCTAAGGTTTTAGATTTTGATGCAAAAAATTCTAACCTCACCTTATGCTGTCTATCCTTTCTCACTTTACCCTCCCCTTCTCCTCCTCCTGCTCCTCCGCTTCTCCACCTTCTTTCCATCCTCCTCTTCCGCTTCTCCACCTTCTCCCCTCCTTCCTTTCCCTTCTCCCTCCTCCTCCTCCTCCTCCTCCTCCCCCTCCTCCTTCCTCTCCCTCCCTTCGGCGACCATCGTCTCCCTCCCTCGAGCGTCACCACCTCCTCAAGCCGGTGACCACACCCTCGACCTCCCTCCAACGATGGATGCCTCCGGTGACCACCTTCTCAATCTCCCTCCGGTGAGCTACTCCTGGCAACCACCTCCTCGACCTCCCTCCCAAAGGTGACCATCTCCTCTACGTCCCTCCTACAAGACGCCCATTGCAATGGCGACGAACAGATCTAGATCTCGATGTAGATCTAGATCGAGGCTTATTTTTCGAATAATGAAAAAGAATACCACCGACGCACCACTATGGTGCACTGGCAATAGATCATGTTACCGCCGGTGTACCAGGCTGGTGCACCAACAATAAGTTGTTACCGCCGGCGGTAAACTTTTTTGGTCCGCCGATGGTATGATTTTTTCCTAGTAGTGTTGTGCATTTTGCTTGAGCTAGACGATGATGATCTTGACTGCAACAAGGTGGAACACCTTTTCTGATTGTGCTTGCTTGATGAAGTCTTACGGATTGCTCCCCCACAATCCACTACGGGAGACCTTCTTCGGTGCGCATCTTCATATATCCATGATCACCATATGGATATAAAGCTTCAAGCATATGACATCTTTGAGATAGGTCACCTTGAACTTGAATTTCTTCTTTCTTCATCTTGTTGATGTCTTCTTATTCAAGACATACTTCTCACTTGATCATCTTCTTGCAACCTTAAAGCCAACATATGGTTCAAACATTTCTTATGGATAAATCCTACAAATACAACTCAATGCAAACATTAGTCCATAGGGATCTTCACTAATTACCAAAACCACACATGGGTCTCCATGAACTTTCATAATTGTAGTATGTGGGAGCATTTCTATGCTAAACGCTAAAGCATGAAATGATTAGTGGGAAGGAATTCAACTCCACAACCTCCCGTCCTCGCCGCTGCCGCCAGAGTAGCTGGGATGGTGACGACGGCCGGAGGAGGCAGGGGCGCGCCAGCCAGAGGAGGGAGGCGAACAACATCGAGAGCAAGGAGAGATCACAATGGTCGGAGTAGGAGGAGGAGGATATGGACACCTGGGTGCTTTGTGTACACATGCATGAGTAAGAAGAAGGGACAACAGAAAAATAAAAATAAAAATAAGAAAGTGTCTTTTACTATATCTAATGTCGTGCCTACCCTACCGAAAAACCGGTCTACAGTTTACCCATTTCTTGAAAGGAAAGCCGTGGGGTAAACCCCGACAACGCGTTTTTTTAATAATAAGAATCCAACTTCATGTCTCCGAGAAATTAAACTAGGGTAGCTTGGAAAATAATTTTATGAAACCTGGTCCATAAATTCACCCCGCTTACCAACTCCACTAATTGGTACTGAAAAATCGGTTTAAGGTTTACCATGAACCACTATTTACGATTTGTTTTTTAAGGGATTCTCGAAATAGGCTTTCGTCCCGCTATATTAGTATAGCAACCACACGGTACAACTGTTGGGACATCAGCACAATCACGCCCAAGAGAAAACATGAAAGAAAGAAAAGAGAAAGAAAGCCGAAAAGGTCGGATCGACGAAAACGAAGGTGTTTTGTAGCCGCTGCACCCACCGGAGAATTCCCACCACGATCCTAGCATTCTGAAATGCCGCGTACCAAGCATCGCCTTCAAGAAGCCATACGATGACGACAACGCTGCTACCTGGACTGGTCCTAGGGTTTCCCCCGGTATGCACAAGGGCAAGGAAGGAGGGCTTCACCCAACGCCCTTCAGGAAGGAAAGGTGGCACCCGCGAGCGTCACCGCATCGGTGTCGGCCAACCCGACAGAGATTTCTCTCGACCCCTCGCACCCTCGCCTCGGACGCTCCAATGTGCTCCACCAAACTCACCGCCCACCAACATGCGCCACCACGACTGCAGAACCACCATCGCCGCCTTACCGCGGCCAATGAATCGAGGCCAGCAAGCCGAAGGAGGATCTCGAAGCCGAGGAGCAATGAGGTAGTGGCCACACGGGAGGGAACCGCCTCCACCACCAATGGTGGTACCCGTCCGGACATGCCGGCAAGGGGCATACCAGGCCCTCCTGGACCGGCCGAGCACAGACCCACCTAGTCCATGCGCGTGAAGCCCCCGTCGGGATGCTGCTGGACGCGCGCCTCCACCTCACCCACCTCAGCTTCGGCCACCGCTCCCGTCCGCCAGAAGCAGTCCAGCAGCGCCCAAGCCTGGCCCGCCCAGCCCCAGATGGGCCCCTGAGGGCCCGGCTTTGGGCCGAGAGAGCCTCGCCGCGCGCTACCTTGCCGCCCCGCCGCCAAGCAGTCGCGCCATCGCCAGCCCACCGCCCGTCGCTGCGCTGCCCGAAGACCCGCGCCGCTGCGGAACCTCCCGAGCCAAGGAGCACCGTCGCCGGAGGAGAAGGCCCCGCGCCCCACCTCCAAATGCCCGGGGAGAAGCAGCACCGCCGCCGCCGGCACCGCATGGGGCTTTGCCCGGACGGCCTGCGCTGGCGGCGACGGATGGGGAGGCCGAAGGAGGGGGTCGAGGAAAGCTAGGGTCTGGGCGCCCTCCTGTCGCCCGCGGGGAGCGACAACGAGGGCTGGGGGAGACGGGGACGGAGGCGTGGAAGGCCTGGCGACGGCGGCGCGGGGCGGAACCCTAGTCGCGAGAGCGGTTCCTTCGCGAGGCTCTTTTCGGTCCGTTTTTTAAGGGATCTGCTTGAGGTGTTCTTGTACATGCAAGAAACCATAATAGAGTGAAACGATTTCTATGTAAGATTGACTTTGAGCAGAACTCCACTTTGTAGGTACGTGTAGATGCACCCACTGGCTCAAAAATATATTTTAGAAATACCTAAAAATTCTGAAAAAAATATCTAGGTGTGCATTTAGACATTCTACGTTCGCACGCAAAGTTTCATGAATTTTTATTTTATTTTTGTGGCTTGTATAAAAAGGATAATCTTCTGTGCTCCAAAATAGCTAATCATGGGATATTCTTCTTTTTTTACATAGGCTATAGAAAATGTCTTTTAGCCGTAAAACTTTGTGAACAAACAAAGAATGTCCATATGTATAGGTGAGATTCTTTTCGGAAGTTTTTGATATTTTAAAATGCATTTTTCCTATGAGCCAGATAATCTGGATACGAGAAGTCCAATTTACCCCCTTAAACTTGTCTCAAAGTTTACTTTACAACGTTTTAGTCTAGTTTGATTCAATTTACAACCTCAAACTCTGAAAACCGTCCAAAAATACCCCTTCCGCAACACAATAGACTTTGACATGTTTTATTTTGCCACGTCACCAGTTTTTAATTACTACATGCACTATGTCTTCAGTGTACACATTCTTTTCTACTGCAACAAGCTAGGAAACCAGAAATCGGCAATCATCTTCTGTTTGTTGCGCATGCATATACGGGAGCTGGTCACTGGTTTGCGATGATAAGAAAAACTAGTGACTGTGGCGAGAAAACCCGGGTTAAAACCTGTCGAAAAGATGGAGGGTTTAATTTCGAATCGTTTTCACACTTCGAGATTGTAAGATGAACCAAACTGGACTAAAGGGGTGTAAACCAAACTTTATGACAAGTTTAGGAGGGAAAATTGGGCTTCTCTCGAATACAGAATACCACAAACCTTGCTAAACAATAATAACTTAACCTCAAAACTTACCGAGCAGATCGAGACGCAGACAGATGGATGTACAGATCATGATCCTCGATGGTTTGCTTAGCTATGTGGCTGGGGATGCAGATGGTTGTGTAGGACCAACCGTGGCGTCGTTGGCGTTGGAAAAGTCTCACTCAAATCTGATGCACGCAGCTTGTTTAGCTGTAGTGGGCGCCGGATCGGATGGCTTCGGTGACCAATAATAGAGATCTCTGTGGAGCTTGCTTATAAAAGCCCCCGCGCATATAGACGCATAATGGCGTTGTCTTTTCCTCCGCCCCCTTTCTCCTTTGCTTTGCGTGGGGTGAAGGCATGCAAACGCATGGGATATTTTCAGAAGAGAAAGAAAGAAAATTGCACACTATTTATGAGGTTTAGGCCCCATGTAAATGTAAGCAAAGCGGAGAGCAAAGAAATAAAATAAAATGAAAAGCAAAGCAAAACAGGGCCAGCTTAGGCTTGAACCCTACAACATCTACTTTTAATTTCAAATATGGTTCTTTTTTGGTGACGATGACATATATATGGTTCTTTCAAGCGCTCTTATATATAATATTATATCCACATCACCGCATACATATATATACATAACTAGAAAGATACGGTGTGTTGCGGCGAGAATCTCTTGCAGAATTCTGTTAAGTAAACGAAAGGGTATGAGACACATGAAATAAGAAGTTGTCTACGCCTACGGGAATATGCAAGATCCGATTAGTCACAATTGTCGAAATTCTTGAAATGGTTATGTACATGGATAATTGGATGGTTGAATAGGTAGATTGCTTGCATGTATAGATACATGTTAGTGAGATTACATGAACAAACAGATAGCTCAAATAATAGATAATGGATAGCTTGCATGTACAGATGCACTATCACTAATGCATGTCAGTGGGTTGCTTCATAAGATATATAGATATGTGTGTGGAAGGGCTTCAAAGCCCTACTGGATTGGAGACTGGACTTGGGTCACTCTGGCCTAGACTATGAACTACAACACGTATCACCGGACATCAAATCTCTTGTGCGGTTTTCAAAATTGACATGATGTAGTCTTCAAGATGGTACTTTTGTCGTTAAAACATGTTATTGCATCATAACGAAAATAGTTGTATATTGTAATAAAAGTATAATTATGATACGGGCAATATGATCGCGTCCGTTTTTTATAATGTCACACAAATATTAATCACAGTCCAAATGTGGTAAAATCTTATACTTATCGAACCAATAAGCAAATATAAATTATGTAAATCAACATGGAAAGTGACACAATATGTATGTCACCATACTACAAATGCTAGTGGCACCCCGTAGATAGAAAAGAACAACAATACATAGTATTGAGTTTGGGATCATATCTTAGTTTTGCATAGTACTTACTCTCTTTGTTTTTATTTACCTTGGATATGGGTTTAATCAAAGTCAAACTTTGCAAAGTTTGGCCAAGTATATAACATAAAATATTAAAAATTATAATATCAAATGCATATACTATGAAAATATATTTTATGATGATTCTAATATTATAGATTTTATATTACAAATGTTGATATTTTTTCCAATATTTGGTCAAAATTTACAAAAAAATTGACGTTGAGTAAACCCGGAACATTGGATATTTGTAATGGAGGGAATAATTACTTAGAAACACACATTGTTTCATGCATATATCTCACATATCTTTTTGAGAGAGTGACACCTTAAACACATTTATTTATCTTATGGTTTTCCCGTGCTTCAAGAAGTTTATAGACCCACAACTCATCCCCCCATTCGTTAAAAAGAATAATGCAAAATGAGTTACATTGATATAACTAATAAGATGGCTGTGCACCCGCGCTCTTAAAAAATAAATATTAAATGACTTATTTGGGTCACGGAAGAAGGTTCAATGGATTAGACGAAAGAGGGATCTGAAAATGACCGACCGGCGTAGCTTTGCCAATCAACAGGTTTCCGGCTTGGTTGGAGGACAAATGTAGGTCGCCGCACGCACGCACGGGCACGGCCGCCACATTGGGTGACCCTAGGTTTTGCCAATGGGCAAGCAAGGTCATGTGTGTACTTCCTCGTTGCCTTTCCGAGAAGAGGAGCGAGCAGAGCAGCCAACAGTGGTCAGGTAGCTGCTCCTGGCGGCATGACCAATTTGGCAACCATGGATGCCGTGCGTCCCGAGAAGAATCTCTCTCTCACTGATCGGGTACTCAAGCAGCAGTACCTGTACTATTACGGGATAGAATCAAAAGGCAGTACACCAACTTGCACCAAACTGGGCAAAGTAAAGGAAGCACACTGCACCGGGAAGGAGATAGTGGCCAACTTTTCAGCTCAAACCGGGCAGGGAGAGAGAGAGGGAGAGGGCCTTTTCTTGGTTTCTGCTCAGTGACCCCAGCCCAGCGGCATTACTATATACTAGTCCTGCATCCACATCTCCATCTCCCTCTCCCTGTCTCGTGCCGTTTGTTGCCATTATTAGATGGTCTCCCGCAGCTCCAGCTGAGATGCGAGCGGCCTCTCTCGTCTGATTCCCCCTCTCTCCGTCCGTTGATGCGAGCTGCTGCTGCTGACCTCGCTTAATTTGGTTCGTCCTAAATCCTTTTCCGGTTATGGTAGGACTGCTCTGCTCTGCTCTGCTGAAAGTCTTCTCTGCTAGCTCTTCTTGGAAATCTCTGCCTGGCCTTCCGAAAGTCTGGGTGTGTGGGCTCTGCTCTGATCTTGCCACCGTCCCTTCTTTCCAAGCTGATCTTCTTCTTCGTCTGGGCTTCTTTCATCCTTCCCAGCGTGTGGTTATCCATCCAAATCGGTTTCCTTTTATTCTTTTCTTTGTTCTGCCAACACGACCTGCCTTCTTTTTTCCTGGCTCTCCGCATCAGTTTTTCCAGCTTCCTTTGCTTCTCTGGGATTTCAGTTTCTTTTCCTCCCATCTTGGTTTTCTTGCATGTTTGTGTAGGGTATTATCCATTAGTTTCGTGCATGCTCCTCAATTCTCTCATCTATTTTTCTTGTCCACAACATCTTGTTTTTTGAGTTCTTGGGGAGTTCCCCACTTGCTTTGTTTTCAATTCCCTGTGCCTGCTAAAGCTTTTGTTTTTACCTCTGTTCGTACACCACCAATCTCTCTAATCCGTTATTCAATTATTGGTTCGGTACAGGTGGTTGGATGATGCTTAGTGCGCCCAGAGGCTAAAGATCCCACTAAAGCATCCTTGTCTTTGGCCCAGAGAAAAATCTGACGCTCCGGCATAATTCCTTGGCCAAGGCAGCAGGCAATGATGAGCTTCAAGGGCCATGAGGGATTCGGGCAGGTTGCTTCCGGTGGTGGTGGAGGTGGAGCCCCGGTGCCGTGGTGGGCGGCGTCCCAGATGCTGTACGGGGAGCCCTTATCGTCGTCGTCGCCGGAGGCGGAGACTCGCCGGGTCGGCCAGTTCCAGGTCGTGCCCAGAGCTCAGGGCGTCTTGGATCCGGCAGTGCCGCCGTCGCCGGCGCCCAAGACCGGGGCTCCTGAGGTGCTCAAGTTCTCGGTGTTCCAAGGTGAGGCCTTCTTGCTAGCAGTAGTTTTGTGGAATGATTGCAAGAGTTTGGTGGTTGGATCTGTGCATGCTACTACTATGCCAGTGAACAGAAGGGAATGTCACGACTCACAAGGTTGAATTATCCAGAGAGATTGGGTGAATTATCCCATCATGGCTCTTAATTTGAAATTGGAGCCCGTAATCATCTAAATCTGAAATCTTGGCACAACTTAAACAGATATGTTTGTGAGTTTGGAATGAAGTCATAGCTAGAAGATTGGGCTCTTTGTTCTATTCAGATAGAAAAAAAATATCATAGACTTGTTGCAATAATTTGGTATGAGCTATATGAATTTGCATATCTTTGCTAAGAAAGGCGGTGTTATATATGTCAGCTGTCAGGCCAGAGGGGGGCAATTAGTTGGATTGTCAGATGTTTTGGACCCAAGAAGCTGTTGTTATCTGCTTAGTTTATAGGAATATTCATTATGATTTGTTTTCTCTCTATACAAAGACTTGTCAACAAGATTGATGAGTACTGATGGTTGCAGGCTTGGTTTTTTAGCCAACTATACAAAAATAAAGGAAGGTAAGGAGTTAGCTAAACCCATTAGTTAGGAAAAAAAAGGCTAATTAGACTACTTATATTAAAGTTTCGTAATATATTTTGAGGGTGTAGCAGTTGGGCCTCTCTTATTTTTGTACCCAAGATAAGGTTTATTTTTTCATGAACATGACACATTGACACTAGTTTGGTAGCTGGACTGGGTATTCGGCCCCCTAGTTTTGTAGAACACATAATTATTATGCTCTATTTTTATGGAAGGCAAAAGCCTTCCCTAGATGAATTTATACAATAATGAATGAACGGATGAGAATATTTGATAAGGCACATGCTCGATGGTTATTAGAAGCCCCCGGTTCTTCACTTTCACCTTTTAAACCTTGGAATCAGGTTTTGCCAAGTATAATCTTATAATAGACTAGAGCGGTAGTTCTTGATGGAATACAATATAGCTATTTACTTTTCTAATTCAGTAAGTAACGTACACGTCTGTCCAACCGCATGCAGTTCATTTCTATAATATAAAGCTTACATCTCCTTTTTTCTAGAATATTAATGCAGATAAGGAAGCATCAGCTTTTAGCAAAAACTTATAGTAATATTTATTTTTGGCTCTGAACGAGACTTGTGAGCGCTTTAATTTATTTCAGTCAGATAGTTCTGAATGATATGTCAGAATGTTGTGATATTGATCTAACTCGTCAGAAGTGCTTTGAACAATGGAACATCATGCTAAGAAGATTTGACTAGGATTTAGTTGAGATTTGAGTTAAACTTGTCACAACCAAATCTTTCCTCATCCAAAAAGACAGCATTTCCATTCTGTTGCTGATACGTGGATTTGCAATCATGTAGAACAAGTTATGTGTTTAGCATTTGGTAGCTCTGAAAAATGCTTTAAAATCCATAGGGTACTTTTATTGCCGTGGTTTTGAGGAACTGTGATGCTCAGGGAATTTGGAGTCAGGAGGTAAAGGAGAGAAGACCTTGGATCACTCCACCACTATTGCACTGCAATCACCGCTCCCGGAATACAACAGTCGTTTTGAGTTTGGCTCAGGTCCATCCATGGTATACTTTTCTGTTAACTTAGTCCACTTTTTAGAATTTGGTTAACTTAGTTATTGAGAGGAAAGTCTATTATTTTCCCAACTTTCTTGGATTCTAGATATCTCCACTTTTCAGTTTCTAATTGACCACACGTGTTCCAGATCTCTTCCAGTTATCCTTCTGCCGACCAATGCTATGGCCTACTTACCACTTACGCGATGAAATCGATGGTAAGGTTTAGTGTGTATTATTTAAATTACATTTTGAAATTTCCATTGCTCTTGGTTGAGACCCTAACTGTGTGCACACAACTATTTGGAAACATTGCTATTGCAAGATCATTCACCTGTGAGCATACTAAATTATATAGGACCATATCTTCATTCAGTATGTAGTAGTTAATTTTATCTGCTATATTTTTCTCAATTATTTTTTTCTGTTATTTGATTCTCCACTTCATTTTTTCTATTCAATGTAGCCTGGTGGGCGAGTGCTCTTGCCACTGAATGCGCCAGCTGATGCACCAATTTATGTGAATGCAAAACAATATCAAGGCATACTTCGCCGCCGCCGTGCTCGTGCCAAGATAGAGAGAGAAAACCAATTAATTAAAGGAAGAAAGGTAAGCATGTACTTCCACTAAGTGGAAGTCATTGCCATTGCAATCATGTCATTCTTAGACTGGGGAAATAAAACTCTTCCATTTAAAAAAGCATGTCACTCAACACATCTCTTTCGTCATACTCATTGCTATTTATGATTATGACGCAGCCGTACCTTCATGAATCACGCCATCGTCACGCAATGCGCCGAGCACGAGGCACAGGAGGACGCTTCCTCAACACGAAGAAAGAGGGGGGCGGAAAGGACGCTCCCGGAGGAGGCAGCAAGAAGACAGACTATAACCTACCTTCGCGCTTCGCCACGTCTCCAAGCTCCGTAATTCCGCAGTCGGAGCTGCGCAACCCACACTCCCGGAGCAGCATCTCGAGCCTCTCAGGCTCGGATGTGTCAAGCATGTATGATCACGAAGATGTTGACCACTACAACAGCATCGAGCATCTCCGGACACCCTTCTTCACCCCGCTGCCGATCATCATGGACGGCGAGCATGGGGCTGCTACCCCCTTCAAGTGGGCCACAGCAACCGATGGCTGCTGTGAGCTCCTCAAGGCATGACTTGAGGGGGGTATACACAGACAACTAGATCAAAGAGCGGTGGTCTACCGGCGATGTCTGGTGGCCATGGCTGGCTCTGGCTCAGGGACTAACTGTCTCTCCGCCGTGTGGTTGTCTGTAGGCAAATCATTCTTGGCTCTACTGCATTTGGGGTACCTTCTACATCGCCTACCTATTCCTGAAACTGAAGTGCTCGTTCTCAGGAATGTTGTGATGATGGAGCTCCCCATATGCCTGTAAAATAGTATCAGAAGCACTACTACGTACTTGCAAGCAGTGTATGAGTATGCACTCTATGGTATCATCAGGTTTTAATGATCTGTATCTGTCAGAATAAGTCAGACCTAACGGTTCTTGTGGTGTATTAGGGTTTCTCTGAATCTTAAATTTGAAACTTTTGTGCGTGTTGGAGATGTACTGGAGTAAGTTGGACTTTGTTTGGTTTTTATGTATGTTTTAATTTTTAAGGTATAAAAATCTGTTGTAATGGCGATATTTGGGTTGTAAGCTTGTCTGAGCTGTTACCTTCTGAGATGGTGCCAAAGCACCTGGGCTAGCTCAATTAGGAGTTCTTGTGGATCCTAGTTGGCGTTTTTCTTTTAATACACAACGACACACATTTCAGACGCGCGTTTGAGGGAAAAGAAAGTTTATCTGAGCTGTGCTGCATGTCGGCTAGGAATGCAAAGTGGTGCCCATCCGCCCAAGTCCGTAGTCAAAATCAGTTTTTTTTTCGATAATGACACTTTATCACTTTAAGTAATAGATCTGGCTTCTGCATAGCTAGGATGCATACAGTAGCACAAATATCTGTTAAAAAATATCACTCCCATGTTGGGAAAAAATATCTCTTGTTGTATCATCCAACCGTGAAGACACCTCCGTAAAGAGGTCTCGATGCTCCACCCGCTGCAGTGGCACCTATGAGCGGAGGGTAGCTGTGCACCGGTATATGACCTGCATAAAAGAGGAAGAAATATTATTGAAAATCTTGTCATTTTTACATAGCCACAACGATAAATAACTACAATCGCGCACATCCTAGTAAGACGTTTAAACCTAACATCCACACCGTTGAGCCAGTTGCCAAATATATTAGCAACACTACGTGGTGGGTATAAGGTAGACCCTATTTGAACGGCTGACCGTATAAACCTAGCAAACTTGCACTGAAAGAATAAGTGTTTAATAGTCTCATCATGATGACAAAAGACACATTTTTTACTTCCATGCCAGTTGCGTTTGGTAAGATTATCTTTAGTAAGAATGATCCCACGACGAAGATACCATGCAAACACTTTCGTTTTAAGCGGTATCTTCATCTTCCAAAATTTTAAATTATTATCGACTGGAATGTTAGGCTAAATTAGAGCATTGTACATGGTAGCCACTGATAATGAACCATTCCCGGTGAGATTCCAACGAAACACATCAGACCCCTGCGTCAATTGAACTAACTCAAGACGCTGTAACAATTCAATCCAAGAGGTTTGTCTAGGTACGATAAGACTTCTTCTAAACACCACATTCGGTGGGGAAGTTTCTAACACCTTAGCGATAGTATCGCTTTTGTGACGGAGGTGACGTTTTGGCTCATAGGAGCAAATGCTCCCATTATATAAAATAATTAAAAATTAATTTTATAAATGTTAAAAAAATTGACATAAATTTTTTGGTATACATCGTGACATTCTATGTTCGTACACTAGTTTTCATGGAAAAACAACATTTTGTGTGGTGTGTACAAAAAGGACAAAAAATATGTTGTATGTAGTCGTGTTACAACATCAAAATTTATCTTTTTTACAGGAGCCACAAATTTTTTTTATTTTTTTGAAAATTTGTGTACCAACATAAAATGTTTAGATGTACATGTAAAAATTTAGTTTAGAATTTTTTGACACTTCAAAATGTGGATTCACATAATGAGAGCAAATGCTCCTATGAGCCAAAGTGTATTTCCCTTTTGTGACGCACTATATTGTACAATCCAGATATTGTTCTCGGAGCGTGGTGTTACCTAGCCATTTATCCTCCCAGAAATAAATTTTCGACCCATCCTTAATAGAGAAAGATCCATATGGAAAGAAATACTTCTTTGTACCCATAAGACCTGCCAAAAAATGTGAATCTCCTAGTTTCCAAAAAACCTGAGATAGAGCCCAATATACTTTCTCTTGAGAAGTGTTTGCCATACTCCCTCCTCGGTAAGTAGCTTGGATAGCCATTTACCGAGTAGGGCCCTATTCTTAACCCGGAGGTCTTGGATGCCAAGTCCTCCATGGTCTTTGGGTTGACAAATCACACTCCACTTAGCCAGTCGATATTTACGCTTCTCACTATCCCCTTGCCAGAAGAATCTTGATCGGAAATAATCCAATCTTTTTAAGACTCCTCTAGTCCAAATCAGTTAGGTTTGTTCTATCAAATTTTAGAGATTAATGTATTTTCCCCTTTGGCGGGCTTACCCTGGTCCCTGAACGTCCGATTGCATCTCTATTAGGCATTGTTTAGTACTAGAGTATTTGATTAAACCGATACTGTCACTCAGTTTCAACAAAACTCCCATCCCTAGTCGAGAAACATACACTAAGATTTAGGCAAAAGTAGGAATAAACAGGGATTAAACTCTCTAGAACCAAACAAGTTTTTAAAATTTGATGGGAATTATCTCCACTAATTCCCATAAAAACTCTAATACCAAACAAAACTTTATTGACAAGTCTGCATACATTTTCCTATTTGATAGCTTCGTGTGCACGACAATCATAGTTTAAATAGAAGCCTATTGCACTTGACCGTGGTATTTTCAGCAGCTATGAAAGGCTATAATGGCCTAATATTTAGCTTTTTCAAGAATAGAGGAAATTTCGGTCATATCTTGCTAAGAAAATAAAAATTATCACTCAAACATAATTCTAAGCTATAACCCGTTCAACGCAACCAATAACAAGTTTCATCCAATCAGATTGAACATAGCACCTGACTACTCTGTTTATCTCTCCAAGCTTGTGGGATTTCGCTTCGTCCGCGTTTCTTGCGGTTTGGGCCAAGCCCATTTAATAGAGTCGGCGGTTCTACATTTTTTCTTGGGAAAATCTAACAAAAAGCGCCGCATAAGCAGGCCTCCCGTGCGACGCGTCACGATACGTGCAAACAACATCGGGTCCTATAGAGAGCAAGTGCTTTTTTCCATCGCGAGATCGCAGCCCCACCTTATCTTTCTCCCCGCGGATAGCTCCTATCCACACAATCTGCCTTCTCTCTCATCGCCGCGAGCGGGGTGGTTGAGGATCGTCGTCGGCCGATTTGTGGCGCACTCGCGAGGAGGAGGAGCCTCTGCTAGCGGGTGGAGGCCTTCACCGGTGAGCATCTGCGGCGCGCACGTGAGGAGGAGCCTCTGCTAGAAGGGGGAGGCCTTTCGCCGGCGAGCATCTGCGGAGTACCCGCGAGGAGAAGGAGGTGTTCCTCTGCCAGCGCGGGCCGGGGAGGCCGTCTCCGGCGAGCCTCCGCGGCGTGCTTGTGGGGGGAGGAGGAGGAGGTGTCCCTCGCGGGCGAGGCTGTCGCCGGCGAGGTCTGCGGCGAGCTCGCGGGGAAGAGGTGCCGTTCCTAGGACGGGAACACCGACGGGCGTGTGGAGGAAGAGCCCTTCCCTACCGCAGGGACGCCGCCGGCGAGCGTGGGTACGCCACCAACAAGCGCCTGCAAGAGTCTTCCGTCCATGTGCTATGAACCTGGCAATTAGACTTTAATTAACCTGGATATTAGGCTTAATGATCCTGTTAGTTCTTTCTCTTAATCTGGCATCTCGCACAATTCTGGCGAGCGGGCGTAGCGTAATTAATATGGCAACTAGGCCAAATTAATCTGTCAATTAGCAGTACTAAATAATTTCGTCTCACAATTACTAATTATGGCAATTAGGTCTAATTAACAGGTAATTAGTAACAACTAAATAAGGTAACTAGGCATAAATAATCGGAGCAATTAGTAATCTGGTGTGAGAACTAAAACCGCAGCTTGCATCAAACAGTAAGAACAGTGTGTAGAAACTTGACCTTGTAAAAAATATGTGGCTGAGAATAGTTTATGTGTTTTATTTTTGGTTTCACAAGTCACAACCTATGGTCTATGCATGCGTGTAATAGTATCGTGAGGTATCCGACATATCACTGACACACTGCCCTATCCCTTCACGGTATGAGCCGCCGCACGGAATACGTTTTTTGCGGCGCCGCCCTGTAGCACGGTCCTTTTTTCTTTTCTTTGATTATAATATGCACATTTCAAATAAATGTTTAAATTTGAAAATTGTTTAGTTTTAAAAATATTCGGATTTTAAATATGTTCAAATCAAAAAGTGTTCTAACTTAGTTGTTTAGATTTGAAATTTGCTTAAATCTAAAATTTGTTAATTTGAAATTTATCTAGATCTAAAAAAATCGAAATTTGGAATTTGTTTTAATTTGAAAACTGTTCAGATTTTGAAAACCGTGAGGAACGCAGAAAACCACACGAAGAATCGGAGCTAGCTCCTGCTATTTGGTTGAGGGCTACGAGACACATTCCTGCACGCGTTGGGCGATGAATAGGTTGCACCTACAAGAACGTATCTAGTGATACCTCCCGCTAAATGATACCATGATATTGGCCTCTTTTACGACCTTGGAAGTTCTTTTTTTTTTTGCGAATATGACACTGGCATTAAAAAATTGAACAATACAAAGTATCTCAAAAAAAGGAAAATTACAACGAGATCCTTGAGGAGCCCTTATCTTCAGCCTCCAGACCGTGTCAACGGCGCGCCGCTGTTGCCGCTCCTTCCTGAGTCGGCCTAACGTTGTTGGTTACGGACGGGAAGTCGCCGAATGGGTCAAAAAGACCACATCCGTCCTGGAGACGACGAAGTCGGATGAACTGCCGATGAAGCTCCTTAACGAGCCGAAGATCCCCACGGCCAGACGAAATCCTAGAAGACCACAACACACCAACAAGCTTCTCGATGTCGCCGTTACGATGAGGTTGAAGTCGGGAAAATATTATTGCATGAGGCGCTGCCAGCACCACCTAAGCATCGCCCCTACAAACAAAACCCTAAAGATGGGAAAGCAAGCCCCCAAAACTAGAAAACGGAGTCCTCGGAGAATACCAACTCGGCCTGCACCTCGGCCTTTCTTGCTCAAAAGCAGAAAGAAGGAGAAATAAACTGGGCCGTGTACCAACTCGGCCTGCAACTCACCGCCTCAGGGCTCAGGGCTCGCCTCCTCTGTCCTCTCCAAGCCCTCGCGCCGCCGAAGCGCGACTCCTAGGAACACAACTCTCCTGCTTTTCCTCTCTGGTGTAACCTTGCCTTTGCGTGGAGATGGGAGGCGGCGGCGGCGGCAAGAAGGACCGCGGCGAGGGGCTGGGGCGCGCGCTGCTCCGGCAGCGCAACAAGCAGGCCGCGGCGGCCAAGGCGAGGGGCCAGCAGCTCGTCATCTCCCGCCGCGCGCAGCAGGGCGTGCCGCTCGAGTCCGTCATCGAGGTCAGCGACATCGACGCCGTCCTGCAGCGAGCGGCCGAGGAGGAGCTCCTCCACGGGGATGACGCCGAGGGCGCTGCCGCCCTCACCGCCGCGCTCGGCTCCGGCCTCGTCGATCTGTAAGCGCGGCCCGTCCTTCCTCCGGGCCAGTTTCTTTTGGTTCCCGCAGCAGAGGGTGTTCGACGAATTTGCCTCTGAGACGGCCGCGGCCGGTGTTTGCGTTTGCAGGGACGGGACGGGGGCGACGGCGGAGGAGAGGCGGATTCTAAGGGAGGAGCAGGAGGCCCTGCACGCCGACAGCCTCAGGGTGCCTCGCCGGTCAGTGCCTCGTTTCTTTGGGTTCTAGTGGTGCTGGGTGAGTGATGTATAACGGCTGAATGGAATCGTGGTGCTTTCAGGCCCCCGTGGACTCCCCAGATGACGACCGAGGAGCTCAACAACAACGAGAAGCGGGCCTTCCTGGAGTGGCGGAGGAACCTCGCGAGGTTCGTGTAGTTGTGCTCTTATGTTCATAGCAGTGGCGTTGTTCAAAATTGCATTGTTCGCATGCGCATGGAATGTTTGTCCCAGTATATTTCAGAAAGCTGCGGGTTTTGTGGTTTTAGTAGGAGGACATCTTCAATTTTTATGGTCATTTATCATTTCATAGAACTCACCTAATCAATTTCCCACCTTGGCATGCCTACAATTTGAACGACACTACTTGTCTGCCAGTACTTCAGATGGGTGGTAGGTTAGGATGTTTGTGAGACAATATCACTATATCAATGCAAAGCCCAGGTCAGGTGTCACAAGCCGTAAACCCCAGTTTTTTTTCCTGCAACCATAGCCATTAAACATGGAATTTGCTCTTGTCAGAAAACAATACTTGGACTTGTTCTGAACATTTGCCATAAATAAATATCTAAGCTGGTTCATTCTTCTGGGGCATTGAAAATGTGAAGTGCTACAGTGGAAGTGCTAACTGAATTGTTTAAACAGAACAGTATATATGCAAAGCAAACCACATGTACACATTTAATTTCTTTCTTCGGCCTAAATGGAAACAATGAACACATTCCTGAGTGGTCTTTTGAGCATCTGAGCATGTAGTCGATCTGGGTAAATTTTATGTTAGCTAGATGTTGTTTGTGTAAGTCGATTATGACAGAAACGTTCTGCAGATTGCAAGAGAATGAAGAACTTGTCCTTACACCTTTTGAGAAGAATATTGATATCTGGAGACAGCTCTGGCGAGTACTTGAACGAAGTGATTTGGTTAGTACATCTATCTGAAAAAATATATGGTACTGTTGAGGCTTATGTGAATATTTATTGTAAACTCATTTGTCATTTACCCAGAAGAAAACTTATTTCTCAGTGATCTCATTTAAAATCAGTTGCACATAACAGTAGGTACAATACAATGTTAGATCTTGTACTAAATCTTGCACTTTTTCTGGCATGGATACATGAATGTGCACACCCATTCATCATCAGCAACCTTGTGCCTAACTTTAATGTGTCCCCGCTCGAATTACCGAGTTGCATACATTCTCTGTTCTTCATATGTTGGTAATTTTGGCTATGGTACATTATTGTCTTTAGTATTGGAGTCTTTTTTGTGACTGTGACTACTTCTACTGGTTTTGTTAGAATGAGGTAACTTGTAAGGAAATTATGTGGAAGTACTTACTGGTTTTCTTCTTTATATTGAAGCTCGTAATGGTCGTCGATTCTCGAAATCCCTTGTTCTACCGTTGCCCTGATCTTGAGGTACTTACTTCAGAAGAACCCAATACATCTTTTACTTTTATTGGTTTAATTTGCATGGTTGTCTAAATGCTTTACCAATAAATTCCCATTGTGGTTAGATGACATGTGCCTTGTGTAAAACTATTTGCAGCTCCTGACTGTTGCATTATTTGTTCTTTGATCTTCCCAAATCATTAAAATCAAGTTCGCCGTGAAATTTTATGCTGCTTGAAATTTTTTTCTCAAGCACGCATCAAATGCATGTCTCTTTTTTTTTCCGAAGAATGATGCCTAGAAGGTGCAAAAACATAAAAAACAGAATGAGGCAAAACGACAAGGCAAAAGAAAAAAACAAAAACCCTTGGATAACAAACCAACAGAAATTAGAAGGCAAAACCAAAACCAAAAAACTGAAAACTAAGCTATGCTACACTACATTGTGACCGCCTTGAGTGTGTGCTGCTTTAAACTAAAAGGTGCAATGTTGGACTCACAAAATTATCAGTTCCATCTTTTTCTGCGTTCATGCTCGGACAAATTATTGTCCAGATTGCTCAGACACTGTCAAACTGCAATGGTGCACCGTGCAATCTCATAGGCACGAAGACAAAGCATCTCGTAAAGATGTACTGGTGATGTGGTTATGTAGAACTGTATGTTTCTTTGCCAGTTTGTGTTCATATCAGCATCGCAAGTGCTGTAATGGTTTAGGATTTCAATTTTATTAGTAGCAACAACTTAGGCTTAAAGACTTCATTATATGTGTCGATGTTGCTATTATGTGGTGATGTGACCTTCTTGGATACTTATTTATTTAATCTGGATTGGCTGACAGTGCCCAACATCTGCTTGGGTGATGTTTTATAGCCTGTGATACATCTGCTTGAGTGATGTTCTATAGCCTGTGATAATGCAAGGAAATAGAAATTTGTATTTTGTTTTTAATGTGCCAGCAACATAGGCTTACATGCTTGTTTTTGTGCGTCTCAATGTTTGTATAATGTGGTCCTGACTTTCACCGACCTCCTGGGATAGTTTCTTAAAAAAGGCTCAAGGTGAGCTAGCTAAGATGCATGGTAGAAAAATATTTGTCCTAGAATTGTCATCTTGATGCCAAATAAAGTATACATGAACCACTAAATGTTAGCGCAACCTACATCATTGTCAAATTGTCATTTTTGCTTGTTGAGGTAAATATGATTGATGGTGTTTGAAAATAGCTGTGAGCTAACACAGAAGATATACTTTTCCCCTGCTAGTGTACAAACGTGTTAGCAGTTTTGCATTGTGGATTTTTGCTGTTCTCTGCGGCTTTCTAACATGTATCTTTGCCTACGTATACTAAGGAATACGCACAAGAAATTGATGAGCACAAGAGAACACTACTACTCGTAAATAAGGCTGATCTTCTACCGCTGAATGTCAGGTTAGCTCTTTGAAGTTGCATCTTTTGATTTCCTTGACAACTTTAGTGTCTGTTGTGGTCCATAACATTTTCTCAACATGGAAAACTTGCAGGCGGAAATGGGCAGATTACTTTAAGGAACATGATATCCTCTATCTATTCTGGTCTGCTAAAGCCGCTACCGCTGCTTTAGAGGGAAAAAAGTTAAACGGGTACACCGAAGAATCAGATACAGATCTTGACACAAAGATATATGGCCGTGAAGAACTCCTGGTGAGGTTGCAGGGTGAAGCGGAGTACATTGTGAGCCAAAAGGGAACACCAGTTGCTCGAGAGGACCGTGGATCAAATTCTTCCGACTCTGCCTCGGCGCGACCCAAGCATGTGGTTGTCGGATTTGTTGGCTATCCTAATGTTGGGAAGAGTTCAACTATCAATGCTTTGGTAGGTGAGAAGAAGACGGGTGTAACATCTACACCTGGCAAGACCAAGCATTTCCAGACATTGATAATCTCAGAAGAGCTCATGCTCTGCGATTGTCCTGGTTTGGTCTTCCCTTCATTCTCAAGCTCAAGGCATGAGATGGTTGCTTGTGGTGTCTTGCCAATTGATAGAATGACAAAGCACAGGGGTGCAATTCAAGTGGTCGCAGATCGTGTGCCGAGACATATCCTAGAACAGGTATATAAAATCACCCTGCCAAAGCCCAAGGCGTATGAGCAAGCATCGCGGCCCCCAACTGCTGCTGAGTTGCTGATGGCGTACTGTCAATCTCGAGGGCATATCAGCCATGCTGGGCTGCCTGATGAGACCAGGGCATCTCGACAGATACTGAAGGACTACATCGATGGAAAGATTCCACACTTTGAGCTTCCTCCCAGTGAGATAGACGATGAATCTGACCTAGACGATGCCAGTGACCTAGAAGGCTCAGCCGCTGCAGCAGCTGATGAATCAGATGACTATGCTTCTGATGAAGATGACGAGAAAATCGATCAAGGTGAAGCTGAACAAAACATCAGTCACGCCCTAAGTGACCTTCAATCTTTCGACCTGAATGGCCAAGCGTCCAAGAATTCCACAAAGAAGAAAGAGACGTCCCACAAGCACCACCGGAAGCCCCAGCGGAAGAAGGATCGCTCGTGGAGGGTTGGAAACGACGGTGCTGATGGGTCAGGGGTCATAAGGGTGTTTCAGAAACCTGCCGTTAATCTTGCTGCCTGTAGCACTGCATTGTAGGTTAGTGCTGCGGTTTTACTGGCGTGTGTGCCGTTGTCGTTGTCAGACACTTTTTTGTAACATCCGCCACAGTACAAGTAGATGGAAAATGTCGTTGAAACTATACCTTCTCCCTAAAAATATTTATCCGTTTTGATTCAGCTTTTCTGTGTCTGTTGCAACTTTATGCTCCGAACCACTCTTTGTAGCATTTACTTTTTTTTTTGAACTGTTTGTAGCATTTACTTACTACAGTTTTCAGGTACAAACCGAGGAAGAACTTCCTGTAAAAAATGGACAGACAGCTGCATATGTCTTCTCTGCTAAAGAAGGCAACCTTGCACAAACTAGTAATGATCAAAACAGTTTCAACGACTCAAACCAACAGCTTCAGCACCACTAGGTTACACTGTCAAGGTTTTCCTAAAAAAAGAGTTTGACTGTCAAGGTGATTAGTTAAAACAACGATTAATCCAACTTTATGTGAGTCATTATCTGTGATGCAAACCATGGATTCTTATCCAACACACTTTCTTAGAGTTGGTATTTGTAACTAATTCAAAAGAGTGAATAAGATATTTGTACAATCAAGATTTCTTTAGAGATTTGCTCAAAATATTTTGAATGCAGACAATTCCCACCAGCAGGATGCAGAGGACACATTCAGCATCCCAGCGACCAAGTGGAGAAAGTTGATACTATCACTCTGAAATTCTTTTGTAGTCTTATTTTGGAAGATTACTAGGCGAACTGTCAATGTTTGTTAACTGTTTTCAAACATAAGCTGCACAAATCACAAATTGAAATAGTACAAAAAATAGAACAACAGCTGATCATGCTAATTAGTATCAATGCATCGGATTATTAAAGCTCCAGATATCTCCATACAGTTTATGAGTCAGAACTCACAACAGGTATAATTTCCAAGCAAAAAAATCTCGTGACAACAAAGAATTCACTTCTAGGATGCCCCAAATCTCCACCAAAAAATCGAGATCCAACATAACAACGAAGAATTCATATCTAGGATGCCCCAACTCCACCAAAAAATCGTGATCCATCATAGGCGTCAGATCAAGCAGCAAGATCACCCTTCTCCTTGACCACCACAGCCTCCTCTTCTGGCTCCTTCTTATTGTCACCCTGCTCCGCTGCCTCGCCGACAGTTTGCCTCGAGATCGTCGCTCAAAACAGTTTCGACGACTCAGGCCATTGGACAGCTTCAGCACCACTTGTCTGGAAACTCAATGGCAAAGATTAAACCACCACTGCCGAATGTTGTTACAAAAAGGCAGCCAAACATTCAATCAAAGGTTTGAATGTCGAGACGATTAGTTAAAAGAACAATTAATCCAACTTCATGTGAGTAATTTGTGATGCAAACTATGGATTCATATTCAACACACTTTCTTAGTTGGTATTTGTAAATAATTCCAAATATTGAACAAGATATTTGCACAATCAAGATTTCTTTAGAGAATTGCTCAAAATACTTGGGAAGGCAGACAATAGAATACTGACTTTTCCCTATATTCCTCAAGGGTGTAACTGAAACGAGACAGTATTCCTCAAATTAACATGCACATACTATGACTTATTCTGGATCCGATTACGAGGCAAACTGTCAATGTTTGTCAACTGTTTCAAACATGAGCTGCAATCACAAACTGAAACTAGTGGTACAAAAAAGAATAGAGCAACAGCTGATCATGTCAATTAGTATCGATGCATCGGATTATTAAAGCTCCATATCTCTCCTTACAGTTCATGAGTCAGAACTCACAACAGGTATAATTTCCAGGCAAAAAAATCTCATATTCTTGGAGACAAGAAAGAATTCACATCTAGGATGCCCCAAATCTCCACCAAAAAATCACGAGATCCAACATCGGCGTCGGATCAAGCCGCAAGATCTTCCTTCTCCTTGAGCACCACAACCTCCTCTTCTTCCTGCTTCTTGCTGCCGCCCTGCTCCCCTGCCTCGCCGCCAGCTTCCTTCTCCTTAACCTCTTCTGCCTGCTTCTTGTTGTCGCCCTGCTCCCCCTCCTCTGCGGCCGCAGGTGGCGAGGCTGGGGATGCTTGGGTTGCCTGGGCCTCCTCCTTGACGGCGGCCTCCATATCCTCGCTCATGCGGCGCTCGGCGCTGAGGATGGGCTCGTAGTAAACCGGGTACTTGTCCATACACTCGCGCAGCGCGGTGGTGGCCTTGGAGCAGCGCTCGACGATGTCGCCGCCCTCGGCCTCCGCCACCTCGATGCACTTCTCCCACTCCACGAACTCGTCCTTGCACCCGCCGCCCTTCATGTAGGTGCAGAAGGGGCACTCCCCGACCTCCTCCTCCCCGCCCGCTTCCGCGGCGGAGGCGTCGAAGACCACCGTCTCCCCCTCCGCCTCCGCGTCGCCGCTCGCGGGTGCGGCGGGCTGGATCTCTTCTTTTGGGGCGGAATCAGCGGGAGCAGGGGCCTCCGGGGGCGCATCTGCGGCGGCGGCGGCGGCGGCAGGCTGGGTGTCTTCTTTGGCCGGTGGATCGGCGGCCTCCGGGGGAGGAGAGGCGGCGGCGGCAGGCGGAATATCTAGTTTGGATGGTGGTGGATCGGCGGGCGCGGCGGGCTCCGGGGGAGGAGAGGCGGCGGAGGCGGCGGCTCCCATGGCGCGTCAGCGGTGGGTTTTGCGGACTGAATCGGACCGGCGGCTTGGAGCTGCGCCGGGGCTGGAAGCTTAAACCCTATTCGAGGTGGTGCTAGTTTTGGGCCGAAACTGGTGGCCTCTGGCAGAAATAGCCCAACCCTTGCAGTCCGTGCCGTTTCCGGTTACAACTTCCAATCGGAGTCAACCAGAAGGTAAAAAACAAGTGCTGTTGGAGTCGGCCCAATATTGTTTCAACACCTCGGTTAAATATTGCTAGTAGAATGCCCGTGCGTTGCTACGATAACTCAAGTTTATTTTCTTGTACGGCACATAAAAATTCATGTGTATAGAAAAGGTAAACACATATTACTCGAAGGATATTAGAATTATTTTGGCAGAAAAAATATTTTGGTAAAAATGTAAATCTATGTGGTATGTTGCCTCGTGTTCACCCCATACCAAGTGAAGGCTCCAGTCTAATGCTCCGCCAATGACATGGGAGTAGCAGAGATCACATTCTTCGCCGGTCTCATTTTATCTCCCTACCTTGGCTTTGTCGAGATGTAATCAAGAGACAAGACAAATGAATCAACTTTGTTTTCATTGATGATGAATTATGGTATATATAGCACCTGAACATGTGCTTACATCGTATGTGCGTCTGTTTGGAATGACACTTACAAACCGACATACCATTGCACAAAAGGAGCAGTCACGGTTAATTACAAGCATGGACTATAAGAATTAATTGAATCTTAACACGGTTCAATCAACCACCTCCCATACCGAGGAGTTGACAAATGGAAACACGTGACTTGCAATAGGAGTGATAGTTACCTTCATTTCTAGATTGAATCCACATCCAATAAGAACTTCACATCAACCTGATTACAACAACAAAAGCATCCGGTTGATTCTTTTGCACTTTTGTGCTTCTCCCTTCGGTTTTGGTGGTGAATTTATGTGCTTTAGGCATTCAGTTACGGATATATACCAGCATGGGTTCTTAATCCGACTTGTCCCAGATGTGTACGATTCGTGTGTGGACTTTGCACCAGCTTAACCAATCTCAGGTGATACAAACCCCAAGGGATAAGATGTTAACCATATTTTTATCTACCTCCGGAACACTCTGGTTCAAAAATACGATAACCAGTGAGTACCACTCATGATCAGTAGGTTAATACAAAATACGGTAATGGGAAACATGAGCTCATTATAAGTCTAATACAACGGAAGGCAGATACCAGCAACTTGTTATAAAATCTATCATCTACCGTGTCTAATAACTTAGCAACATCATCCATTACCTTAAGGCCATCTACAAATACTACTAATAATAACATCACGGCTAATAGTAGACACTAAATCCACATTGTATTGTTCTAAAAAAATCCACATTGTATTACAACTTTAACCAATAGTTCATGCTGACAGACATTGTTACCATTTTGTGGGTCTCTGACAAAGAAGATGATACGGTGCGTGTCAGAGTAATGCCTTCCAGCTCACCGGCCGGTGCCACCTAAGCAATCGTGCAGGGCACCATCGTCAGACCACCAAAGCCAAGATGACAATACACAACTTTGAAACAAATGGGTCAGCCTGAGATTGTGCAATTTGCAGCAATTAGTATGACCCACCAAGTGAGGTAACAACCATTGTAAGGAGCATACACAGTAATGATGTATAAATGCACTAAACAGGAAGCAGGGTCATGTAAAAAACCCAACAAGCAACCCATTATTTAGGTACCGATCAGTGACTCTCGATGGAGATAAACATCGTGTGACAATAAAAATTTCAGTGAGACACTTCCTTTTCCAATTTCCTGGTTTAAGCAATCATACATTATTCAGTAATATATGTTCTCTGGCAAAAAAAGTTCTCAGCTATCTTCTGCAACTCATTGCATATAAGAAACCTATATGTGATCAGACAATCCAAACTTTACCTAAGGAGTATTTGCAATCAATTTTGTCTAGTGGGAGAGCAATTGCACCACTGGCGGAGCTTAGTGTAAGTCGGGGGGGCCACCCCCCCCCCCCAAGTTTTTTGCAAGGTTGTGAAGAATTTTTTTAGGGAGTGTTTAGATGCAGCAAAATAACATTTCGCCTCCCCAAACATTGACATTTTATCTTTCGCCCCCCCCCGATTTTTGGTGAAGCTCCGGCACTTGCACCACAACTTCTGAGTCTAAAAATGATACTCGTTTAGACTGAAGTTACGATGCTTGTGCTGATTAGGTCTTGGACAATACCATAAGATGCAGAAAATATACCCGACCCAATTTTGACCTTGATGCAGACAAGGGGATCAGGCTGCAGCCTGTAGGTAGTATAGTTGTGGCTACGTACAAGGTAGGAGTGTCACCAAGAACTTACAATCCCAATAACATGCAAATCTAATTGATAGTAAGAGGAGTGAAATTATTAGCAATTTTTTTTGCTGCCTAACTTGCATCTTCCCTTCATATGAGTGGCAACCGCAGTGGTGCCTAGCGCTGGTGAGGACGGAGCACGGTGAGACCAATTCGAGTCGGACATGGATGCATAGGGAGGAAAGCACACAGCAGTGGCGCCGTCGGCGCGACGCCGGTGACCTGTGCTTGTTTGCGCCATGGAGGCCATGGCATGGGGTCGATGGAGGTTCCCTCTGCGTATCACCGTCATCCGGAGGGCTACGCATTGTTGGACGTTTGTCGAGGGGATTTTGGTAGTAGGACAACAGCATCTGAGTCGGTCAAGCGCGCTCGCTTGGAACTGTGTCGTCGTCTGGGGAGCCAGCGTAGGCGGCCAGGCGGCAACGCGTGGAACAGCGACCTCGCGTCGAGATGGATGGAGAGGAGATGGACATAGGCAATAATATAACATCTCAAAACTTGATGTTAGAGAAGACAAACCTGATGTTATTCCCAATGAGAAGAAGACACAACCATAATGAAGGCGGCGTTGAAGTCCTCAACCTGAGCGCCAATTCTTCTGCATGCCCTCTTTTGGCTCCTTGGATGCAGAGGCCGACGGAGATTCATTCCCGTTGCTGCGCTTGTTGTACATCAGCCATAACATTAATGAGTAACGATCCTGCCCAAAACACACATAAGCTTGGTTTCCCATCTCTCATATAATCATATTCATATATGACGATATTCATTAAGACATATTACATTCTTGACATTGTCTAGAAAGTGTGATGGCAGACGCATCTAAGAAATGATTCCAAAGTTGCAGAGGCATGCACGGAACCATAACATATGAGATTGTACAAATTACCAATAGAGCAGCGGGAAGGTGGGGAGACACGAGCATCCACTAGTCGCGAAAGTATAGGAACCGCGATTAATGGAGTCTTTAGTCGCGGTTCGGGAGGCGAACCGCGACTAAAGGCCTGGGCCCAGGGCGCTCGGTGGCCAGCTGGTGGACGGGAGAAGCTTTAGTCGCGGTTGGTCTGGCCAACCGCGACTAAAGGTGCCCGAATGCCTTTCGTCGCGGTTGGCCAGGCCAATCGCGACTAAAGCCCCACCCCTATATATACCGTTCAGCCCACGGCACTTAGCCATTTGGTGCCACTTCTCTTCACAAACTTCACAAGGGGGTGTAGGTTTGCTTTTGGCTTCTCTTATGCACACAAAGTGTTTGATGAAATGCCCCAATAGCATGAAACAAACATGATATGAAGTGTCGGAGCCACACTTGAGCTTCCTCATTTATTTTTTCCTCCTCGATCGCGGTTAGCAACTTGAACCTTTCATATATATGTGTCATTGATAAAATATGCATGTGTGTAGTTCATTGTTTAATTTCTATTGTTTGTAGCTAGTTAATTAGTTTAACAAATGCATGATGGTTAATTATATATTTTATATTATAATAATGCAGATGAATCGGCAATGGATGTACGGTAACCGACTCTCCGGCGAGTTCACTACGGGTTTGAAAGATTTCCTCGTAGTGGCTAATGCGAACAAGCAGAAGGGTTTTGTTATTTGTCCATGTGTTGACTGTAAGAATCAGAAGGGTTACTCTTCCTCAAGAGAAGTTCACCTGCACCTGCTTCGGCACGATTTCATGCCAAGCTATAATTGTTGGATCAAGCATGGAGAAAGAGGGGTTATAATGGAAGAAGATGAAGAAGGGGATGATTTCATCGATGAAAACTATCTTGATCATTCGTCCTTCATCCAATGCGCCAGCTCCTCGATAGTGTTCACGGCCACCATCAGTGGTATCTCCATCCCGGCCTGTTGTGCCGCCATCACGGGCGCAACCGCGTCGTGCGTCCGCGCCTTTGTCACGAACGAAGATCACGACATCTCCTCGAGCGTGTGGTGCAGCTCGTCAACCTACAGGGAGGAGACGACCTTGACAGCCGCCATGGCTGAGGATCATGCGAATTGTGTGGCTGCAGGGGACTCAAGCCGGCAATGCGAGGCATGCACCGCTCTCTACAAGGTTGTGGGTCGTGAGACATTTAAAAGGAAGATGCGTGAGGGTGGAGGGCATTAGGAAAACAAACGATCTCTTGGGTGTCTGACATGTGCGTATCAATTCATTTTTATTTTGATATTGATTAACATTGGTTACTGATTTGATTGCATTAGCAGTGGATACTTTGATTGCACGCAAATACTTCCATATAATAACATGGTAACAAGGGATATTGATTTAATTGCATGCAAGTATTATTAGGAAAGAAAAAATCTCTTACATGTCTGTGACTTGTGAGTATTAACTCATTTTTCTTTCGACAATAACAAGGCAACAAAGATACTGATTTAATTGCATGCAAGTAGGAAAGGAAAAAATTGATTTCATTAGATCCATACTTAACACTAACAATCAGGACGGAAGACGAAATACTAAGAAAGCCACCGGACGGCTCAAACGTTGAGGTGGTGTGGTTGTACGGCCATGATTTTTTTGATATTTGACATCAAATATTTTTGATGACGTACGAACTGCAATATAATAGTAAAGATGCCATTATTATTGTTGATAGCTTAGCGGATGGGAGCATCAATATAATTTAGAAAAATAAATACTCCATATGTTATATATAGTGCAAGAAATTACAGTTCTACTCCCTCCGGTCATATTTAATTAACTCAGATTTAGTAAAAAGTTGTACTAAATCCAAATCAATTAAAAGAGATCGGAGGGAGTAGATGACACGGCTGACATCAATTAGTTATTGAGCTGATTGTGTAAAATAATATTACAATATGTACTACTAAATATTAATAATTTTTTACTTATAGCTGGTAAATGAAGTAGTTATCCAAGTGATTGTAGTATTCTTTGTTTTGGAATATGCCATTATTGGTTTTAAGCCGACATTTAAATGGGTTGTTTCAAGCCAAGAATCATTGCTTGCACGCTTATTGATTCCATCAGAGTAGTATTTATTATGTTCCTTCTTGCTCTCCTTAGTGTGCAATCTCTTTTTTTAGACGGAAGGTTAAGATGAGCCTAACTTTAAATTAATTAAGCCTCAACCGGTAGAGTACACGAAGTTCGTACAGAAACCACACAATACGCTTACAAGCAGAAATCCAAAGCGGGGCCAAGCATGGCCACCGCAGCATACATAAGGTGCCACGCCCCAACGCAACACCAAAATATTATACCCGTACTTTGAAATAAAATTATTGCCGTGTGCATCGATTGACGCAGAGGCTGTGGCACTGCTCCCATATCGAAAAAACGCAACACCAAAATATGCAAGTAGACTAGTTCAAGCTAAACGAAACATGGATAAAGGTAGGACGAAGGCCGTCGTCGATCACTCTGAACGGTCCCTAATGTTGGCACGAATCTAATTTAACAAATAAACTACTGCAAGGAGCGGGTATCATCTTGATGCGTTGGTGTCTGGGTTTGCAATACTAACATCAGTCCACCCTCGGCGCTCCTTGATGTCGGAGTTGATGATGAAGCGCCATCATGTCACCGATTAGATTTTCGACCGATGAGGTTTCTAGGATTTAGGGATTTATGAGAACTGAGTTCTAGCTCAGTGGCAAGACAAACGAGTGCGCAACCAGTCCACCTGTGTTTGAAATCTCATCTCTCGGTAATTCCGTAGGGAGGGGCCAACTTTAAACCGGGTTATCATCCTAGCGTTCATCCACTGGAGAGTTTCATCCTACTTAACAACGTATATTCAAAGAAGAGATCATTCCACCGTTGGTCAATGTTGAAGGATTTAGGGATTTATTTTGGCCAACTAGTTTATATAGGAACAGCTAACGCACTGAGCAACAAAAAAGTTTACAGGGGTAAATCTTCCTCCCAAAACTGGCGATCAACTTTGCAGGAGACAGACGTGTAGTAGTCCGGGTAGTTTTCCATGCACCTGCCCAGCGCGGCCATGACCTTGCCGCATCGCTTGACGACGTTGCCGCCGTCCACATCCGCCTCCTCCACGCACTTCTCCCACTCCACGAACTCCTCTTTGCACCCGCCGCCCTTCATGTACACGCAGAAGGGGCACTCATCTTGCTCCTCCTCGCCGGCATCAAAGACAACCGTCTCCGCCGCCGCCTCTGCGTCGTCGTCAACAGCGTCTGCCGCTGCTGCTGCGGAAGGCTCGATCTCTTCTTTCACTGGTGAATCGTCTGGCGCATCTGCGGCGGCGACAGGCTGGATATCTTCTTTGGCTGGTGGATCCGCGGGCGCGGCAGCCTCCGGTAAAGGAGAGGCGGCAGACGCGGCGACTCCCATGGCGCGTGAGCGGTGGGTTTCGCTTATTGAATCGAAGGTTGCGCCGGTACTGGATCTTAAACCCTATTCGAGATGGTGCTACCTCTGGGTCCAAAACTAGTGAACTCTGGTAGAAATAGCCCAAACTCTTCCCGTTGCTGTTGCAGGTTGAGTCCTTCCACTCCAAGAAAAAAAAAGCGGAGTCCTTTAACTTTTATACGGAGTATATTGAAAAAAAAAGTCAGAGTCCTTTAAACCAACCAGAAGATGGCTCCTGTCGGCGTATGCTTATACTACGGGACGTATTGGACTGCAGTGTGGATAAAAATTTATTTGAAGTGCTGCTGGAGTCGGTCTAATACGATCGTCATTCGTCAATAAAAAGTCGGTCTGATAAGTTGCACTCTTGCTACTGATTTATATGTGTCTGGAGTTCTGGACGGAGAAGCGAACCAAATACTCCTGTCATGGCCGGATTTCATTAATTAAAGTACTCACAGTGCTAAAATGTCCTAAAAGATGTTTCAACTTTATTAAGATATAAATGCAGATTTAGATAAAGTTAAAACATTTATTTGTGGACGGAGGAATTTTTTTACTATCTCACATTATGCGGGAATAGACAACATGCAACGTGGAAGAGGTGGCCCTTTTGTGTTTAATTTTTGGATGGTCCAATCTCTAGCCATTGAATCGGAATTAAACTCCAAAGCAAGAAGACACTCTACACATTGGCTTAGGCGGCGAAGGGCATCAACCTCGTCTCTAATGACACCGATGACTCCATCAGAAATCTCATCAACGAGATGTTTCCAAGCATCAGAAATGCTCAGTCAAGTTCTACACCATTTGATTTGTATCGTGGTTCGTGCTAATCATGAGTTGCAACGAAGATTTGATAACATCATGAACGAAGTTAGTTCTCAGTCGACTGAGAAATACTCACACCCTTTTTATTATTATGAACTAGTTTGAATCAAGTTCGAATGAATTCATATCAAATTGGGATGAATTTTGGTTTTACTCCGCTAAAATTACAAGATCGGTTAGAATCGGCAAAAGTTTAGAGGAGCAAATATACTCCTCTAAAGGATACTCTGATGTTTACTCCTTTAAAATATGTGGGGTCGGTTAGAGATGCTCTTACTAAGCATCAAATTTTATGTGTACTTTGTTATAGATCATAATAATTACAAATGTTATGACAGGATATCATGTTCAAGCACTCAGACATGGAAATTTCCAATTTCCTCAAATTGAGATCTGACATGTACATACAAAGCAGAGAAGTAATGCATATTCGATTGGTTAGATTTTGCTTGCAAAATTCCTAAAGTACATGCGCTTCTTGGTCTTAAGCCACTTCTTTCTTGGTATCTGATCCTCAAGAACAAGATCGAATTTTATTGTTGGTCTTAAGCCACGTCTTCCATGGCCTTCCGGGCCATCTCCCATGGTTTCTAGGTACTAGATAACCTGTTGCGCTATCGCGCAAATGGCAGAATCCAGGCAAAATTTAAATTATAAGATTTAGCTTATTTTAGTATTAATAATTAGCTTAAAATTTAACTGATTAGTATAATTGTAGACACACCATTCTATCAAGATGCTGCAATAAGATGATAATTTTAGCGCAAAGCCAAAAGTGAAACAGTAGCTCATATATTTTTCAATGAAAAACCCAAGACCACAGTGCTAAAGTTGACCACTGATTTTCAAATCAAGCGAGGAACTTATGGGATGGCAATTCAAGGTTACCAATTCTGCCATTTATTCATTTCATCTGTAAATTATACTTTTTGTCTGTGGTCTAATACAATCCCAGGAACTTATATGATGTCAATTCTTCCATTTATAGATGACCCGTTGCGCCCCGGCGCAGAGGCAAAACGGGACATTAATCAAGCCATAAGTTTTACACTAATTGGTTGCTCCATGTTCATAAGTCAATAATAAGTTACTTTGGCACTTAAATGAGATGATGTTTAGATTCACTACACATGACAGTGCACGGACAAAAACACATAAGCCCAAAGACCTAAATACCGAAGTCTGATTAGGCATGGGAAAACATACTAAATTGCCACAAAATAAAGTATTCTAAATTCTCGTTACTTTATTTGTTTCCATCCAAACTCAGCAAAGTTTGTCCAGATTATTTTGCTGCATTGCAGAGAATGGTGCCGTTTCAGAAACCATAGCAGATGCTTGTTGCATCTTAATACAAAGATGAACTACTAAGTCTTCTCGTATTGGCTGCTTGCTGCTTGAGCTCGCTCAACCTTGTGGATGATCATTTGTAAACTGGAAAAAACAACAAAACAAGATAAGACTTTCTGATGCTTGGAGGAAACAATAATATAAGTGCATAATAGAAACGCTCAATATATCATAACCACATAAGTATATTTTCAAAGAATCATGCACTAAGAGATTCATCTCTATGTGCACTGTCCGCAGAACAAATATATACCGGAACAAGCATACACAACAGCATATGCGTGCACCATTCAATGGTCAATAAGAATAAGTCATAAAGTAATACAAGAAAATCGTCTTCCTTCATGCACTGGTACATGCATATGAATAGCTCCAATAATTAAGGATTTAATAACATAACTAAAGGGTCTCGCTGTTACATAAGAATCATAGTTCAGCAAGCTCCACAGACACAATTAAAGAGGTTGGAGAAAACGAAATACATTTGAAGGATAAACGTTTGAAAGCAAAATCTATAACCTGGAATGGAGACATTGCACATTACCAAACATGTTCTAAATATATCTTGGGCATCTACTTTATGCCTAACTAACATAAAGAGCACTTTACATGGTATGAAAATGAAAACATTGGAAAAAAGATTGGTACCGGTTGTAGATACAACTATCAAAAGGGTCAAAAAATTAGAGGTTGGGGGAATTCAAAGGTTCATGCAGTCACACAGTGGTGCGACTGGGCTAGTCATTTTCTGTTAAGAGGGTTAGAGGCTTGGAGTAAAATAGTTATAAAACAATTAACAGAAAGTAGAAGCAGATGATATATCAATGTCGAAATATTCAGTCACAAGAGTTCACCATAAGCACAAAATAGTCGACAAACATACATCCGTTGGTGCACTCCAGTACATAACAATACATGCATGCCAGTATCATGCAGAAAGAGGTTCAATGTTATTTCAATGCATAAGAAGCGCAATCTATTCTATGAACACATAAAAAAATCTAAAAGCATATATGTAACTCTTAAAATTGATTAGAGCACCCATAGGTAACTCTTCAGTCAAATGTTATACAGAATACATGTATCGGTGAGAACAATAGTCAACACGTTTAGATACAAGCATAGGTCAGAACAATACAAAACACATTAGGAAATTATCCAAGCATGCCCCCAATACCTACAATGGATAAAAGGACGAATGTTCCAAACAAAAATACGGGATTAACCTTCTAATCATGCTCTGCCAGAAGCATGTGTAGTACATATATCGCTGCATAGTTTTATAGCGGCACATCTGAAGATAGAGAATGCATTAATATGGAGTGCTTTGAATTTTCAAATAGAAGAACATACAAACCACCAGAAAGATTGCATTGAAAATGTAAGCAGAGAACATAAAATGTCGTAAAATCTTTTTTCTTCAATTAACACAAGCAGATAATTTAAGGAAACATAGTTACATGCATCTGGTCTATCAATAATAGATGAAAGAAAAGCTGAAGTGAAACAAGCCCTCACATAAGCAAGGATCAAGCATGCCTTGGGCTTCCATCAAGCAATTTTTTATCCATCGACCACACCTACCATAAATAGGGAATAAGGGGATAAAGCCAAGCTAAGCATCAATTCTTACCAAGACCAAAGCAAAGGGGTACCATACAAAATGATAACCTACATTTGATACTCAATTGAATAAACCACTTAACGTGGTATATAAAGTTTTAAGGGAAATACACCAAATCCTAGTTTAATAAGCTGTTTCAGGAAGCAGACATGATACGAACGGAAGTTACCAGACATTAATCTTCAGTAGAGATACCAGGACGCACATGAAAAACGTAAATTCAGAGACATTGCATTAGCACCAAGTTCTTTGAAATTAGCAAATCGTTTAAACATCTCATCTGAATCAAAAGTAAAAAAAAAATACACTTTCAATCTTTTTTAGATCAAAATCTCAGAACTATACGTCTATGCCTCGAAAGTACATACTAAAAAATGATCAATCTTAACACGTTGGACCTTTAAATCATTACCTTATGGATGCGATCAATGATATCCATTTATAGAAATATGAGAATATCCATCAGATGATATCCATGAACCTAGAAGAATAAGATGCAATAAGTACCTATAATTGTACACCCATTATGCGCAAAAGTCAAATGAACATTCATCAATCATATTCAATTCAGATCTGACCTCACATAAAAGAATGCCCTCTTCATGAGACCATGCACCTTTGTTGCCTTACGTGCTCAAATAATTGTGCCCTTCACAGCAAATCGAAATCTTTGGTAATCAAATCATTACCCAAGATGCCCTATTTCAAACCATGTCACCTGTCACCCAAATAGCAGCCATATTCAATCTAGGAACACTCCCAGCAGTCTCATGTTTGAGGCAACACAAATAAGCCTACAAAGTAAGAAACAAAATAATAAATATCGAGAAGAGAGGAATACCAGTAGCAGCAGCGCCGTCAAGAGATCGAGAGCTTAAAGGAGAACACAACTTATTTGATGTGGTAACCAACCCAGAACAGCAACAATCGACCCAAAAAAAAATTCCCTCCCTTCTTGCTCCCTGCCACACTGGACTTCGACTGGTCCTTCTGCCGAGGCCGCGCCGCCTCCCACACCAGGGCCACCCTCACATCCAATTTCTGCAGGTAGAAAACTTCGCCTCAGTACTAACATTGCTTAAAATTTTAAATCAGTAAATGATACAAATCTTCAACAAACCATGCAAGCTAAAAGCAAATAATCTAGTACCTCGACCATTTCCTTCTAATAATTGTCACAAATACATGACTGTGCTTATAATTTAGGTCTCAAATGACCTAATAACCCTCAGATGACCCGTTGCGCTATCGCGCAAATGGCAAAATCAAAGCAACATTTAAGCTATAAGTTTTATCTTATTTTAGTATTAAAAGTTACCTTGAAATTTAACAGCTTTGGTATAATTGTAGAAACACCATTCCATCGAGGTGCTGCATTAAGATATGAAAATTTCCATTAAGATATGACAATTTCAACGCCAAGGAAAAAAGAAAAATAGTAGCTCATATAACTATTTTCCAAGGAAAGATCGAGTACCTTAATAATGAAGTTCTAACACAATCTCATAGTGCAGCAAGCCAGCAAGCGCGACCAGCCATTTTCAAACCGCCACCAAGCATGCATGAAGCTAAAAACAAAATAAAAACAAAAAATAGTCTTGCATAGAGCATACACTGCATATACGTCAAGCGACATAGCATGGATCTCTACATAGGTAGTTAGGAGTAGTTTGTACGCTTGATTGCTTCACAGCCCTGCTCCGCTCCGTTACGACATGTCCAACAAATAAACCTTTGACTGGCTAAGACTCACCCACCTTCTATCGTCACCATTGATAATCAAGTTCTTAGATCACAAGATGCCTTTAAATATATCAATATAACAGAGACTTCATTTTCCCCCTTTTCCACTTTAGTGAAAGCAAGAAGAATAAACAAAGTAGAACAAGCTAAATGCAGAAACAAATGTAAAATAAAAGAATCTTTGACACTCTTTCGGTAACTGCTTGTAGCCTGTTACCTTTGTCACTCTTCCTGGACCAGTATCTTAGAAACAGCGAGATATGCTGTGAAAAATAGAAATGATGAAACTGGTCTTGGTTTATTTTTCAACAGTATACACTATTTATAGAGTAAAAAACCAACAAATTTGTTCGAAGATTCCTTTAACTTGTTGTTCGAATATTCCTTTAACTCTTTTACTTTGGTTATACAATATAGATGAGCACGAGATATACATTACAAAAATTAGTAGGAGATTAAAAGCAAGCTGAAGATATTTATGCCCATGCCCAAAGGTATATAGTAAACTGAATTGTTACAATAATACCTTGGTTTCACACATACCCTTGAGCTTTCCCTCAGACTCCTCCCTGCAAAGTTGTTAGAAGATCAGTACTCATTACCAGAGACAACCATCCATTTTACGCAATACTGAATCTACAACCATATACATTGCTCGCAACCTCGATCTGCTCATAGGTGGTTGCCTTCTCAAGTCTCACGGTTAGATTAACAACAAAAATATCAGCAGCTGGGACACGGAAGGCAATTCCTGTCAACTCTCCGTTAAGGATTGAAGCACCTTGCCAGCAGCCTGTGAAAGGTCAACCAGTCAAAACAAAATCTATGTAAGAGAAAACAAACCGGTGAGAACTACAATGCAAGAAGCATACCATTCTGCCAGATTATACTATCCACACAATAAAAGAAAAGGCAAGCTAATTATACTAACCTTTGCAGCTCCAGTGGAATGATGTTGAAGCTAGCAGCCCTTCCACCTCTCCAGGCCTTGCTAGAGGGACCATAAACAGTCTTTTGGGTAGCTACAATAATTAAAATTCAGACACATCAGACTAACCAGAGAAAGATAAAAAAAAAAGTGTTCGCTCAACCTAAAACCGATCAAATGCTTACTGGCCATGGCATGAACAGTGGGCATCAAACCCTCAACGAACAGTCGAGAGTAGGAGGAGGCGAGGAAGAGGAATTGTTGCTCGGGAGGTCCCTGCTGCTGCTGCCGTGTCCAGCCATAGGTGTTGCTGATTGCTCCCTGCGGCCACCCCTTCCGTGTCCAGTCGGCACCATGGCTGGGTCGCCCGCCACCGCCACCGTGGCTCTACAACATTAAACTGAAACTGGAAATTCTGTTTTGAGGAGGTTTTAGGATGGCACCAGTATGATATTTCTCACATGGAAAAACACCTACATGTATTCAATTCTAATGATCAATACTAAACCTGAGTAGTTCATTTATACTCTGTATGTCTAACCAACATATTATGTAACCAATTGGTTGACACATCATTGTATCACCAATATAAACAAGTGTAGGATTTATTAATGATTTCATGAGATGAATAAAATACATACTTGTGAAGGGGAGATGAATCTTAACCTGAGATTGAAAAAACAAAATAGGATGAGCTCACCTTGGATCTGCAATAGCACATTTAGGAATAACCAGTTTCTTCCTCAATCATGCAATTACCCAGAACAAAAACACTTCCAGATCATTAGTGAGCAACCTTAACCAAAGCACCTACAAATAGGGGATACAGATTTCAGGAGAAGATGACACCAATAACTATCAGATATTTTTGTCGCGATGAACAAAAGATGCAACGGAATATTAGGTCAGATCCTTCAAAAAATGTAAGAGAGCCATGATGCCATGATGCCTTGCTTGGAAAACATTTTTCCTTCAAAAAAAATGAATACCTAAGGATACATGCCATGATGCCTCAGCGGAGAAAGTGATAAAGAACAGAAATACACAATTAATAAAATCCCATGACACTCTTAATACAGAGTCTCTAAATCGTAGCCACTGAAATTGTTGTAGAATACAACTGATGTGGTATATAAATAATTGTGCATATGATTTAGTGGTGTCAGCAAAAATATGCTCCAATGAAAGAGGGCATACCAAAGAAACAAGATGTAATAGAATTGCTTGCAAAAGTAAGACCATGTATAGGATTAGGATATGTTTGTTCGTACTGATAAAGCAGCGAGCAACTGAATAAAATTTCCAGCCTTCTCAATGAACTTAAGCTCTTCTTCGTAACCTTCCTCGGTATATTCTAATTTCTCAAACTGTTCTTTTTCGAGATGTTCTCAAACTATGATGCTGCAAGTATTATAATTAAGTTTTGCACAACAGATAGTATATTATAATCAACTGCTGACAAAATTGGCAAACCTAGGTGGAGAAGTTTATTTGGAAAACTGCGAGCTGAAAGAACTTGGACTCGTTTCTTGGAATTCATCTATGTAGTCCATATTATGATCCAAAGCCCTAAATGTAATCTTCATATATTTACAGCAGCTGGTAAGATGCTCCTGCATGTGCAACCACAGGTGTTAAATATGAGTATCTGATAACCATGCTACTAAGTCTAAGGGGCGACGGGGAATTTTCTTTCAGGATGATCCAAATCTATAACCTACATATAAGGCATCGGGAGGTTGTGAATAATTCCTCATGGCAATTTTCCAGTAAACAAAATTAAATGTCCGCTGCAACCAAGCCCTCGTGCATCTGATCAGAACCCTCGTCGAATGCAACTTCTCCATAGAATATCTACACAAGTTGAAAAAGACACACCTCATATTTTTTAGAGGAAATTAACAAGCACTAAGCACAGACCTAACAAAACCATCAACAACAGCGTCAATAGAAGGAGCTCCTGCTTGCAGCGATACCTTTGTCCTCTTTTTCTTCCCGGAGTAATCCGTCACAACACAAATATCCCTGCTTGGCCGGCAGCTGCTTCATGAGTATCAATAAAGAATCAGCACACAGTAGTTTCCTGGAACAGTTCACACGGAGGACCTGACAGTATGAACAAACTGAACTTAGACGAGCAAGAACAGGGACGTGGTAACCAGCAGACATGAGGAGCGGACCGGAAAAAAAGGATTGGGAAGCGCCCACCTTGGGGTCATATGCGCTGGCCGAACTCGCCCTCAAGCAAGTGCACGAGCTCGCATCCAGCGTTTACTGCTGCTCTACGTTCACACATGATTCGTCGCCAACGCCATGGTGCCTGGGAGAAGGACGCACGGGCTCGAGGGACGCCGGGCACCTATTCCTGGCCGCGGAAACCCTAGATCGCCGGCGGAGCTGAGGCAGGAGACGGTGACCTGGTAGGGGTCAACTGGCGCTAACAGAGAGCATGTAGCAACACACACAAGGGAGGAGAAGAATGGAGAGAAACTCACGGCACACCTCATCAGCTCGCGCCGCTCCTCGCCCGCGGTGCGGAGGCCAGGGACTTCGCTCGTGCGTAGTCCACCTGGGCGTAGCTCCGGCCTGCCAAGGCTGACCGTCGCACTGTGGCGCCTCCTCCCACTATACGCACGGCTTGGCTGCTTCGATTTGGACGCGCCAGGAGAGGCGGCCGGAAAGAGCTCAGCGGCGGCGACAGGATCTAGGTTACCGTGGATCCATCCGGCTTGCCTCCACCATCCTCCAGGATGCGCTACTTCGGCGCCTTCTGCGCTTCTAGGGAAGCTCTCTCCGGCCTCAGGTGGGTCTCGAGCGGGGGAGAGAGATCGGCGAGCCATTGGAGACGAGGAGAGACGAGGATTGGGGAGGAGAGGATGGACGGGGATTGGGGAGTGAATCGGGGACTCGCGACCTATGTTTTCACCAACCCTCGCGGCTGGAGACCGAAGGCTACACGAACGAGGACCCGTGGCTATCTCTGACCGGCGGGCCTCGCAAGTAGCTGGGTCCATGCGTCATAGAATCCATGGGAAGCTGAGCGAGTGAGAAAAGAATTACCAATCGGACGGCTATGGTGAAAAGTGGGATTGGAGAATCACTGCAGCAAGCCAATCGGACGGTGGACGAACGTTTGCCCCTTTTGAGTGCTCTCTCTGGCCGAGTAGTATTGGAACATTTATAGGAAGAATGGACTGATAAAACATATACATTGTATCTTCGAAAAGATTATGTTTGTTTCTGGCATGCACTAAATTTTCGTGGTTATTTACATTTGTAGGACTATTGTTGCCATACTAGAATAGATAATCTATAGGTTTCCAATTGAATATTCCACGATTATGTATTGCCATAGGAGGATGCAATCTGTTAAAAGAATGGACACACGCTGCTTGCAGAGCAAAACATAATGAAAAAAGGGAAATGATATCTATCACCCGGGGGATTAAACCGCTCGCTTCCTCCTGGTGGGTGCCCGTCCGATGCCAGCAGATCGCGTCCTCGCTCCACCATAAGCATTCTCCATGGACTCCGCCCTGCTCCCTCACTCAAGTCTCGACCTTCCCCCACTCTCTGTCTCCGCTTCTCGCTGGCAACCACAAGATTCTCAATCTTTTTTTTCTCTCCGACGAGGGCAGCCAAAGAGGAGAAGTTGGCGGCGATAGTCTTTGGCCGAGGCGCGGATGTCTAGTGTCGGGGGTATATGACCCCCGGTAGGTTTTAAATAGAAGGCCCATCGGCCCAGCTTTATAGATAAAGCCACACAAGTATAAGGTTCGGTACAACACAACACCACCCACACACATAGGAATATAGGTTCGCATACAAGATCAAACACAGCTCCCAAACCCTCACGGGAAGCCCTAAACCACACCATGAGACTCCTGATATCCTGAGAGCTCGCTGCAGCCGCTCAAGGTGTAGGTGTAGTCCTCATGTCCCCTCAGACCGCGTCCGCGAGTATAGCCTCCTGACGTCTCCCACCGCCAAGTCCAGCAAGTCCCTGTCCCTCGGTCTGACCAGAACCCTCCAGCACTGCATATGAATAGACATTCGGTAGAACACGTCAGCCGGGTTGCCGATCAACTTTCCCTCAATAGCTAGCTTATTGCGAATGTTCCAAAGCGTCCAACATTGCGCCGCGAACGTAAACCAAGCCAGCCTTCGGAGGGGGTTGCTCAAGCCCTGAGCAAGTGCAATGAAGTCCCCGGCCCCCGCCGGGTTCCAATTGCACAGAAGGAGCTCCCTCACCCCAGCCCACATCAGTCTCGCGGTAGGGCAGGTGAAGAAGATGTGGTTGCAGTCCTCCCAGGCACCACAAAGCGCACACAGTCCATTGGACGGTCCATGGCGCTTAAGCAGCTGCTCCCCCGAGGGCAGCCGCCCCCTAATCAGTTGCCAGAGGAACACCTTGATCTTCGGTGGAACTCTGGTCTTCCAAACATCCTTGAACGATGCAACGGCCGCCCCTTGCGCCAGACGAACATAGACCGAGCTAGTCGAGAAAACGCCCGAAGGCTCTAACGCCCAAGACACCTCGTCTTCCGTATGTTCCGTGGGAAGCCCCTCGTACTTCCCTGCGGAGATTGTCCCATTCGACCCGCTCCGCAAGACCCAATTGGCGTCGGAAGCGGAGACGCCATTCCCTCGGCGCCCCGTCGTGCACCTCGCCCTCGACGGTGATGAACGGGGACTCACAACAGCTAAACAGCCTAGGGAATCTCGTCCTCAGTGGACCATTGCCCGTCCACCAGTCCGTCCAGAAGTAAGTCCTCCTTCCGTTCCGCACCCGATGTTTGGCCCCCATTTTGAAATGCCACTTAATCTTTTGTATAGCATTCCAAAATTGGGAGCCGTGAGATGGGACCCCTCCCGCATAGAGGTCCCTTCCCCGCAGGTACTTAGCCCTAATTAGGTCTGCCCATAGACCTTCAGCACCTTGGTACAGCTTCCATATCCATTTGACCATGAGAGCGACGTTCATGGCCTTGGTGTTCATGACCCCCAGGCCCCCCAACGCCTTGGGTTTACACACCGTGGCCCAGTCCACCATGTGATACTTGCGCTTGTCCCCCACGCCTTCCCAGAAAAAGCGCGAGCGCGGCTTGTCCATAGCCTTGTGGGTGCCATCGTGTAGCAGGTACATGCTCATGGCGAACAAAGGCAAGCTAGACAGGCAGGAGTTTGTGAGCTCCAGCCTTCCTGCAGCCCCCAGGTACAGGCCCTGCCATGGCTCAACCCTATGAGCCACGACCTCCGGCAAAAATCCCCAATCTGAAACCCTCAGCGGCTTATCACTAATTGGCAAGCCCAGATAAGTGATAGGGAATTTGCCAAGACGGCAGTTGAGCAGGTTGGCCACCCTCTGTTGTGCGGCCGGGGTGGCCCCCATCACCACCACCTCGCTCTTGTCGAAGTTAATCTTCAAACCCGACATATTCTCGAAGCACAGGAGCAGGGTTTTCAGATTAGCAATACCCACCCCTGTGGGTTCCAAAAGGATCATGGTGTCATCCGCGTACTGCAGGTGAGTAACCCCTCCCGGGATCAGATGTGACACAAGCCCCCTAACGTGTCCGGCCGCCCTGGCCTTGCAGATGATCGCGGCCAGGCCGTCCACCATAAAATCGAAGAGGATCGGCGAAAGTGGGTCCCCTTGCCTCACTCCCCGCGCGTTACGGAAGAAATGCCCTATTTCCCCGTTAACATTGATCGCAGTCTGGCCACCCCTGACCAGTTGCATCAATCTGTGCACCACCATGGCGGAGAAGCCTTTCCGCAGGAGGATCTCTTGGAGAAAATCCCAATCGACCCTGTCGTAGGCCTTCTCGAAGTCAAGCTTCAGGAGCAAACCCTTTTGCTTCCTGACGTGCAGCTCGTGCACAATCTCATGTAGGGCCAGCGCCCCCTCGTGTAGGAAACGCCCCTTAATAAAGGCCGTCTGGCAACGATCGATGACCCTATGCGCAACAGGAGCTAGTCTAATCGCGTAGGCTTTCGCAATAAACTTGAAAATGACGTTAATAAGCGTAATCGGCCTAAACTGTCTAATATGGTCCGCCCCTTTAACCTTGGGGATAAGAGTGATGATCCCATAATTGAGCCGCGCAACGTCAACCCTCCCTAGGGCAAAGTCGTTGAGCCAGCTGCAGGATTGGACCTCGAAGAGTTCCCCAGAACCGTTTGAAGAAGATGACTGGTAGGCCGTCAGGACCTGGCGCCGAATCTTGCTTCATGCTAGCCAGAACTTCGTCTAATTCGTCCGCAGTAAAAGTAAGCTCCAGCTCAAGGTTTTCCTCCTGGGACACCCTTTGGTTCCCTTCCCAAAGGTTATGTCCCAGGGAGAACCGCCTGGTCTCCCCGACCGATCCCATGAGGCCCTGGTAAAACACATATATGTGTTCCATGAGCCCTTGCTGTTCATGGACCTCCCCTTGCTCCGTGATCAGCCGCGGTATCGAACACTTCCGTCTACGCCCATTCGCGATGGCATGGAAGTAGGCCGTGCAAGAATCTCCCCTGAGAGTCCATTGCACCCGGCTGCGCTGGCGCCAGTACTCCTCATCAGCCCTGTCCAGGGCCGATAACTGGTCTTCCAAGTGGTACCTAAGCGCCCAGCCATCCTCATCCAAGCCAGTGGCGTCCGCCACCTTGTCCAACTCTGAGACCTGCAGGAGCAAGCTAGCCCTGAAGTCCCTCTTCTCCTTTCCCAAATTGGCTCCCCATCCCTTGAGGAATTGACGAGTGTTGCGCGCCACGCACTGCCACTGGTCAATGCAACACCTGTGCGCTCCCCGCTCCAGGATAAAGCTGCCAAGCTTGGCCTTAAGGAGGTCCCCAAAGCCCGGTACGCCAAACCACCACGTCTGGAAGAAGAATCTCGGCGGTGGGCGCCTTGTCTCTTCTCCGGAAGATAGTAAGAGAGGCGTATGATCCGAGCCAATCCTCGTAATCGCCGTAAGCGAGCACAAAGGGAACGCCGCCTCCCAGGCCGGCGCCACGAGCACCCGGTCCAAAACACATCGTGTCGGCCGGAGTCGTTTGTTGGTCCAAGTGAAGCGCGCCCCGGTACGCTCCAGCTCGCGCAAGGCCATATCGGCGATCGCCTCATTGAAGCGCCTCACCCTCGACCAGCAGATATTGTCATTACTCTTCTCATCCGCTGTCCGGATGAGGTTAAAATCCCCGGCAATGACCACCGGAAATTGGCACCCTGCCACCGCTTGGGTAAGTTCTCCCAGAAACTCATCCGTGCGACGGTGATCCGCCGGCCCATACACCAGGAAGAAGCACCACTTCATATTGTTCTTCCGTTGGAGTATGGTAGCCGAGATGAAGAAGGTCCCCTATCGACATAGG
>NC_061510.1:317021703-317060550 GCF_022539505.1 Lolium rigidum | reverse complement strand
GCCTCCAAGCCCCAACATCAAAGCACTCATCACGAAAACCGAGCAGCATACCCCCGGAATGGCCCTCCGCCGGTAGCCAGTTCCAAGCGAACTGACCCCCGAACTCCAGGCTCCGCAGCTCAGTCGCTGAGAAATCCGCTTTGATAGTCTCCTGAAGCCCAATGATGTCCACCCGTTCCCCTCGGATGTAGGATTTCAGTTGTGTTCGGCGCCCCTGCTCACCGAACCCTCGGATATTATAGATCAGAGCCCTCATTTTGTAACCGTCCGTCGCCCTCTCCCTTTGCGCATTGTGAGCGTGGACCGTCGGCCTTTTCTTCGTGACGGTCTCCCAGTAGTGCACGACGGGCCCTCCCCGGCCCCGTCCTCTGAACCAGAGTCCGGCTGGACCTCAGGTCGCCCGTCGACCTGCACCGAGGTCTCCCCCTGCCTGTCGCTGTCGGGCTGGCCAAGCCGATGCCCCGGTGATGCCGCCTCCCCGGCGGCGGACCCAGTCTCCACCGTCGCCTCGCGGGCCTCCCGCTCCGCCCGTTCCTTTGCTTGGGACGCCGCCACCCTCGGCGAGCGCCGCTCGCGCCTCCTCCTTCGCACGAAGGAGGGAGATGGCCTCCACCGGTGTCCCCGCCGATGGAACAAAGAGGATGCAGCTGTCCTTAAGAACCGCTCCCAATTGGGAGTCCGACCTAGCATCAAGGATCGAGAAGTCATCGGGATCAGGGTCCGTACCTGTGGCCGGGTCGAGGTTCCGTTCCGCCGCGAGCTTCTGCGCCTTCTCCATCGCCGTGGACGCCGCCGCGCCTCCGTGCCGTGCGCTCTTCCTCACCGAGCCCACCGGCCCCTTCTTCTTGATCGCCTTGATGGGCGCCATGAGCACCTCCGTCCTTGTCCTCTTGCCCTGCGCCAGTGGCGCCGTCGCGGTAGCGGCAGTGCGAAGGTCCGCCAGAGGCTGCTGCCCCTGGTGCTTTGGCGTCGCCTCCCTCGCCTCCACGTCCCCCATCTCCACCTCCAGCACGGGCAGTGCCTTGGACGCAGCCCGTCCAGACTCCAGGCCCCCGGACTTGAGCGGGCTGTCCAGGAGCCAAGAGTGCACCGGGTCAGTCACCTGCGACGAAGTCTCTCCCGAGGCCACCGAGAGCTCCTCCGGGCCGAAGACCCCGCCACAGCTGCCACCCAGCACGTCGGCGCAACCGCGGTCCAGTACCACGGTGGCCAGCACCTCCTTTCCCCTGGCAAGTGCAGGCATGAGGTCCACATTGGACCCGTACTGTCCCTCAAACCGCCCGAGCGGCGGGGCGCTGCGAGAGCCCGCCGCGGCCGTGCGCTGCGTGCCGCCGCCACCGCTCCCCGCCCCTGGTCCCGCCGGTGCAGCCGCTGCCTTGGCCTTGTCGTTCTTGCGGTGGCGGTTCCACCTCTTCCCGTCCGTACTCCGATCCTCCGAGTCCAGGTCATCCACGTCATCATCGTCCCCGGGCGGCGGCGGCCGAGGCGGGTTGGAGCCCCCAGCCCCGGCAGTCCCCAGCTCGGCCTCGCACCCCCACGGTGTAAGGCTCCCCGTTGACACAGAGCGCGATCGTCCCCTTGATCCGCTCCGGGAAGCGACACTGGAACCTCACGCGGACCGGTTCGGTCTTCCACTTCTTGACGGACAGCTCGTCGACGTCGATCGGCCTCCCCACCATCGTGAGCGCCGCCATGAGGCGCTCCCTCTCCATGAGGTCCCCAGGCAGGCCTGTGAGCTGCACCCAGACCGGAGGCATGGCCTTGCCCGGCCTAGGGTTGACGAATGCCTCCCTAATGTCCACGTCAAGCTTGCTCAGAGGGAGGTAAATCTTGCCCCTTCGCGTGCTCATGCGCAACGTCTCCCTAGACGGGAAGCGCACGGAGAACTCCTTCTCGGAGACCTTGGCCACCCTCCAGTCCCATGAGCCATCGAGGAGGTTCTTGAGCTCCTCCGCGAGCTGAAGCGCCGAGAGCGGCGCCACATCAAAGTGAATGACCGCCTCAAACACCTCCTCCTGGTTCGTCCCCTCGAGCGGCTCCACTTCGATATTGTAGAACCCACCGCCGGTAATGGCATGCCCCATCTGCTGCGAAGCATCGGTCGCCCACGAGTAGGGCAGTTCGCGGAAGCATGCCCTTCCCGGCTGCACGAGCACGCAAACCGGCTCATTGGGGCACTCCGATTGGAAGTGCCCCTCTCTTCCACAGCGGAAGCACTCACCACCCAACGCCCCCGCGGCGCCGCCGGCCGTTGCCTTGTTCTTCCCCTTGTTCTTCGGGTTGGGAGGAGCCCCCTGGCCCGTCCCCTTCTTGTTTCGGCCGGGCAGCCCTCCGCCCCCGCCGCCGCCCGAGCCCCCGCCGCGACCTCCATTAGCCGCGGGCAGTTGTCCCCTGGCCCGAGTCGCCTCCTCCTCCCGGAGACGCTGTTGCTCCCATTCCCACCAAGGAGGCGAAGGTCCCCAATCGCCCCGCTCCTGGTCCGACGCGCGCTGCTCCCCGTAGCGCGGCCGAGGTTCCTCGTCGTGGCGGCCGCGCCGCCGCCCTCTCTCCGGCCGTCGTCCCCGCGCCCCGAGTCCGCCCGGCCGCCGTCGTGTCCGCCCGGCCTCCGGACGCCCACCGTCCTGGCGGCCCGCACCTTGGCGCCGCCCCTCTCCATCACCGTAGCGCCGCTTGTTCCTGCCGTCTGCACCGCTTCCTTCTCCCCCGTACCTCTCCATCAGCGCCTCCGCAAACGACCGCGTGAGAGGCGGCGGCTCAGGGATGCGATGAAGGGTGCGAGCAGAGTGGTGGAACCGTTCTACCTCACTTGCCCGAGCCGGGAACCCTAAAGAGGGTGTGGTGCAGCCCCTGGGCATCCACAGCCACCTTGGGCCATCCCCTTGGACCCCCTCCAGGCCCACCGGACGCACCGGAGCCGCCCTCGGCCCAGCAAACTCCCCCAAAGGCGGCCCAAGGAGGAGGAGGGGGTGAACCACCTCTTCCACCGCGAGGCCCACCCCCGGCCCATTGAGCAGCACCGACGGCCCATCCCCGGCCCGCCGTGGGAGCGACCCCTTCTCCCCAGGCGGAAGCACGCAGCCCGAAGCTCGCGGCGGCTCCGGCGATGGCGGCGGCCAGTCGCTCCCTGCAGTGCCACCCCACAGCCCGGCAGCCTCCGGCGCTCCTCTCCGGCCCCCCGCCACGCCATCCCCCATGGCGAGCCCCTTCATCACCCGGCCGAGTGAATCGCGGAGCAGAACCGGCCCGGAACCGCGAAGCCCTTCCGCCCGGAGCGAACGCCGTGCGCCGCCGATGGCGGAGCGAGCCCCCCAGCTCCTCCGCCCGCTCGATGAAATCGCCCAGGCGCACCACCGCCCGTTGCCGGCGAGGAGTCCACTCCTCCGACCCCGCAAGCTCCCTTGCTGCCGAGCCCCCGGTCAGATCTGACCCCTCGTCCTCCGACGAGCAAGTCCCGTCCTCCTCACCGCAGAGGGCCCAGAAGCGCCCCCCCGGCGCTCCCGCCGGCGCCGACGAGCATCGCGCGGTGCTTCCCGCGCCACCCGCTCCAGACGCCGCCGAGAACGAGCCTCCGCCGGGGGGGAATTCAAAATCGCCACCTCCGTCGCCCTTCTCTCTCATCCGTACACCTAGTCCACCCGTTTTCAACATGGAGGACCCCCCACCCCCGGTAGGTCAAGATCATGGCTGATATGCCTAAGTCAGGCGACTAGTTACCGGTTTACATGAGTAATCCAGATAAGTTTGGTTATTGTTTATAATGATGATGACCGGATTAAAGGTCAGCTGGATTGTACGATCTGGGATACCGGCATGAATATGCCGGAATAAATATACCGGCGTGCCTTAAGCCGAAGGGGTTCAAGTTAAGCCGGAGCTCGTCAAGAGGAACGAAGGACGAAGATCCGGCATGATCATATAAAACCGGGATAGAAGTCCGGCATAGGGCTGACGGTCATATGTCGGTCTTGGAGTCAAAGATCCGGTCGCGTCACTACCAGATGAGGAGGAGATATAGAGGATCTCCTCATGAAGAGAGCATAGCTAAGTTCCAAGGGGAGCCAGAGCACGCTGATGACGAAGACGCTACAATACGCAGGGCTAAAGTGGTCAGCGCCACAGAGCCAGAAGGCAGAAGGCAGAAAGGACTTCACGAGCAAGGTCGAAGCTACGATCCAAGTCCAGCCCTACGTACGCAAAGATTCCCACTATCAGCCCATGCTGGGGCTCCTTCTCTTGTAAGTTACCTCTCCACTATATAAGGAGAGGTAGCACTCCATTGCACGGGATGCTTCATCACTCTATCGATTCTAGGGTTTCGCCCTCCCTCTAGCAACTAGAACTTCATCTTCAACCTCTAACTCATAGCTCGAGGAACATCATTGTAGCTCGTATTGTGCTTATACATCTCAGGCAAGCATGAGTAGGGGTGTTACCTCCTCACGAGGGCCCCGAACCTGGGTAAACCTTGTGTTTTTGCGTGTGTTCTTCATATCCCCCTCCTCCGGATCCCCCGTAGCACATCGGCCCCAAGATAAGCCTACCCATGGCATCTGTTTGTTCACCACGACATCATCTAGAGAGGGGACATTCAACGGAGGTTGGCGCAGGCCAAGTATGCAACCGCCCGGGGAGTGGACTGCCGGGTCGGCGACCGCGTAGCTGTCCGCATCCGCCGGTGATGCTACAGGAGGCCGGGGTCAGCGGTTACAAGAGGCATCGACGGATGCTGCAGACGGCGGGTGCAGTTGCTACACCAGGCGGCGGCGGCTGCTGCTACAGGCTGCGGCGGCGACCTCTCCTACAGTCAGCGTCGACGGCGACCTGCATCGACGGCTGTTACATGAGGCGGCAGCGTATGCTACAGTCTGTGTCGGCGGTTGCTACATCAGGCGGCGACACATGCTACAGGTGGTAGCAGCGGTTGCTACACACGGCAGTGGCGTCGTTTGCTGCAAGCGGCAGCGGCACTTGCTACTCGCGGCGGAGGCGCTTGCTACCAGCCGGTGCCATCATCCCGGTGACTCTGCAAGGAGGCCGGCGGCGATGCTATGTCCGGCCGGCGGCGGTGCTACCAAAGGCCCGCGGTTGTGCTACCAGCGTGATCGACGCTGGCGGCGAGGTTTCTCACCGGAGCCGACCGCCAGGGGTAGGTGGCGACAGGTTGTAGGTGTTGCAGGTGTGTTCGTGAGTGGGCTTCCATTGCCCTTGTGTGCTACTTTTTCCGTCGTGGACATCTTTTGCGGGACGATGGTGGAAAAGGAGAAAAATATGTATGTGGGACACATGGCGATCGTTGGAGGCGGGGGGGGGGGTCGGAAGTTCCGATCCCCTAGGGGACGCTCAGCACGACCTATGAAGAAAACTCAATCTGAACTTTCGTTGGTGAGTTGGTTGCCCGGGAAGTGTGAACTCCGTTACTTCTCTTTGCGTCTCTGGTTTCGAATCCTAATATCGTTTGTTTGCAGAAACCAATGCTCTTATATTGAGAGAATCAATCCATATCTGACAACGAATGTGGTTATATTTTGGGAGACAAATGTACTTACCTCGGACAATCATTCTCCTCTCAGCATCTTGGTTTTTTACTATACCATCGTGAAGATACAAGGCGGAGAGAAAAAATTTCATGAACTTGCAGAAAACCAGCAAATACAAGGTAATTTTTGCCCTCATATTTCCATTCTTTCTAATCGTGATGATGGCCTGGTAGACGTTTTGATTCCGATTTCCAGAAAGATGCTATTAGCAAGATTGGATTTCAGAGGCTGAGTTAAGGGTTTATGCAATTAATTTTGATTTTTTTTTCAATTCACCTTTACTGTGAAAAAAATATGCAGGAAGTCTATAATACTTGATTGAAAATTATATACCACGTTATAAGACTTTATCTACCTATAATTTTTGTATTTCCAACTCATTAAGCTTTGACTGCACCTATCCGTGGTAAGGCGCTTTTTGTATTTCTGAATTCGAGAAATGAATAATGCCCTCAGTTTTGTCCATTTTAATCTAGAAAACTGACCAGTGGAGGTTGACTAAACTGTGTGAAATGCATGTTCATTCTTTGAAGTACTGACCCAAGAAATTAATTAGCTGGCTGACACCTACAAGTTGACAAGACAAAACCACCAATGTCTCACACAAGCTAACTTAAATTACTGGTGTGAAAAGATGCAAACAAGCTAGCTGTCCATGCATATCTCTTAACTCACCAAGTCTGGGACGGTAGAAAAAAACGGTGCAAATCCTATCTAGTAACAATAACGTGGATTAACCAAAACAGAAGCTCCACACACAGCATGACTTACAGTCGGACTCATATAGATAGATGTCAATAGGCAAATACATGGATGGCATAAGTTCTAGTCGTTGATACAGTTGGACAACTTAAATAGCTCACAGCTTCAGAAATACAACCAAACTCCATTATATCACAAAAAGCAATCTTCAGGAACAAGGGACCAGGCAACAGTAAAAGTTACCTGAGCATCACCAAGGGTGCATTTTTGTTGGCTTATGTTGCAAACTTGGGGCGTGAAATGGGCAGAAGTTTCTGCACCGACATCACCAAATTTGGAGTAGGCTTGTATGACAAGGTCCAGCCCTCCTTCAAATTCTACGGAAACAACTTGCCTCCACAGATGTACATGGCCACTATCGCCTTTCGGCATTGCTTTACCTTTTGAATCAATCAGCACAATCTGGCTGGATGGGGGATCAATGTTACGAGTGATTGCACTATCGATGGCCACAATTTTCCCTGATAGTGGGGAGCAAGCAACTAGGCCGCCGTATTTTAAAGGCCACGACCCATCGTCTGTGGCAACCTGGACACCCAAGATAGTGGCCTGGACCGTTTTCTTAACTGGCTGCGACCTCAACTCTAGCGTGCACAAGATGTTCTTGAAGCGGAGGCTAGTAACGCCGAGACCGTATCCTCTTCTGTAACGGCACGCATCACTGATTAATGCCCTATCTTGAGATCCTACTGTGCCTGCTACTCTTAATTGGATTTCGATGCCAATGTGGTCCTCAAACAAAATTGCGCGGGACGGACCAATCAAGTGCAGAAAAGGATCCTGCAAGCAAACTATCAATCAATCAATCAATCAACAACGTGCAATCAATCAAAAAGTACAAAACGAAAATCAAGAAGTAGAGCTAGCATACATACACTCTGTTTAAGTTCCTGGGCCTCTCTAATATCCCGAGAGAAGAGAATGTTTCGGTTGCGGTCCACCATGTCCCGTATGGCAACCACACCATACACGGACAAAGGAAACTCGAGCCCACCATCAAGCCTTGTGAGTTTGATCGAGAAGATCTGCAAGGTTTCTAAGATGGAACAGAAACCGCCGTGTGGCAATCCAGGCGTGTAGTGTGTAAACTGCATGGAACTGAGATGCGCTGCACCAAAGAAGAGCGATCGAGCTTTCGTTTGAAATTAGCATGCATGAACTAGCACTAGATAAGCAGAAAATTAAGTAAATTTCAGGTCATTGTAGGCGTTTAGGTTGTAGTATTGAGTGTTCTAGAACTAACAGAATAGAAAACAAAGTGTATTTCTTAGCTAGCTACTCTATAGTATGTGCTATACTGAAAGTACGCTGAAAGTCTTGGTTGCGAAATAAACTTGATTCGCTTGCTGTTAACATGCATGAACTAACTAGCACTAAATTTTTTTCCCCGATAAATAGCACTAGATAATTTAAGCACAAAATTAAGTAAACTGATCCCTTCCTCAAGTTTCAGGGAAAAAAAGAGAGAGGGTTTGTTAGTTGCTTACTTATGTCTGTGAAGGAGCCACAGGTTTTCCCCCGTTTATATTCCCAAAGTTCACGATGGGAAGCAAATGTCTCCGCCTCCTCGGCCGTCTTCTTGGCTCGTGGTATGGCTGATACATTCACAGATTCTTCACCTCTATCAGTGAGATTTCTCCTGTCGTTGCAGAAAGAACGAACCCTAGATCCCCCCTCCCCCTCCGTCTCCATGGACCTTTTCCCCGCCGGACGCCACACGCTTGTTTTTTATCTCGCCGCCGCCGCCGTCGCTTAGGGGTTCTAGGTACCAAAGGTCGAGGTGGGACTTGACAAAACTGTGCCCGAAACGTGCGCATATAGATCGGGAACCCAACCACTACGGAAACTGACCCAAACTTTTTCCCAGCCTTTAACTGAAAACCCCCAGCCAGCAGGTACCCACGCGCAGAAACATATCTGCCGACGGCGACCATGGACGAAGAAGAGGTGGTCGGTCCGGAGGCCTTGCAGCTCATCAAAGACCTGTACGTGTGCTGTTACTCCTTGGAACACACTAGTCATGTCTCGATCAATAAAAGAAATACATTTATAACAATTTTGTATATTATATCCCTATAATATGTTCGTATGTAAAATTTGCATGAGCACAAAATTAGATCCATCAATAGTCAATAATAATTTAAACAATACATGAAAATATGTAATAAGTCTAAGCCAATTAAACGTCGCCACACAACCATTTTCTAATCCATTTATTTCGTGGTGAGACTAAAACATTGTAAATGGAATTGGCAATATGATTACCAAATAGTTATTATAACATTTAACTAGATCATGTAGGCGCATGTTGTTGCGGCCATCTGTTACAAGAATTCATGGAAATGCATTTGGATTTTAACATATTCCAAATCGTTGAACAAGTGCTGCTTGGGCATGTGAACTACATTACCATAATCATTCTTTGGGTCACAGTAATAGGAGAGGCTCTAGCAATTCAATTTGGTCACCAATTTTTTTGTTGTTGCTACAGTGTAAAAAGAAGCATCGAGTGCTGGAGGTGGCGCTGGTGGTCGTACAATGAAGGTTGGAGGTGCGTTCTGATGAAGGATCGACAGGAGATGGTAATGTGACATGCTATGCACATCGACTTGAACCACACGAGCAATCTCACTGGGAGGCGAACCAGGATCTCTCGTATAATGACACCTAGAATCTCAGGGAGGCCGGGTTAGAAAGAGATCAGAAAGACATGGCGATGGGGAGAGGGATAAGCGGCACTATCGGCTTCAACCTAGGCAAGAGTCCCAGGCATCCTTTTTTTGGCCTACACAAAGAAGGCACTCGAAGCTTCCATAGAACAACATGCTATCAACACATGGAGAGGAGGTGAGAGAGGTTGGGCCGATCACCTCTAAGCGCAACCCCATTATGGTGCTTCCACACATTCCAACAACACATGATGGTGAAGGTCGACGAAACGTCGGGCCCCATAGCGGCGGGGCCATCATGGGAGTGCAGGAACCACACATCGGCGTCGGGCGGCATGGTCCATCCAACAGCATGTCAGAAGCGTTGGGCAAAAAAGCACCCGACAATCAAATGCGAGGCAGTCTCGCGCCGGCATTGCAGATCGGGTACACCGGTTCCTCTTCAGAGTGGACATGCTTCTTCAACAGGGAAGCCCGAGACTGGATTCTCGATTGCACTAGGCACTAGTAGGAAACTGCATTTCTGTCACGCACATTTTTTACTTTTTGTGGTGCATATCCCATGCACCACAGAAGTCACGCCCACTAAATTTTATTTATGTGGCTCATATCTATGTGCGTCATAGAATTATCACATTTTTGTGGCGCATCCACACGATATGAGCCATAGAATTCTCAAAAATTCAAAAGGTTGCGGCACAAAAAGCCTCAATTCTATGGCGCATTTTTTTTTATGCGCCACAGAATTCCAACAATTCTGTGGAGGATTTTTTTTATACGTCACATAAATATTTTTATGGAGTGCGTCTTTTTAAATGCGCCACAGAATCCATTTCTATCTATAAGGGTTTTCTTAGTAGTGAGGAGCTAGAGGCGAAGAATTTGGCTTTCGTAGGGGCTAAGCTGTCCTAGACGAAGCTGGCGGAGGGCGTCACCGCATAGCCAACCTGGATAAAGTTCTACACCACTAGAGGGTAAATCCTTTAAAAAAAGTTGTGTCCACGGTTAAGGATGATTTGGAAATGGACCTATTGATCATAGAGAACTTTAATCTAATCGTAAAACTTAAAATCAATGTGTGAACTTTATGTTTCCTCTAGGTTGATAGAGGAGGTGATCCTAGTTGATAGGCTTAGATGATGTTGAAGATTCGGTGGGTAAATATCGCTCTCTTATCCCCTTTTAAATGATCTGAGTAGATGAGAAAGAAGATCTACATAAAGCCTCACATACCCACTTTGCTAACAGGTTATATTAAGTCTTTATTGAGTCCACATACTCAGCTTGTTATATTTATGTTGCGGACAAAGTCTATCCGACAAATGGTGATTTCTTGGTTGACATCGACGAGTAGATTGTGATTCCCAGGTGGCATCCTGGAATCTATGGGCTAGGAAGGCGCCGTTATGCTCCTCACCTCTTAGGCCTTTTGTTAAAGTTGCTATGTCTAATAGCATAACTTCACTTTCGTTTATTGATGTAATGTCAGGTCTGTTACCTCTTCTTGTAATACTTTGATTCTTTGCTCTGTTACGAGATTATATTACTTCTTTTTATAGTAGATTCACTGTTGTATTACCGATTATCTCATTGTAGGTTATTGATCTCTAGGTAAGGCTTATGTTAGACGAAGGTCTCGATTTGTCTAACCCCGATCTTGGGAACCCCACAATGCCCTGAAATTTTTCTTTGATGTCCATGGATGTAAGTAATCCTGCAAATCCTTCAGCTTTATTTATATGGTGAGGTTAGTTTGGTCCACATACAGTTTCGATGCAACCAATATTTATTTTCGATGCATCCACAATTTGGCGAGGAGGGGAGAGCGACAGGTGCGAGTGAGCACCATGGATGAGAGTAGAGGACTTTGGTGTGGCGAGTGACAAGCAGGACGCTCTGGCTAGATGATTATGTTCTTTATTGTCTGTGGTTGTAAGTAATCAGGCAAGTCCGCCAGTTTGATTGATAGGGAGGGAGAGTGGACTACTGATAGTGGTGAGAGGTAAGCGTGCATGGTGTTATTGAAGCGTCTCCTGTGCTTCCCCATGCGGGAAGCGGTTCGCCGTCTTCTTTTTCCCTGTTTGTTGTAAGAAATTTTCTGATTTCACGGGCCTGGTTTCATGGGTGCTACCAGCTCGGTAGTTCCTATTATGCCTGTCACGATGTGCTCTGAGGGTCCTACAAGTCACCGACCCGCCATGCCAGACTTTGCTATTAACAATAACATGCATATCATGACTTCTAAGTCGGACACGCATAGATAACTATCAATACGCAAATACATGGATGGCATAAGTTCTAGTTCATCCATACATTTGGAAAAATGAAATAGCTAACCAAACTCCATTATATCACAAATGAAATCTCCTTGCTGCAAGTTTCAAACACACCTCCCGGCGCATCTCTCAAAGGCAATCGGTAGGAACATGGTAGCCTCTGCTGCAGTCCCCTTACAAAACTTTTCTTATTGGGTTAGCCATACACTTCACATGTTTCTAGCGACTCACATGGCATCATAAAATGGTAAATCTACAACACACTAGACCGCCCTTGCTAGTGGTTCTTTACTGTGATAGTATCTATGGTTCCTCGAATAATGCGATATCTCACACCAGGAAGGGACCAGACTTTGGTAGCTTTTATATGTTGCAGAAACCGATGCTCTTGTATTGAGAGAATCAATCTATATCTCGTTATATACTGGGAGACAAATGTACTTACCTTGGACAACCATTCTCCTCTTAGTATCGTGGTTTTTACTCCACAATCGTGAAGATATAGGCGGAGAGAAACAAGTTTGATGAACTTGCAGAAAACACCCATTCATATTTTCAGTCTTGCTAATCGTGATGATGCCGTGGTAGACGTTTTGGTTCATATGTCCAGAAAGATGTTATTAACAAGATTGCATTTGAGAGGCTGAATTAAGAGTTTACATAATTAATTTTGAATCTTTTTTTTTTTGCCATTCACCTTTACTGTGAAAGAATTCTGCAGGAAGAGTCTGTTACACTTGACTAAAAATCATATAACACGTTATAAGACTTTATCCACCTGCATTTTTTGTACTGTAATTTCAAACTCAAGAAGAGAACAGAGCGTCGCTATGCTGGTTAGATGTGCGGGAGCGAACGCCATCCACCTGGTTCGATTCTTGAGGGCACACACAGAGTTTTCTTCTATATAAAAAAATGCCAACGTTTTATTTTAACTCAGTAAGCTTTGACTGCACCTATCGGCAGTTATGTATTTTTTTTTCTATTTCTAAATTCGAGAAGAGAGTAATGCACGCAGTTTTGTCCATTTTAGTCTAGAAAACTGACCTAAGAATGTTGACTAGGCTGGCGTGTGAAATGTATGTTCATTCTTTGGAGACAAGTTGTCATGACAAAACCACCAAATCTCACACAAGATAACTTAGACTACCGGTCTGAAAACATGCAAACAAGCTAGCTGTCCATGCATATCACAATGGACGGCAAAAGTTCTAGTCGTCAATACAGCTGGACATATTAAATAGCTAACGATTCAGAAATACAACCAAACTCCATTACATCACAATGAACTCTCCTAGCTGGAAGCTTCAAACACACCGCCTAGCGTATCGATCAAACGTAATCGTCAGGAACACGGGACCAGGCAACAGTAAAAGTTACCTCAGCATCACCAAGGGTGCATTTCTTCTGGCTTATGTTGCAAACTTGTGTCATGAAACGGACGCAAGTTTCTGTAGCGATATCACCAGATTTGGAGTAGGCTTGTATGACAAGGTCCAGCCCTCCTCGAAGTTCTACGGAAACAACTTGCCTCCACAGATGTACATAACCATCATCGCCTTTCAGTATTGATTTATCCATCGAATCAAGCAGCACGATCTGGCTGGATGGAGGATCAATGTTACGAGTGATTACACCATCATCAGTGACCACAATTTTCTCTGATAGTGGGGAGCAAGCAACTAGGCCGCCATATTTTAAAGGCCATGACCCATCGTCCATGGTAACTTGGACACCCAAGATAGTGGCCTGGACCGTTCGTTTTACTGGCTGCGAGCGCAACTCTAGCGTGCACAAGATGTTCTTGAAGCAAAGGCTAGTAACGCCGGGACCGTATCCTCCGCTGTAACGGCGCGCATAACTGATTAACGCCCTATCTTGAGATCCTGCCGTGCCTGCTACTCTTAGTTGGATTTCGATGCCAACGTGATGCGTAAACAGGATTGCGCGGGACGGACCAATCAAGTGCAGAAAGGGATCCTGCAAGCAAATCATCAATCAGCAGCATGCAATCGAGAAATACAAAACGAAAACCAAGAAGTAGCAGTACATACACTCTGTTTAAGTTCCTGGGCCTCGCTGATATCCCGAGAGAAGAGAATGTTTCGGTTGCGATCTACCATGTCTCGTATGGCAACCACACCATACACACACAATGGAAACTCAAGTCCGCAATCAAGTCTTGTGAGTTTGATGGAGAAGATCTGCAAGGTTTCCGGGGTGGAACAGAAGCTGCTGCGTGGCATGCGTCCAGGCGTGTAGTGTGTGAACTGCATTGAACTGAGACGCGCTGCACCCAAGAAGGGCGTGTGTTTGAAATTAGAATCCATGAAGCAGAACTAGATAAGCAGGAAATTAAGGGGATTTAATGTCATTCTAGGCGTTTACGTTGTAGAAGAACATGTGAGAAAATAGATTATGGTTAATGCAGTGGTGGGGGATTTTGAAGATAATATATAGATGTTTTATGTATTGAGTGTTTATCAGATTATAATGAGCTAGCTCTGCTGGTGTTGAGGTTGTAGATAACTTAATTCCACACGTATGGATTGGAAGGTTAGAACTAAGAGATTAGAAAACCAAGTGTATTTCTTAGCTAGCACTAGATAAGCAGAAAATTAAGTAAACTGATCTCTTCCTCAAGTTTGATCAAGGAAAAAAAGAGAGAGGGGGGGGGGGGGTTGCAAGTTGCTCACTTGTGTCTGTGAAGCAACCACATGTATTCCCCCGTTTATATTCCCAACGTCTACGATGGGCAGCAAATGTCTCCGCTTCGTCAGCCATCTCCGCCTCCTCGGCCGTCTTCTCAGCTGATTTGCCGCTGCCCACCTTGGCAGATTCTTCACCTGCGCCGCTGGGATTCCTCCTGACTGCTGCGCCTCCTTGGAAAGAACGAACCCCAGACTGCTGCGCCATGGCCATGAGCTTCCCAGACCTCCCCTCCCCCTCCATCGCCCTTTTCCTCGTTGGACGCCACACGCGCTTGTTTTATTTCTCGCCGCCGCCACCTAGCTTTAGCGGTTCTACCAAAGGTCCAGGTGGGATTTGACAAAGCTTTGCCCAATACGTGCTTATATAGATGCACGGATTAAGATCCGTAGATAGCAAACCGAGTCCTACTAGATCCTGGAAAGAACGATCTAGGACACTCACGTTTTACCATATCCATCGAGAACCCAACCACTACGGAAACTAACCCAAACTTTTTCCTGACCTTTAACTGAAACCCCCCCGAGACAGCAGGTACCCACGCGTAGAAACGTATCTGCCGGCCATGGACGAAGAACAGGTGATCAGTCCGGAGCTGCGTTACTCCAGCCGGACGATGGCAGTAGACCTTAACGCTTGATGTGCTGAATTAACCGCTTTGAGTCTAGATGAAAATGGCGAGGCATTTGGGAGATGTGGAAACAGCAGCCACCATTTTCATGGAAACTCAAGCAGCTGCTGAAAGCCTGAAACGCTTTCTCCTCCGTTACTTCTTCCCAAGATGACAATCAAAATTCAAAAGTAGTCACGACAGATTTTATAAAGTTGGAGCGTAGGTAAACAGAACCTATGCCCATCAAAGTCTGCATGACTTTGGATTGGCCAACATTTCATTGAATCCGTCATTTGCTACTTAAAGCCCAAAACAAACGTACAACCATAAAAGGTTTTCGCCTTACACAAATAAATATTCAAACCATAATAGTACATAATTTCTTTTAAACTATTACACAATCAAAGATCCACAAACCACGCCTATCGTTTTGAGAGAAAAAAAAACAACTAATGCCTATCACACTGCACTGTCTATGGCAATGAGACTCTCGATGCAAGGAACTACATCAACAAAGCAAGTGTTTCGACGCACATACTTTATGGTGTTTGACCCAGGTCCATCATACTTTAGGCCATCCAAGTGAGCCACATTCTCTGTTTTCTGACTTTGGAAATCATCCTGGAAGACACAATGCCGATCCACAAGAAGCAACCCATGGTGTGAAATCGCTATGGTGAGGGAGGGCTCAATATCAAGGACGTATCGGCGATCCCACTGCGGGTTCACGGCATCATTTGTCATCCACATCACCATCCGCTGCGAATAAGGCCTTAGCTGCGAAGAGTCAAACTGAACTAGGCACAATTCACCGTCTAGCACATTTAAGGTGAATTCATCGCCGTCGTCAAGACCAGGGCATGGAGGGTGCATAACAAAGCTAAATACTTCGTCTTTTAAGCAGAAACGAAGCAATCGGCACTCCGGGGGTGGCATGAGAATAAGCTCGTCGAGGGTCCAAAAAAGAGAGCCTTGGAAGAATGTAGCGGTTTGGTAATCGGAAATAGGGTACGGTGGATCTGCAACGGGGCTCCTCCAGGCTCTGGGTGTTTCGGTGATCGTACATATCTCCATTCCGATGCGGGACAGATCTGATGGATAGGAAAAGAACCGGACAACCTTGTAGTTATTTGTAGACGGATCGAGACCAAGGCCGACGATGGAGCGGAATATGGTGGATGGCGAGAGCATTTCGCGGGTGCTCTCGGGCAGCGTGAGAAGCTCCCTGGTGGAGGGGTTGAGGACGTGCATCTTGGTGTCCGTGGGAACTAGCACGAGTCCGTTGCAATGGCCAAGCATGTAGACTTGCGCTGGAGCGGAGTCTCCTTGGAGGTCCAGCGTGTACACAAGCCTCGCGCTGTCTTGACCCTTCTGCCACCGGTATAGTCTGATTTTGTCTGGCTCTTTTTTTGCCTGTAAATCCGGGCTGATCAGGAAGGACGGGTGGCTCTGGTGGTCGGAGAATGAGCGCTGGAGGTGCGTGCTGATGAAGGATCGGCCGGAGATGGTGGCGTGCCAGGTCCTGCACACCGACTTGAACCGCAGGAGCGATCTCACCGGGAGGCGAACCAGGATCTCCGGTATAAGGTCACCTGGAATCTCAGGGAGGCGGGTTGGCCTGCATAACCTCTTATGATTTGGCATAAATTCCGTCTTGTTTGTGGTCTTCATGTACATTGTAGCGTACAATGAACACAAAAAACAGTACGATTGTGCTGGAGCGCGTTGCTGGGTGCAAAGATATAGGCACGGAGATCCTAGACTGGATCGGGCTCGGTTCGAAGTTCGAACCGGGAGATTGCTGGTTGAAATTGACAAGAGATAGAAAACTGATCCTGTCTTTTGAACGGAGAAAGTACTGACGGGAGCAACTTGCATCAAAGATGGGAATCCTTGGCACTGTGAGCGGTGCTATAACCAGCCGCCGCGGTGCGATCTCCGGCGCGCGCCGCCGCTGCCGAAATTGTGCAGGAATCGCCGGCAGCACCCCGGCCTTTGCCTAAACCCAGTAACGACAACCGCAGGCCCACCGTCGCGTCGCCTTACTAGTAGAGATGTCGGCCGCCACTTGGGGCCCGATTAGGTTAGTTCCATCCTTTATGGATGGCGTGGGGGATAAGCTAAACTACAAATTCAAAGAGGTAATAGCAAAATCTTCAGACATTCCTTTATGACAGCTGAAGTTAGCTACTTTTGGAGATGGTGGCCGGAGCATACATACATTCATTTGAGCCCAACTTTAACGATAAAATTAACTAACAAAATATATTTTATTTATCATAAAAATTATATTGATGGAAACTTCTTTTATAAATGAATCCAATGGCATAATTTATGTAATATACAATTTATAGGCAATCGAGTTTAGGGTTTACAAAACCAGTATTTTGTGAGCCAGAGCAACGGCGACTAGGGTTTTAACCTAAAAGAAAAAAAATCAATAAGCTTTATATGCTCGGATCCGAGCTAAATAGCCTGGACTGATGACAAACAAGTAAGCAAGTGACGAAAAGTAAACTGAACTCAAAAGTGACATTGCCTGATTTCAAATAGTCACAATTGCTTCAGTTTTGGACATCCGATCAAGGATGAGCGGCTCTCCTGCTTCATCTTTGCCGCAAACCGGTAAGTTGCTTTTTTGGTTCGTTGGATCATGCACAAACGACTACGAATGAATACGATGCATGGTAAAAAGGACACGAGAGCGAGATCAAGCGAGTGTACCGTGGCGTCCATCGTTGGGGTGGCTTGCATCATTTCGGCATACAAGTTGTAAGGCACTATTATCACCAGAATTTGGCCAGAGCAAGAGATGGGCCGTGATTGAGATGGGCTTAGAGGACATGCATATAAAGTGTCTCTGAATCGGCCTTGTGCGAGAGTTTGGGCTAGATTGTCCGTGTATCTGTATTTTATGGTAGATTACGTTTTATGTTTAGAATTAAGAGATAGAGTTTAGCTCGTACACGGTTAGGTTTATTCCAAAGATAGAAAGTATACGGACTATAAATATGTACCTAGGGTTATTGAGAAAGGAGGACGATCACGTTCACAACAAACCAATCTAGGCGCATCGCCACCCCTTGTTTCGAGGGTTTCTTCCGGGTAAGCAACATGCTGCCTAGATCGCATCTTGCGATCTAGGCGATATCAGTTTATTCGTTGTTGGTGTTGCTCGTACTGAAGCCTTTTTGATGGCGAGCAACACCCTTATCGTGGATGTTTTGGGGCTGATGTCGATACTTTTATGATATGCTTGCTTAGCTATGCTGCCCCTCAATATCTAGCTGCCTTTTGCACCTATCTTGGGTGTAAGGGCAGCATCTTGCTTAATCTCTATTTAGTAGATCTGATCTGTTATAGTTTTTCATTGTCCTCCAAGGATTGGTTTGATATCCGCATGGTTAGGCCTTGCAAACGGGTTGAATGATCCAGTAGTGCGTAAAGGTATGGTTTGCTGATCCTAGAGGGATTGTTCCGGGAATCGACTTCGTGTTGGTTTTTAGGCCTCTTTAGGACTAGTTTTCCATTATCTTTCGTATCTGTCAGGCTCAACTACGCGTAGGATGTTCCGGTTATGCGGTGAAAACCCTAGACTGTCGTAGATTGATTTAACTTTATATTGATAAAGCAGGACCCCCATGTTATCGTAAATCCAACGTGAACCATGGGGTAATCGGCTCTTTGAGCCGATACACAGGGTAACCTGAGAGCCGATCGGGCTCGTATTTAATGTTTACGTGTCTGCCATGCAGAAACTAACTGAAGCAATCCATCACCTTCCTGACCAGGTATAGGTCAGGTGGCACGCCCTTGCATTAGCTAGGACGTGTGCCGGAGCATTGCGGGCCGTCGCCCGAGGGACCAGGGCCCACCACCAGTCCTGGGAGCCTCCCGGCTCTCCGTGTTGCCTGTCGCTGCTCGCCGGTGGGTTTTGGCCGACAACACATTCTGGCACGCCCGGTGGACATTCTACAGCAACTATGTCAAAATCTGCAGCTGAGATGGCGGACGAACCAGTCACGTACGAAGATCTGCCTGAGGAGCACAAGAAGAAATATGATGAGATTAAAGCCGTCTTAGAAGCCGATCTCATCGGCTCTTTCACGAAGACCCGTTCACATGGCATTAGGTGGAAAGGGTTCTCACCCGAAGGCGTTTTTGATGAAGTAGACCTGTCTACCCCTTCAGAGGAACGCACCAGAGCTCTGCGCCAGGAAGTTAATTACATGGTGGCTCATTCTCTACACCGTCATTCTGAGAGCCTGGTGAACGCTTTTGAGCGCATTGCGGTTCGCGTGGTTCAGGAAATCATGAAGCATCAGTACTCTCTGTCAGGACCTACCCTAGGGACTCACCAGGGAGAAATACCGTTCCAGACCAGACCGCCGCTGCCATTCGCGCTTGCAGCTCCAGAGCCGCAGGGTTCACCGGCCTACGTCGTCTACAAGGTTGGAGGCGATCCTGGCGATTGCCAATTCCTGTATGAGCCACCTAAAGAAATCCCACATGGATACGTGTGCACATACGTGCCGGACTGTAATACCTTGGCGCGCACGAACCAGATTGCAGCAGGAGGGATTTCTGGAGCAGACGCCGATAAACAGGCATGGCTAGCTAAATATGCCACCGGAACGAGTCATGAAAGCTCGGTCCCTGCACCTCATACCATGGAACAAATCAGTACAATCTTGAGAGACCAGTTCGGCATCCTGCCAAAGAGGAAAACAATCGGCTATTCCAAGCCGTACCCCGACGAGTATGATTTGATCCCGCTGCCACCCAAGTAACGGCTCCCGAATTCTCAAAATTCAATGGATCGAAGGGTCTAGCTCAATTGAGCACGTGAGCCGATATTTGGCACGGCTTGGGCATGATTTCAGCATCAGACCCGTTACGTGTAAGGTTTTTTGCACAATCTCTCACGGGATCAGCCTTTGGGTGGTACACCTCGTTGCCACCAAACTCAGTCCGGACGTGGAAGCAACTGGAAGAGCAGTTTCATGTTCAATATCACTCAGAAGCTACCGAGGCTGGCATTGCCGATCTAACGCAGGTGCGGCAGAAGCGGGGAGAAACGGTGTCGGAATACATTCAACGTTTCAGGACTGTCAGGAACCGATGTTATTCGGTTCGTTTAACTGAGAAAGAAGCAAGCGATCTGGCAGCATTGGGCCTCGCAACGCCGATCAAGGATCTGGCTTTCCAAGTAGAGTACAGTTCACTGGCGCACATGGTCCAGAAATTAACATTGTATGAGCAGCGCCACCCAAAATTGTACCAAGACAAGTTTAAGCGTCCGGTAGGCCTGGTCGAGACAGAAGAAGCTGAGGATTCTGCAGAAGACCTGGAAGTAGCCGTGGCTGAATGGGCTCGGGGGGCAGCTCCCGTGTCCTGCAAATGGGTGAAACAACAAGGGCCTGCAAAAGGGTTTGACTTCGATGTGAGCAAAGCTGAGCAGATATTCGATTTATTGCTTAAGGAAAAACAGCTGAAGTTACCCGAAGGCCATAAAATCCCTATGGCGCAAGAGATGAACGGGAGACCATACTGCAAGTGGCATCACTCGTTCACCCATATCACCAATGACTGCAAAGAGTTGCGTCGGCAGATCCAAACGGCGATAGAACAAGGCCGTTTGATCTTTGGGCAGTTTGCCATGAAAGTGGACACACACCCGTTCCCTGGTGTCAACATGGTGGAACTCAATCACTCCACGAGGCGTCGGCTAGATTTCTCATTCGACGTTAACATGGCAGGGCCTGTATACCACCATGGCAAGGATAAAGAAGAAAGCGGTCACTCCCGTGGCAAGGAAAAGGAGGAGGCCGGCCCACGCGACCGGCCCCGATATGATGACAGACAATACCTGCACACGTTGAGGAAAGCGCGGCCCGATCTGGCCGTGAAAATTCAGCAAACTTTGGACGAGGAGAGTCGTCCACAGAAGAAAGAATGGCGCCCCAAGCAAGTAAAAGCCGATGCGAGTACATCGGCTGGCACAAATATGGTGTTCATACTTCCGTCGGAGTTTCGTGCTCCAGGAACCGAAGAAATGCCGATAGCACAGTTTGACTGCGGTCCACGGCCAGTTATCTTTGAAAATCCACGAGAGAAGAGCTACAAACATTTGAAGGCCCTGTACCTAAAAGGTTATATCAATGGGCAGCCTGTCGGCAAGATGTTGGTTGACACGGGAGCGGCGAGTCAATATAATGCCATACTCCATGCTACGGCGTTTGGGACGCTCTAGCGCAGATCTGATCAAAACCAACGTCACACTAAACGACTTCAACGGCCAAGCATCAGAGACGCAAGGCGTTCTGAACGTGGATCTAACCGTAGGCCAAAAAACCATCCCTACATCATTCTTCATCGTCGACAGCAAAAGCACCTACGCTGTCCTGTTAGGGAGGGATTGGATTCACGCCAACTACTGCATTCCATCTACAATGCACCAGTGCCTGATACAATGGGATGGAGATGAAGTGGAGGTCGTTCATGCAGATGAATCGATCGAGGTCTCAATAGCCGGCATGAATATTTGGGACGCGGAAGACCAAGAGCCGCTCTCTGGAGTCAGTTTGGACGGTTGTGAGCGCATCGAAGTTACAAAAAACGGGGTGAGGCTGGTCTTATCCACCGTCCTGACAGAGTAGCAAGAGCAACATCAATCGACGAACGTGGCAATTCCGATCCTTGCGATCGGCCCCAAAAAATAAAAAGCTATGATCTCACCTCAGGCATGTCACGTAGTCGTAGTAGGGAGACTCCCTCCCGTAGGGGAGCACAAATCAGTTGTAAACCTTCATTGAGCAATACAATCAAAAAGGAGGCCGATTCCAGCAATCGGCCAAAATTATCCTCGCCATACGTTATGCATGTGTTCAGCATCGATCTAGCAGGCGACGGAAAGTTAGGGTATGGGTTTACATCGGCTGATGAGCTAGAAGAGATTGACATTGGTCCTGGGGATAAGCCACGACCAACATTTATCAGCAAAAAGTTAGATCCGCATCTGAGGGGCCTGGTGATAGCTTTGTTAAAAGAATACCCAGATTGTTTTGCCTGGGATTACACAGAGATGCCCGGGTTAGACAGGAGCATCATTGAGCATCGGCTCCCTCTTAAGAAAGGATTTCGGCCGTTCCAGCAGCGAGCACGACAGATGAAGGCCGAAATTTTAGAAGAAGTCAAGAAAGAGATCGAGAAAATGTTGAGGGCCGGGTTCATCAGGCCATGCAGGTATGCTGAGTGGATTTCTAGTATCGTACCTGTAGAGAAAAAGGACGGCCGATGGCGCGTCGCCATAGATTTTCGGGATCTCAATAGAGCCACTCCAAAGGACGAGTATCCGATGCCGGTAGCAGAGACATTGATCAATGCAGCTGCTAGTCATAAGGTTTTAAGTTTCATGGATGGCAATGCCGGTTACAACCAAATTTTTATGGCTCCAGAAGATATAAACAAGACTGCATTCAGAGTACCAGGTTCGGTGGGCTTGTTTGAATATGTAGTCATGACATTTGGACTGAAAAATGCTGGCGCAACGTACCAACGAGCCATGAATTACATCTTTCATGATCTGATCGGCAAGTTGGTGGAGATTTACATTGATGATGTGGTGGTCAAGTCTGTCTCAGTGGAAGGACACTTGGAGGATTTGCGACGCATCCTGGACCGAACTAGAAAATTCGGACTAAGAATGAATCCAAAGAAGTGTGCTTTTGGTGTGACGGCCGGTCAATTCTTGGGCTTCTTGGTTCATGAACGCGGAATTGAGATCGGCCTCGAAAAGTCGAGAGGCGATACGAACAATGAAGCCACCTACCACGAAGAAGGAACTCCCAGTGTCTCATCGGCAAAATCAACTTCGTCAGAAGGTTCATCTCTAACCTGTCAGGACGAATCGAGCCGTTCATGGGATTGGTAAAAATTAAACCTGATGAGGAGTTTCGCTGGGGGGCAGAGCAACAGCGAGCGTTTGACGAGATTAAAGAATATCTAACGAAGCCACCCGTGTTGGTTCCGCCCCAGCAAGACAGATCATTCTATATTTACCCGTCGATGAGCCGACACTTCCATCGCCTCGGTGGTGGTGCAAGTCTATGATGGTCCGGAAAGAGTCGCTTTCTACCTCAGCGGAAGGATGTTGGATGCAGAGACTAGGTACCCCGAGATCGAGAAGTTGTGCCTCTCGCCTATTTTTTACCCGCACCAAGCTTCGTCACATCTTGCTGACCGCGGAAATTGTCATCATATGCAAATCAGATGTCGTCAAACACATGCTGTCGGCTCCTGTGTTGAAAGGCCGACTCGGTAAGTGGATGTTTGCATTATCGGAATTTGATCTCCGGTATCAACCTGCGAAAGCAGTCAAGGGACAGGCGTTGGCCGATCTTATTGCTGAACGAATCAACACTGATATAGCAGCACTGTCTGTACGTGCATGGGCCATGTTTTTCGATGGATCGGCTTGTGATGATGGTTGCGGCATCGGCATTCTACTCGTGTCGCCCCGGGGGGCAACCTATTCCTTCTCCATCAGGCTATCTACCCCTTGCACCAACAATGTCGCTGAGTATGAAGCAATACGCAAGGGAATGGAGTTGCTCATTGAAGCCGGGGCAGAAGCAGTGGAACTTTTTGCAGACTCAAAGTTGGTGATTTCCCAGCTCACGGAAGAATACAAATGTGAGAGCGAGTCGCTCTTCCCATTATGGATGCAATGCCGTGAGCTGATGGCACAATTTAGGTACATAAACTTCAACTGGATCCCGAGGTCGCAGAATACCGAGGCGAACGATCTCACACAGATGGCGTCAGGCTACAAGGACGTAGCAGGTGGAGCCGATGTCCAGGTACAGTTCATGGAACCGGATGACTGGAGAGCCGATATCTTCAATTACTTGAAAGATTCGGCTTGGGGGGGACCTAAACGGATAAGGTACAAGGCCATGAAGTATGTCCTTATTGGAGATGACATGTTCTACAGGACTTTGGAAGGGTTACTTCTCAGATGTCTGGGACCAGCCGAGTCAAATCGGCTCTTACACGAGGTACACGAAGGCGCCTGTGGAACTCATCAATCGGCTCATAAGATGAAATGGTTGATCAAGCGATCGGGGTTTTATTGGCCCACCATGCTTGAGGACTGTTTTAATTACTATAAAGGGTGTCAAGCATGTCGAAGTTTGGGAAAATTCAGATGGTACCCGCATCGGCAATGAACCCCATCATCAAGCCTTGGCCATTTCGAGGTTGGGGCATGGATATGATCGGCAAAATCAATCCTCCATCGAGCAAAGGCCATGTGTGGATTTTGGCCATTACAGATTATTTTACTAAATGGGTGGAGGTTGTCCCTATGAAGTCAGTAGCATCGGCCGATGTTATCAATTTTGTGAAAGAACATGTCATTCACAGATTCGGGATTCCTCAGACTATCACGACCGATGGAGGTTCGGTTTTCATTTCTCGTGAGTTTAGAGAGTTCTGCGAGGGCATGGGAATTAAGTTGATCCGATCATCTCCATACTATGCTCAAGCAAATGGGCAAGCTGAAGCGTCCAACCAGAGCCTTATTAAGCTGATTAAGAGGAAAGTCGACGAGCACCCTAGACGTTGGCACGAGGTATTGTCAGAGGCTTTGTGGGCTTATCGCATGTCATGTCATGGAGCGATAAAAACCTCGCCATACCATCTGGTCTATGGACAAGAAGCCGTGTTGCCCCGGGAAATCACGGCTGGGTCGAGACGTGTTACGTTTCGGAATGACTTAACAACTCGAAGAATATGCAGCCCTGATGAGTGATAGCATTGAGGATCTGACGGAACTTAGACTTTGGTCGCTTGAGAAAATTAAAGACAACAAAGCCAAGGTAGCTCGCGCATATAATAAGAAGGTGAGACCAAAGGAGTTCCACGTTGGTGATCTGGTATGGGAAGCTGTATTGCCATTGGGGACTAAGGATAAAGTGTATGGTAAATGGTCTCCAAATTGGCACGGGCCGTACAGGGTCGACCAAGTTTTAAAGGGTAACACATACATGCTCGAGGAGCTGAGTGGTGCGAAGTTCCCAGTAGCTGTCAATGGTCAGCATCTCAAGAAATATTTCCCGAGTATGTGGGATGATGGACAGTGAAATATGGGGGCTGATGCATGAAATCGGTCAGTAAAAAAAAATTTAAATATGCAAAGCACAGCCGATGCACTGACATCGACTTTAGAACTAAAAAGCCGATGCGTAGCCATCGACTATAGAGGAACAAATTGTTGCGAGCATGTATCAGTTTACCGTTTGAATTTGGGAATGGTCGCTTGGATCTGTCTAAATAGGTAACTGAGGCTGGCCTTGCTGGAGTTTTTGGTAAAAGACCGATGCGTTGCCATCGGCTCTTTGAGCATTGATCTACTTTGACAATTGGGGAAATCAAACCGAAGCATTCTTCATTGATTAAAGGAGGATTTTTACAATAAGAGCCGATTGCTCACAAAAGGAGGATCTACTACCTAATGTACTACTACTAGTCCTATTCTAGTAGTCCCTAATCTAGGGGCCGTCGCTGCCCTCGTCGTCGCCATCGTAGCTGTCGTCGGCGCTGCTGCTGGCGAAGTCTTCGTCGCTGCTGCCGAAGCCGTCGGCAGGCGCTCCATATTCCTCGTCGTCGTCGTCGTCGTCGTCGTCCTCCGACCCGGCGCGAAAGCGCTTCACCGGTGGGTACTCGTCGGAGGAGGAGTCATCCTCCGCTTCCTCCTCCTCGTCGGAAGAGGAGAAGTCGTCCCAGGAGAAGGCGTCGTCGTCGCTCTCCTCCTCCAGCTCCCCGTCCACGAGGAACTGGAGGTTGTCCTCCCCGTCGGTCAAGGATTCATCATCCTCTGACCAGACGGAGAAGTCCCAATCCCTCTCGTCCCAGCACTCTAGGGCGCGGGCCTCGTACGCCCTTATCGGGTCGTACTCCGGCGCCGGCTCGCTGGAGTAGGAGGACTGGAAGGATAGGCCCGAAGAGGCAGAGGAGGAGGAATCCATGGTTGCGGAGGAGGGTTTTTTCCGATGGCTAATGCGGAACAGAGGATGAAGAGGCGAACTGCTCGGGTGAGTTTAAATAAAGGGGATGTAGTGGGAGATGATTCAATGCTTGGGCAGTTTTCGAGGACGCGGTGCCAAAAATTTCAATCGTGCAGTCCGGAGGAGTTGAGAAGACGGGGCATCATGATGGAAAGACACTGAAGCGGTTCCGCTCGCAGCGCGTAACCCGATGAAGAAAAAAACAGAGTGGTTTTGGAATTATTATTGCCAAAACCAGGGGGGCATGTGTTATCACCAGAATTTGGCCAGAGCAGGAGATGGGCCGTGATTGAGATGGGCTTAGAGGACATGCATATAAAGTGTCTCTGAATCGGCCTTGTGCGAGAGTTTGGGCTAGATTGCCCGTGTATCTGTATTTTATGGTAGATTACGTTTTATGTTTAGAATTAAGAGATAGAGTTTAGCTCGTACACGGTTAGGTTTATTCCAAAGATAGAAAGTATACGGACTATAAATATGTACCTAGGGTTATTGAGAAAGGAGGACGATCACGTTCACAACAAACCAATCTAGGCGCATCGCCACCCCTTGTTTCGAGGGATTCTTCCGGGTAAGCAACATGTTGCCTAGATCGCATCTTGCGATCTAGGCAGTATCAGTTTATTCATTGTTGGTGTTGCTCGTACTGAAGCCTTTTTGATGGCGAGCAACACCCTTATCGTGGATGTTTTGGGGCTGATGTCGATACTTTTATGATATGCTTGCTTAGTTATGCTGCCCCTCAATATCTAGCTGCCTTTTGCACCTATCTTGGGTGTAAGGGCAGCATCTTGCTTAATCTCTATTTAGTAGATCTGATCTGTTATAGTTGTTCCTTGTCCTCCAAGGATTGGTTTGATATCCGCATGGTTAGGCCTTGCAAACGGGTTGAATGATCCAGTAGTGCGTAAAGGTATGGTTTGCTGATCCTAGAGGGATTGTTCCGGGAATCGACTTCGTGTTGGTTTTTATGCCTCTTTAGGACTAGTTTTCCATTATCTTTCGTATCTGTCAGGCTCAACTACGCGTATGATGTTCCGGTTATGCGGTGAAAACCCTAGACTATCGTAGATTTATTTAACTTTATATTGATAAAGCAGGACCCCCATGTCATCGTAAATCCAACGTGAACCATGGGGTAATCGGCTCTTTGAGCCGATACACAGGGTAACCTGAGAGCCGATCGGGCTCGTATTTAATGTTTACGTGTCTGCCATGTAGGAAACTAACTGAAGCAATCCATCACCTTCCTGACCAGGTATAGGTCAGGTGGCACGCCCTTGCATTAGCCAGGACGTGTGCCGGCGCATTGCGGGCCGTCGCCCGAGGGACCAGGGCCCACCAGTAGTCCTGGGAGCCTCCCGGCTCTCCGTGTTGCCTGTCGCTGCTCGCCGGTGGGTTTTGGCCGACAACAGGCACCGACATGTGCTCCAGCAGCACCGCCTGAGTCTTGCGCACGGGGCCTACGTGCAGTTCAAGTCCAGATCTAGGGCACGAGCTCCGATGTACGGCCCGGCTGGCGACGAGCCGCTGCGGCGAAACGAGACAGCGCGTGAACCTGCATACCAGGGGAGGCCATTGCTGGCGACAAATTTGATGATCGCCGTTGCAAAGGCGGCTGTGCCAGCTAGGAACTTACAGAGCTCATCGACGAGGCATGTGAAGCATGGTCGGTGATCCCCTCTTGCTTGATGAGGAGCATAGCCTCCGCCATGACAGGCGCTAGCCTCACACTGGTGTTGGCTTTGGCACGAATATCCAATGCCACCAACACGGCCATCCTCGCGGCGGTATCGATGGCTTGCTGGGCTTCCCTCATCCTTGTGTTGGCGCGCCGGTCCTATCGCTTCTTGGCCTAGACGAGCTTCTCCCTCTTCGTCAACATCTTCTTTGGCACCTTGAGCTGCGCCTCACGGCCGGTGGAGGCGGCACGCTTTGAACTAGCTGTAGGTGCGGTATCTTGGCTGGTTGGGGCGGTATTTCTGCTGGCTTCGTCGGTGAGGTGTCCATACGATATCTTGGGGTGGCGGGAGTGGAAGTGGCTTCTACGCCACTGGCGGGCGAACCACATAGGAAGAATAAGAGATTGCGTGCGGACTCGTCCCGCGTCCTCGCAGACACATTCCAACCCTAAATTTAGGCCGCATTTACATCCCCTGGAACACCCTAATCACTTTACGTCAAATTAATAATTTGAGGCTGAACGCATTTTTAACCTTTTTTTTTTGCGAAACATAGTACATACGTAGACGCTCACAAAAACGTCCGACTGCACATAACCGAACTGAAACCGAAAACCGAACCGGAAAAAACCTAACCGAAACCGAATTTCGGTTTTTATAGTTTTATGGTTAGGTTTCAGTTAGCAAAAGTCCTAACCATTTATACTTTAGTTAATTCGGTCAAAAACCGAGAAAACTTCTCCATCAGTGAGTTGCAATGGAAGCATCTCAACATCCTCAGGTAGAATCTGTGCAATCCAAGCTTTCTGGGACATCATCCACCCGCAACAGCTTTCTCTCTTGCAGCTCTTTCATAGCAATGGCCTTTATGTTTGGAGGCTAACCCAGGTTAACCGAATAGCCAATCACAACAAAGAATTTTGCTTTTTGGGCCCATACCAAATTCACGTTGACCTCTTTTATATATGTATAGTGTGTGCATTTTACAAAGAAGCTACTCTGTCGTGGTGGTAACTGGTAAGTACGTGCTTGTATGCATATATTTGTGCGAATCCCCTCCCTGGCAATCGATCGCTCGAGCAATCACTTTTCATGGTGTGGAAACGCTCGCGGAGCGAGTCAATTCCCTTTTTATCACGTAGTGTTTTAATTGCGTTCACACGTCACTAGTAGGAAAAGCCTGGCGCACCAAAAATGAATTATGTGGTGCATGGGAGGTGCGCCACAGAAACTTCGCCACAAAAATAAGGTTTATGTGGCGCACCGGCCCATGCGCCACAGAATTAAGGTTTCTGTGGCGCACGTGTGCTTAGGTGCGTCACAGAAAAGCGTGCGCCACAGAATTGGTTTTCAGTGCGCCACAGAATTTGCTTGTATTATACACGATTTTGTGCTGCCTGCTATACACATGCAGTTTATAGACAACAATATACAGGTTATATACAACAACATACAGAAATATTCAGATATAATATAAATAGCATGTACATTGCACAGATATAATGTAGACATCATCATCACATTACTTACAGCCCGATCGAGATACATATATAATGGCAAGTGTCAAATGTTTTACATACAACTCTTAATTCATACAAATTTCACAATTTCGAGATACAAAGTGGTCTTCATCCGGTTCCTCCTTTGCTCCCTCCTCTCTACCCACCAGGCTCGCTTGCATCGGGGTCTTCATCCGGTTCCTACTATGATTAAAATTGAAGAAAGTGAGACCAAGTGAGACCAACAAATCCGATGCACAAAACAAAATGGAATAAATGCCTCATACATTGTTGGTCAACACAAATACTATGGTCAGAAACCATAGTTGCAGTATACGCCGCAGTATATTTTGCAGAAGGGCCCCCTTTCCCCGGCCGCCGTTCCGTGAACGGGTCCTTGACGAGACAACAACGCCGACCTGCCTCTCCGGCGCAGAACCACGGCAGTCCCAGCCGCCTCCCTTGTGGCCGCGTCTCCTGCGCTCTTTTCCATGGCCGGACCACGATTGGACTCACCGGGGGCATAATGATAATCACCATCACCACTATCGTCAGACTCCACAGGTGCAGAGTACTTTGCAGCAGATGCCACTTTTCTTCCCTCGTCGTCATGCGAACGAGTCTTTGATGCAAAGACCGTGCTGGCCCCTGTTGCCACGCTTCAGGCCGTGTCTCCCACGCCTTGCACTCTTCACCTTCTTGCCCGGTAAACCAATAGACTGATCGTTGGAATAAGGAAACCGATGACAGCCGATTGCGATCGGCCGTCATCGGTTTCCTTATTCCAACGATCAGTCTATTGGTTCAACGGGCAAGAAGGCGAAGAGTGCGGGCGCGGAGACACGGCTCGAAGCGAGGCAGCGAGGCCGGCATGATGCTCGGGCAGGCCGGCACGGTCTTTGCATCAAGGACTCGTTCACCGGACGGCGAGGGAAGAAAGTGGGATCTGCTGCAAAGTACTCTACACCTGTGGAGTCTGACCATAGTGGTGATGGCGATTATCATTATTCCCGGCCCCGGTGAGTCCAATCGTGGTCCGGCCATGGAGAAGAGCGCAGGAGACGCGACCAAAAGGGAGGCGGCTTGGATTGCCGTGGTTCTGCGCTGGAGAGGCAGGTCGGCGTTGTTGTCTCGTCAAGGACTCGTTCACGGAAAGGCGGCCGGGGAAAGGGGGGCCTTCTACAAAGTATATTGCGGCGTATATGTGACCAAACATTCTAATCATCGGCACTAAATTGAAGAAAGAGCCAAGTGGTATCTCAACTAGATATCATATGCCTCATACTTTGTTGGTCGAAACAAATATTTACATTCAGGGATGGAGTAAGTGAGGCCAGGTAGGATGCACAAGAGATTTATATTTGTGCCATCACACCGGGCTCACTTGCTCCGCCCCACATTCTAATCATCGGTACGAGTGACCAAACATTCAGGGACCAAACATTCTAATCATCGGTACTAAAATGGAAGAAAGAGCTAAGTGATATCAACTAGATAGCATATGCCTCGTACTTTGTTGGTCCAAACAAATATTAACATTCAGGGATGGAGTAAGCGAGGCCAGGTAGGATGCACAAGAGATTGATATTTGTGCCATCACACCAGGCTCACTTGCTCCACCCTCGAGTGTACGAGTGACCAAACATTCTAATCATCGGCACTAAAAAGGAAGAAAGAGCCAAGTGGTATCAACTAGATAGCATATGCATCATACTTTGTTGGTCCAAACAAATAATAACATTCAGGGATGGGGTCAGCGAGGCCAGGTAGGATGCACAAGAGATTGATATTTGTGCCATCACACCAGGCTCACTGGCCCCACCCCAGAGTGTACAAGTGACCAAACATTATAATCATTGGCACTAAAAAGGAAGAAAGAGCCAAGTGGTATCAACTAGATAGCATATGCGTCATACTTTGTTGGTCCAAACAAATATTAACATTCATGGATGGGGTCAGCGAGGCCAGGTAGGATGGACAAGAGATTGATATTTGTGCCATCACACCAGGCTCACTGGCCCCACCCCAGAGTGTACAAGTGACCAAACATTCTAATCATCGTCCAATGCCAACTCAAATAAGAGACAAGTAGCTAGTATGAACTAAATGGAATGCCTCATACTTTGTTGGTCGAAACAAATATTAACATTCCGGGAATGCGTTAGTGAGGCCATGTAGGATGCACAATAGATTGATATTTGTGCCATCGCACCAGGCTCACTAGCGCCTTCCCGGAGTGTATAGGTGACCAAACATTCTAATCATCGGCAAGTACAAATAAAATTAAAGACCAAATCATTTATAAAGAGAACTATTTAGCATGGAGCAGATGCTCCGTAGGGATTATTCATCACTTGGTATAGACCAAGTGATGCTGACAAAGGAGAGACCAAGCAAGAACCAGTAAATCCATTAAGTGATAGATATGCCTAAACAAGCAAGAACACATAGCATATCCCAGCTAACCAGATGAGACAAGTCTTGGTAGCCAACTCAATCACCTAGCACCACCTAGCCTTTTAAAACCATCGAAACGATCCATTTTCTTCAAAGGATACCACAGTGGCATTCATTTACATGATCCCCTACTGTGGATATCTCTATTTTCATCAAAGCCAACAAGAAATAGAAATTTATCATTACTTAGTTGAGTTCAAAACAAAGTTGGGGTACCATAAGGGATTAATCATCACTTGGTAGTAACCAAGTGATGCTGGCAAGAGAGAGGCCAAGCCTGAGCTAGTAAATCCAGTAGAGATGGATATGCATAAGTAAGCAAGAACACATAGCCTATCCAAGTTAACCGAGATAAAACCAACCTTGACAGCCAACTTAATAACCTAGCATCACCTAGTCTTTTAAACCATCAGAAACTTCCCATTTTCTTCAAAGGATACCACAGTAGCATTCATTTACATGATTCCCTACTGTGAATATCTCTATTTTCACCAAAACGAACCAATTATCCAACTATGAGATGCAACCAGTGGTAGTAGCAAGAGCTAATGAGGTCACAACACAGCATAAGCAATCCACACCAGTAAACAAGTCCTCATCACCTTATACGGGTTCAGACTTTGGATTTGTTTCCAACAAAGGTTGGAAAACAAATCAAATCCATTTAGTTCAACTGAATCATCACCAACACATGGTTCATTAATAAGAAGTGACAAGCATAGCACCAATTAATCAAGCAATATAGCAGCATCAGTAACAAGCATAGCACCAATTAATCAACTATAGCTCCATCAGTAACAAGCATAGCACCAATTAATCAAGCAACAGCAGCATGACCTGCACATGACACTTTACTAAAGCCAAAGCTTCAATAAAGCAATTAATTAAGGCTTTCATGCAGTGCTTGATCGGCAACAACGCGCAAGCAATGGGATCATAATTCAATCCCTGTGCACATACCGGATAAATGGCATCAATTAACACCAACCTTCCCCCCTCTCTGTAATTAGCCAAGTTATACAGAATAAGAAAAGGGGGACTGGAGCAACAGTCATGGGAATCCAACAATGGCATTCTATAACCAAAGGCACCTCCAACAATGTCAAGCTAAATCGTTCCAACATCATGCTAGCAACTAGCAACACAGCAGCATCAACATCCAGAGCACAATAGCAGCACAACAACATCCAGAGCATTTCATCGAGCACTTTGTGCTCGCGCGAGAGAGGAAGAGGGAGGGGAGGGCAGAGGTGGAGCTCACCGACAATAGGGGTGGAGGAGGAGGTTGACAACGACGGTAGGGGTGGAGGAGGAGGAGGAGGCGGCGGCTCCTCCTCCTTGATGCGGCGCCGGACCCTCCTCCTCCACGCCGTGGCCCCTCCGCCTACACGCTGCAGCGGCATGTGCTGCTGGTGGCGGGGATGGGTGGAGCGTGGCGGCATGCGGCCCTCGCGGAGGAAGGCGGCGGCAACGGCGACAGTGACGGCGGCGCTCACCATGGAAGGCGGCGACGCGCGGTAGGGAGAGGGGAGGGAGGGGGTACGGGCAAGGGAGGGGCCGGGGTACGGCAGTGATATAAGAGGCGCTATTTCTGTGGCGCACCAGAACAAGTGCGCCACAGAAACAATTATTTCTGTGGCGCACCAGTACAAGTGCGCCACAGAAACACTTATTTCTGTGGCGGACCCTGTCCTATGCACCACAGAAATAACTACACTAATTATTGGTGGTGGCAGGATGTGGGCCCCACCTCATTTCTGTGGCGCATGGTTTAGTAGTGCGCCACAAAAATAAGCTATTTTTGTGGCGCACCCTGCTAGGTGCGCCACAAAAAAGCTTTCTGTGGCGCATATTTGGCTGGTGCGCCACAAAACTAAGATCTCACCTATAAGGCTTTTCCTACTAGTGCGTTGTAACGGCCCCGGGTAGCACCCCTATTAGATTTGTTTGTTCTTTTCCTTTTATGCATCATCATGCATCATGCATCATATCATCCATGTTTTTAATAAATAAAATTATTTTTACAAACCCAAACTATTTTCGGTTTCCCTCTCATATGGTTTTTATAATAAACCATCCCTCATCTTTTCATTTAACAAAACCCTAACCAAAACTATTTTATGTTTGCTACAAAATCTTTGGCTCCTACTTTATCTTTCTCTCCGCTTCTTCATTCAAAATTCAAACATCTGTTTGAATGGTTTCAGAGATCAATTTGCAAAGCAGTTTTAAAATAAAGAGTTTTCAAAATAAAAAGAAAAACAGGGATCCCTCCCCTTCCCTCTCTCTGGCCCGCAATCTTTCTCTCCTCCTTATCCCCACAGCCCGAGCTGGTAGCCCAGCCCATCTCCTGGCCCCTTATCCCCTCTCTTCTTTTCCACCCCGGCGGCCCAGCTGGATCCTCCCCTTCTCCCTCTGGTTCAGCCTGAGTCGGCCCAGCCACCGAGCCCGCGTACCCCTTCGCGTTGGCTCCTCCTTTCTTTCCCTCACGCTCCTCACGCCACCGCCCTGGACAGCGACAGCAGCTCCACGCCACCACCGTGCCCACCTCACGTGAACCCCATCGCCTTTCCCCTCTTTGCTTTATCCCTGGACGCGGAGGCTGCTCCTCCACGCAATCCGACCTATTCCCCCTTCTCTTTTGCCTCTTCTGCACGAAACGAATCTGGGGAGAAACCCCATCGCACCATGGCCGCCGCTCACTGGCCTGGTCCGTGCCGTCGCCTCCATCCACCCCAAGCCTCGCCGCTACCGCCATTCGATGCGCCTCGTCGCCCTCTTCCTCCTGGTACAAGGAATCGGCCTGGGGCTCTCTAAATCGACGGTGAACTCGCCGATTCCTCACCATGGCCGCCTGCGTCTTCTTCGAATTCCGGCAAGCCCCTTCCTCCTCCGCCACCGGCGACCGCACCAACACCTCTCGGTAATGTCGCGCACCTCGTGGACATCCTATCCCCCTTCCTCGCTTCCTATTTCTCCTCCTCACCTTGATGCCGGCCGCTCCTCCGCAGGTCCTCGACGCCGGCGATGCTCCGGTGACCTTCAGCCGGCAGCGCCACCACCTATCGATCCGCGCCGACGATAGGCGCCCAGCGCGCCCACGCTCGCCTCCTGGGGCGCTCCCGTTCGCCCGCGCGCATCCGCACCTGCCGCGGTGACCACACACTCGAGAACGCGCACGGCATCGTCTCCAGTCGAACACCTCCCGTGCGTGCAGACATGGTTGCCACCTGGCCGCCACATCGTCCGCCCCGTCATCGCCTCCGGCCCCACCCGTCAGCGGCACGGGCTAGCCAGCCCCTGGGTGAGAAATCCCTCTCAGATCCAGATCTGTTTCAGTTTTGCATCAAGCCCCCTGGCCTCTTTTGATTCTAACCCGCGGTCCCTATTTTTCCGGAGAACCCCCTGCATCTGTTGACAATCATCCCGGGACCCTCTGCCTTGTCAGCGGCTGTGTCAGCACCCCTGGCCCGCAGGTCAGTGACCTGGGCTAGCTCTGCTCGCGGTGAGAAGAGACCCAGCCTGTTTCTGTTTTTCTGAAAATTGCAGATAATGTTTAAATCTCGCATAATTCATATCTTCCAACCCGTAACTCGAAATAAAACATGTTATATATGAAAGTTGATCAGAAAAATGTGAAGAACATGAATATGCCATCCATTCATCTGTTTGCATCTTGCATCATGTCGTGACGTGATAGTTTGTGCATGTTCACCCCACATATATGCGGAGTATTTCGGATATCCACCTAAGGTTTCCCCGCTCCGTTTAATTTTGAAGTAGCTCACCCTTGGCATGCTACTGCCATGCTAATCCACCCTTAAATTTGCCGGTAGAAATGCAACTCCAACCTAATTTGCTTGTACGGTGTTTCGACTCTGATTAATATGGATAAGTTGCATCGCATCATGTTTGCCATGCCATGTATATCATCTTGATCATGCTGGGTCTTCTTTATCCGTAGTAGTAAGACTTGCATGCGTTGTGTGTTCCAGCATTTGCTTCTTCCCGGATAGGATCATGAAGTGTTGATGTGAGATACGACAAGTTCTCCGGATGTTCCTCGGCGAGCTTTAACAGGCAAGCATTTCCCCTATACTTCTGCCTCTGCAGAAGTCGCTCACCTATTTTATTTTGCCTTCTCCCTCATGCTATCCTTAAGTTGCGTTCTTGTCACGTGTCCCTTTTACTTGTTACCTCAAGCAGCCTATATTGACTCCACCAACCACCTACAGCTATTGTTTGGTTATCGGGTCTGCCTTGCGAGTCGTAGTGCATGCTAGTGCTATTTTATCTCGTTACCGTTGTTGTTATCTTATCGGGATATGTTGGGTTGTTGGGAGGTTATCACATGCTATATCAGTTGTTGGAGATACACATGATTTACTTATTTGTTAACAACTAAAATTGTAGCGAGAGGCATCCGTGAGCCCCTTTGCGAAAGCATCGGAACTTTGACTCGCTAATGTCCCCTAGGACCCGAGTTCTTGTTATCTGTTCCGAGATTGAGCGCTCTACCCATGCGTGGGGATTCACTGGGACCCCCCTCACCCATTACCTTTTCTCAAGTCAGTTAAAAAGGGGGCCACAACCTTGGTTTTATTTGGTGCACGCATATTTATTACTGTTGCCTTCGGGTGTTTACTTCCTGTTGCCTTCGGGTGGTTTATTTACGTATCGCATTGCATAATTGCTAGACGACTTATCTAGTGCTTGGCCGTTAGTGCCCGCCTAGACGCCTACGCAACCTGCGGGTCCGTCTCGGAGTACGGCCGGACTTCGTCACGGGTAGCTTAGTTGGGTGGCCCCCCTAGACTTTCTTGTTGAGCTGGGAACGAGTCTTGTTGTGAGACATCGCCTGTAAGAAGCGGGTCGAGCATGCGTATGGTTACATTTGGGCAACCCCTGCAGGGTGTACATCTTATCGATAAGCCGTGTCCGCGGTTATGGATGACTTGGAATTGTATAGCTTGATCATAGAACAACTTACACCGTTATCTTGTTGCTAATAATCTGATAATAACTTGCGTAGTAATATAGCCTTACTACAACCGTTACCCAATAAAACTTGTCCACCGTTGAGTGCCTTTTACATTGCCTCTTCGCAATTGTTGGAGGGGATATGTGTAATCGGCTGGGTTATGTTTGTGTAGTATTTTATCTGTTACCTTATGCGCTCTCTCACCTTATCTGATTAGACGAATGTTGTAGAGTGTCTCTATAGGTTTTTAGTGCTTGCGCTGCCTCTTAACTCCACCATATTGCCTATGACGTTCCTCTTGCGTCCTCTAAGTCCCCTGCGTGCCTCAAGTACAAAGGACGGCTGGATTGACGAATGCTTATACGTCTTGAAGTCTTGTTAAGTACGAACCCGTACTTATTGCTGCTTCTACGGGATATAACCGGGCAGGTATGAAGATATGTTCGATGAAGACGATGTTAGCAAGGTTACCCTTTCGGCTTGGCCTGGGCAGGGTTATGGACGCCATCGTTTATCTTCAGGACTCTTAGTCCAATTTGTATCTTGTCCGTACTCGGACGTATTCGATCTTCTGTATGATGGATCTTTGTATTGTATATTTGTATCTTGACTCGTTGGAGTCGTTGTTGTAATATATGTTTCTTGTGGGCTCTATTGTCATCCTGTTGTAATGTTACCGCTCGTGTTAATTCCTCTGGCATCACGTGTGTGATTCGTCGCGCACGTCGTGTCGGAGGGCGTCTCTGGATCGATATCGTGCGGATTTCGGCGGGATCGCTGGAATCCTCAGGATACCGGTTTCGGGGCGTCACATGCGTGTTCACACTAACAGCTTGTACTACTAGTTTGCAAGTTGCATGCAGCCAAGAGCGTTCACCTTTGCATGATGAAGACATCCCTACCACACTACTACCTCCGTCATTGCAAGATGAAGAAAATGCTGTTGTGAAGCTCAAGTGCAATGAAGTTAGAATTGGACAAATGACACGAGCTCGTGTGAAGCTACTTAAACAACAGGTGAACTTGTTCCTAAGTGATACTTTGATCGATGAGAACTTTATACTGCCTAAGTCGTATTACTTATGTATGATCAGGTATGAGGAGGAACCAAGCATTGCACGAGGAGGAGAGGAGCAGCTGGACAAGAAGATGGACGTGAAGGTGGATATGGAGCTGGACATGCAGACATCCCATGGACGGGCGAGGGAGGAGCGGGAGGCATGCGCGAGAGGAGGAGATCAAGTCCAGGCCGGCGCCAAGACCGGTCCGACTGGCCACGCAGCCGGACCATCCGGTCCCAGGCCCGGTCTGACCGACTTCCAGGCCAGATCCGTCCGGTCCAAACCGGACGCGGCGCTTGTGCCAACCGGGCACTGTCCATTATGCCCGGAACCGTCGCCCGGTCACCACCCGGCGCCAGGCCCGGTTTGAACCGGCTGGCCCGGTCCCAGACCCGGTCGACCGGCCCCCAGGCCGGCCGAGTCTGAGTCTGTCTCGACCAGATCTATTCTGGGTCGGTTATTTTTGTACTTTTTCGACCTGAGGTCGTCCCGGACGCCTATATAAGTGCCCAGGACGCCCCCAAAGTTGCTTTAGACCACGTTTAAGATAAACCCTAGTTCTTAGTTGTTTGCTCTGCAAAACTATTGAATCCCTGCACCATATTGCTTGATTTGGTGTAGATCTGAAAGTCTTGTGTGATATGCTGTTCATTGGGAATTAGAAGGTTGCAACTTACTGCTTCATGGTCGGCGGCTACGTGCGCAAGTGTGTGGAGTTGCGAATATCTTGCAGGGTTGAGAGCTGTAGCATTGGCGACAGGGACCAATCGAGAGATCTCGTTGCGTCATACAAGTTATCATCCACTTCATCAAGTTATCTCCGCTGTGTTCACCCCGTGATCATCATCACCGTCGTTGCTTACTGAGAAGATCGGGCCACCCCTTATCATCTTGGTATCATATTTCAGTGTTTCCTCGGTAAGCCATCCACAATCCACCCCATAGTTGAGTTGTGAGTGTTTCCTATTGATGGCGCGTGATGCACACGTCCGTTGGGAACCCCAAGAGGAAGGTGTGATGCGCACAGCAGCAAGTTTTCCCTCAGAACGAAACCAAGGTTATCGAACCAGTAGGAGATGAAGGCCACGTGAAGGTTGTTGGTGGAGGAGTGTAGTGCGGCGCAACACCAGGGATTCCAGCGCCAACGTGGAACCTGCACAACACAATCAAAATACTTTGCCCCAACTTAACAGTGAGGTTGTCAATCTCACTGGCTTGCTGTAAACAAACGATTAAGCATATGGTGTGGAGAATGATGTTTGTTTGCAAAGAACAACATAGAACAATGATTGCAGTAGATTGTATTTCAGATGTAAAAGAATGGACCGGGGTCCACAGTTCACTAGTGGTGTCTCTCCAATAATATAAATAGCATGTTGGGTGAACATATTACAGTTGGGCAATTGACAAATAGAGAGGGCATAACAATGCACATACATATCGTGATGACTAATATGAGATTTACTTAGGGCATTACGACAAAGAACATAGACCGCTATCCAGCATGCATCTATGCCAAAAAGTCCACCTTC
>NC_061510.1:316972133-317021603 GCF_022539505.1 Lolium rigidum | reverse complement strand
GTGTGTCTTGCACGCTATCAAGCTCTTTTTCTGGCGCCGTTGCCGGGGAATGAAGAAAAGTTACTCCACAAAGATTTCTAACTCCCACGTCAACTGCACGCCAGCAAGCTCTTTTTCTGGCGCCGTTGCCGGGGAGATCAAGACACGCTGCAAGGGGAGTCTCCCACATCCAATATCTTTACTTTGTTTTTATCTTGCTTTACTTTATTTTATTTACTGTTTTGTTTGCTCTTATATCAAAAATACAAAAAAAATAGTTGCTAGTTTTACTTTATTTACTGTCTTGTTCTCCATATTAAAAACACAAAAAAATTAGTTACTTGCATTTACTTTATTTAGTTTGCTTTATTTACTACTGCTAAAATGGGTACTGTTGAGAATACTAAGTTGTGTGACTTCACTAGCACAAATAATAATGATTTCTTATGCACACCTATTTCTCCACCTGCTACTACAGCAGAATTCTTTGAAATTAAACCTGCTTTACTAAATCTTGTTATGAGAGAGTAATTTTCTGGTATTAGTTCTGATGATGCTGCTGCCCATCTTAATAATTTTGTTGAACTTTGTGAAATGCAAAAGTATAAGGATGTAGATGGTGACATTATAAAATTAAAATTGTTTCCTTTCTCCTTAAGAGGAAGAGCTAAAAATTGGTTGCTATCTCTGCCTAAGAATAGTATTGATTCATGGACTAAATGTAAGGATGCTTTTATTGGTAGATATTATCCTCCCGCTAAAATTATATCTTTGAGAAGTAGCATAATGAATTTTAAGCAATTAGATAATGAACATGTTGCTCAAGCATGGGAGAGAATGAAATCTTTGGTGAAGAATTTCCCTACCCATGGACTAACTACTTGGATGATCATCCAAACCTTCTATGCAGGATTGAATTTTTCTTCGCGGAACCTATTGGATTCAGCTGCTGGAGGTACATTTATGTCCATTACTTTGGGGGCGGCAACAAAGCTTCTTGATGATATGATGATAAATTACTCTGAATGGCACACGGAAAGAGCTCCGCAAGGTAAGAAGGTAAATTTTGTTGAAGAAACCTCCTCCTTGAGTGATAAGATTGATGTTATAATGTCTATGCTTGTGAATGATAGATCTAATGTTGATCCTAATAATGTTCCTTTAGCTTCATTGGTTGCCCAAGAAGAACATGTTGATGTGAACTTCATTAAAAGTAATAATTTCAACAACAATGCTTATAGGAATAATTCTGGTAACAACTATAGGCCATATCCTCCTAATAATGGTAATAGTTATGGTAATTCTTATGGGAATTCTTACAACAATAATAGGAGTGTACCCCCTGGTCTTGAATCCATGCTTAAAGAATTTATTAGTACACAAACTGCTTTTAACAAATCTGTTGAAGAAAAGCTTGATAAAATTGATATTCTTGCTTCTAAGGTTGATAGTCTTGCCTCTGATATTGATCTTTTAAAATTGAAAGTTATGCCTAATGATAATAAAATTGTTACTACAGCAAACGCCATCCAAGTTCGAATTAATGAAAATATTAGATTGATGGTTGAATTGCATGCTAGGTGGGAAAGAGAAGAAAAACTAGCTAAAGAGAATAATGTAGCTAAAGTTTGGACTATTACCACCACTAGTAATGATAATGCTTCACATGTTGCTACACCCCCTACTATCAATGGTAAAATAATTGGTGTTGGCAATGTTTCTACTCCTAGTGCAAAGCGTGCAAAACTGCCTGAAACTGCTAAAACTGCTGAAACTGCTTGTGATAAAACTGCTGAAATTTTTTAAAATATTGGGGACAATGATCCCATTGTTGTAGATCATAATGGTTTAGATTTTGATGATTGTCACATCTCTGAAGTTATAAAGTTCTTACAAAAACTTGCTAAAAGTCCCAACGCAAGTGCTATAAATTTGGCCTTTACAAAACATATTACAAATGCTCTCATAAAAGCTAGAGAGGAGAAACTAAAACTTGAAACTTCTATTCCTAGGAAGTTAGAAGATGGTTGGGAGCCCATCATTAAGATGAGGGTCAATGATTTTGATTGTAATGCTTTATGTGATCTTGGTGCAAGTATTTCCGTTATGCCTAAGAAAATCTATGATATGCTTGACTTGCCACCATTGAAAAATTGTTATTTGGATGTTAATCTTGCTGATAATGCTATAAAGAAACCTTTGGGGGGATTGATAATGTTCGCATTATGGTTAACAATAACCTTGTCCCCGTTGATTTTGTTGTCTTGGATATTGAATGCAATGCATCTTGTCCCATTATATTGGGAAGACCTTTTCTTCGAACTGTTGGTGCTACCATTGATATGAAGGAAGGTAATATTAAATATCAATTTCCTCTCGAGAAAGGTATGGAACACTTCCCTAGAAAGAGAATGAAGTTACCTTATGGTTCTATTATTAGAACAAATTATGATGTTGATGCTTCATCTCTAGACAATACTTGATTCACACTTTCTGCGCCTAGCTGAAAGGCGTTAAAGAAAAGCGCTTATGGGAGACAACCCATAATTTTACTTCTGCACTTTTATTTTATATTTGAGTCTTGGAAGTTGTTACTACTGTAGCAACCTCTCCTTATCTTTATTTTATTGAATTGTTGTGCCAAGTAAAGTCTTTGATAGTAAAGTCAATACTAGATTTGGATTACTGCGCAGAATAAGATTTCTTACTGTCACGAAATTGAGCAGCCCCTTCTGTAGGAAATTTAGAAAAATCTGCCAATCGTGCGTGATCCTCAGATATGTACGCAACTTTCATTCAATTTGAGCATTTTCATCTGAGCAAGTTAAGTGCCCCTGAAAAATTCGTCTTTACGGACTGTTCTGTTTTGACAGATTCTGCCTTTTATTTCGCATTGCCTGGTTTGCTATGTTTGATGGATTTCTTTGTTCCATTAACTTTCAGTAGCTTTGTGAAATGTCCAGAAGTGTTAAGAATGATTATGTCACCTCTGAATATATGAATTTTCAATTATGCACTAACCCTCTAATGAGTTTGTTTTGAGTTTGGTGTGGAGGAAGTTTTCAAGGGACAAGAGAGGAGGATGATACAATATGATCAAGAAGAGTGAAAAGTCTAAGCTTGGGGATGCCCCCATGGTTCATCCCTACATATTTTAAGAAGACTCAAGCATCTAAGCTTGGGGATGCCCAAGGCATCCCTTCTTCATCGACAACTTATCAGGTCCTAGTGAAACTATATTTTTATTCCGTCACATCTTATGTGCTTTACTTGGAGCGTTTGTTTGTTTTTTTTTAATAAAATCGGATCCTAGCATTCCTTGTTTGGGAGAGAGACACGCTCCGCTGTTTCGTATGAACACATATGTTCTTAGCTTTATTCTTAATGTTCATGGCGAAGGTTGAAACTGCTTCGTTCATTGTTATATGGTTGGAAACAGAAAATGCTGCATGTGGTAAATGGTATAATGTCTTGAATAATTTGATACTTGGCAATTGTTGTGCTCATATAGATCATGTTTAAGCTCTTGCATCATGTAATTTGCACCTATTAATGAAGAACTACATAGAGCTTGTTAAAATCTGGTTTGCATGATTAGTTTCTCTAGAGTCTAGATATTTTCTGGTTGAGGTGTTTGAACAACAAGGAGACGATGTAAAGTCTTATAATGCTTGCAATATGTTCATATGTAAGCTTTGCTGCACCATTTTATACTTTATTTTGCTTCAAACAACCTTGCTAGCCTAGCCTTGTATTGAGAGGAATTCTTCTCGTGCATCCAAATCCTTGAGCCAAAAACTATGTCGGCCATTTGTGTCCACCATACCTACCTACTACATGGTATTTCTCTGTCATTCCAAAGTACATTACTTGAGTGCTACCTTTAAAAATTCTATCCTTTGTCTTTGCAATATATAGCTCATGGCAAAATAGCCTTAAAAACTATTGTGGTGAAGAATATGTAGCTATGTATCTTATTTCTTAATAAGTTGCTTGTTGAGCGGTAACCATGTTTATGGGGACGCCATCAACTATTACACCTTTGTTGAATATCATGTGAGTTGCTATGCATGTTCGTCTTGTCTGAAGTAAGGGAGATTTTCATGATCAAATGGTTCATATTGTTAGAGAAGAACATTGGGCCGCTAACTAAAGCCATGATCCATGGTGGAAGTTTCAGTTTGGACAATTAATCCTCAATCTCTTATGAGAATATTATCTGTTGTTGAATGCTTATGCATTAAAGAGGAGTCCATTATATGTTGTCTATGTTGTCCCGGTATGGATGTCTAAGTTGAGAATAATCAAAAGCGAGAAATCCAATGCGAGCTTTCTCCTTAGACCTTTGTACGGGCGGCATAGAGGTACCCCTTTGTGACACTTGGTTGAAACATATGCTATGCAATGATAATCCATGTTAATCCAAGCTAATTAGGACAAGGTGCGAGCACTATTGGTAAACTATGCATGAGGCTTGCAACTTATAGGATATCTTATACATAACACATATGATTTATTACTACCGTTGACAAAATTGTTTCTATGTTTTCAAAATGAAAAGATCTAGCACAAATATAGTAATCCATGCTTCCCTCTGCGAAGGGCCATTCTTCTACTTTATTGTTGAGTCAGTTTACCTACTTCTTTCTATCTTAGAAGCAAACACTTGTGTGAACTGTGTGCATTGATTCCTACATTTCTACCTATTGCACTTGTTATATTACTTTGTGTTGACAATTATCCATGAGATAAATATGTTGAAGTTGAAACCAACTGCTGAAACTTATATCTTCCTTTGTGTTGCTTCAAAGCTTTCTACTAAGAATTTATTGCTTTATGAGTAACTCTTATGCAAGTCTTATTGATGCTTGTCTTGAAAGTACTATTCATGAAAAGTCTTTGCTATATGATTCAGTTGTTTACTCATTGTCTTCACCATTGCTTCGAATCGCTGCATTCATCTCATATGCTTTACAATAGTATTGATCAAGATTATGATAGCATGTCACTTCAAAAATTATCCTTGTTATCGTTTACCTACTCGAGGGCGAGTAGGAACTAAGCTTGGGGATGCTTGATACGTCTCAAACGTATCTATAATTTCTTATGTTCCATGCTACTTTTATGATGATACCCACATGTTTTATACACATTATATGTCATTATTATGCATTTTCCGGCACTAACCTATTGACGAGATGCCGAAGAGCCGATTCTTGTTTTACTGCTTGTTTTTGGTTTCGAAATCCTACAAAGGAAATATTCTCGGAATTGGACGAAATCAACTCCCAGGGTCTTATTTTTCCACGAAGCTTCCAGAAGACCGAGGGAGAAACGAAGTGGGGCCACGAGGTGGCGACACACTAAGGCGGCGCGGCCAAGGAGGGGCCCACGCCGCCCTAGTGTGTGGGGCCCCCGTGCCTCTCCCGACTCTGCCCTTCCGCCTACTTAAAGCCTTCGTCTCGAAAACCCTAGTACCGAGAGCCACGATACGGAAAACCTTCCAGAGACGCCGCCGCCGCCAATCCCATCTCGGGGGATTCAGGAGATCGCCTCCGGCACCCTGCCGGAGAGGGGAATCATCTCCCGGAGGGCTCTTCATCACCATGATCGCCTCCGGATCGATGTGTGAGTAGTTCACCCCTGGACTATGGGTCCATAGCAGTAGCTAGATGGTTGTATTCTCCTCATTATGCTATCATGTTAGATCTTGTGAGCTTCCTATCATGATCAAGATCATCTATTTGTAATGCTACATGTTGTGTTTGTTGGGATCCGATGAATATTGAATACTATGTCAAGTTGATTATCAATCTATCATATATGTTGTTTATGTTCTTGCATGCTCTCCGTTGCTAGTAGAGGCTCTGGCCAAGTTGATACTTGTGACTCCAAGAGGGAGTATTTATGCTCGATAGTGGGTTCATGCCTCCATTGAATGCGGGACGAGTGACGAGAAAGTTCTAAGGTTGTGGATGTCTTGTTGCCACTAGGGATAAAACATCGATGCTTTGTCTAAGGATATTTGTGTTGATTACATTACGCACCATACTTAATGCAATTGTCTGTTGTTTGCAACTTAATACTCGGAAGGGGTTCGGATGATAGCCTCGAAGGTGGACTTTTTAGGCATAGATGCATGCTCGGATAGCGGTCTATGTACTTTGTCGTAATGCCCCGATTAAATCTCATAGTACTCATCATGATATATGTATGTGCATTGTTATGCCTTCTTTATTTGTCAATTGCCCAACCGTAATTTGTTCACCCAACATGCCATTTATCTTATCGGAGAGACACCACTATCGAACTGTGGACCCCGGTCCATTCTTTACATCTGAAATACAATCTACTTGCAATACTTGTTCTTTACTTGTTCTTCGCAAACAAACATCATCATCCACACTATACATCTAATCCTTTGTTTTCAGCAAGCCGGTGAGATTGACAACCTCACTGTTACGTTGGGGCAAAGTACTTTGATTGTGTTGTGCAGGTTCCACGTTGGTGCCGGAATCCCTGGTGTTGCGCCACACTACACTCCGCCACCAACAACCTTCACGTTCTTCCTTGACTCCTACTGGTTCGATAACCTTGGTTTCTTACTGAGGGAAAACTTGCTGCTGTACGCATCACACCTTCCTCTTGGGGTTCCCAACGGACGTGTGTCTTGCACGCTATCATTATCAAGGAGTTGAGTCCTAAAAAACAGAAAATTGAAAAGAAGCAAAAAGAGCTACATAGCTGCGTGTTATACAGAAAGAAATCCAAAAAGAAACGTGAAGTGCTAGTAGAATCAAGTGAAGGCCTAAGTTTTCTTTAACTGCACCAGTAGTTGAGCAATCTTGTGCATGTCCCATTGAGCTTTGCTAGCGTCTCTCGAGTGCATTGTAACCTTTCCGCCATATAGTTGTATTGCCACATTTATCGCCTTGTGTGAGTATCATTGGTTATCTACGGTCAGCGCTAGAGCTTGTTATTGGTGCAAATAGGTAGCCTACCTACAGCCCCACATATACCCTGCTTTGTCGTGTGATTTGTTCTTATACCCTTGATATTCGCTTTGCTACATCCATGCACTAGTCATCACTACAAGTGGTAAGCAATACTAATTCACTTTGGAGCTGTAAGATTTCCTTTTCTTATCAGTTTTGAGTGAGTTGTGAGACTACCACCATATATATTTGTTTTAGTGCACTAATCTACTAACCATGTCTGCTAGTGATGAGAAAATTGTTAACCAGACAAAAAAGGATGCTGCTGATGTGATGACATGGAGGGAGTATGAAGCTCTTCGTAATGAGATGCGACGTGAATTCCGCACTCAGGATGATGAGCTTAGAGGGACGGTCCAAGGGATCTCCCAAAAGATGGATGCTACTAATGCGACCGTCACCACAATGCGAGATCAAATGACGGATATCCTGCGCAGTCTTCAAGATTTGCAACTAGCTGTTGGTAATCTCACTCAACAACAACAACAAGAAGATGAAGATGAAGCAGAAGATGATGCACCTAATGCTAATCGTGGTGCAGGGCGTGTTAACCATCCTCGTGGGATTGTTGAACTCCGACGTCCAGGTCGTGGGTTTGAGGAAGAAGATGGATTGGGTAAGCCCAAGTTCTCCATACCCAAGATTGAAGGAGGTGCTGATGTTGAAGAATACCTCACTTGGGAGCTGAAAATTGAGAAGTTATGGCGCTTACATAATTACACTGAAGATAGGAAGATCAAGCTTGCTTCTTCCGAATTTGATGGCTATGCATTGCGTTGGTGGGATGGATTTGTTCGTGCTCGCGAAGAAGATGGTGAGCCGCCTATTATCACATGGCGTGCAATGAAGGCGGCAATGAACGATCGTTTTGTGCCCACTAATTATTTGCGAAATATATATGATAAGTTGACCCTATTGAGACAAGGTGTGAAGACTGTTGATAAATATTACATGGAGATTGAGATGCTAATGCAGCGTGGCCGTGTCCGTGAGTCACTTGAGAGATGACAATGAATCGTTTTCTCAATGGTTTGAAGTATGATATCAAAGGCATTGTTCATCATTACAGTTACACCACTATGAATGAGTTGCTACATCATGCAAGAGAAGTTGAATCACAGTTGGCTGACGAAGCAAAGGTTAAAGGTCGTGCTACGGGAGCTGGGCGCTTGTAATATCCCAGGTTTAGAGGCTACAAAATGAGAGAACACCAAAGTGTGCATTGCATTCATGCATAGAAAATCCGGGGAATTTTCGCGCTTCAAATAAAACTTACCACAGTAACTGAAGTTTCACTTGACTTGCTGGAACTGAAGTAGATCATCAAGTCAAGCGCTATAAACTTCACTGTGACCTTTGCTAAAACCCTATCTTGGGTAGAGATGATTTGATCTATGGATTAGATCAAATGGAATTAGCTTTACAACAACACATTCATTAAGAATCAAACCCTAACTTATTAACACTTGAAAGTTAGCAACTACCTTTGTGTGTAATTTAATTCACTTATAAATAAGTTAAACCACAGGGTCTAAAGTGCATAAAAGCCACACATTCTCATTTAAATCATAACTTATTAAGTATATGGAATATCATAAAACTAAATCCATTTACATTACGAATTATAGTTCAAACTAATTGAATAAAACTAACTATGAGTATTTTGAAACTCATATGATCATGCCTTGGTGAAATCAAATAACAACTATCCAAATTTGAGGAATAACCTTGAACTTTCACCTTTTGACCAATATTATAATATAAATCCAATCAAATATAATATAGTGACTCATCAACAATAATAAAACCATCCACAAGATATTTAGTAGCAAATGCCACTTGGCTATCCAAAAATAAATCATATGAGAGGATAATGATCTTGCCACATAGGATGAAAATATCTACATGACTTGCTTTCCAAGCTATGCCACCTCATGCTCAAAGGATTGCTATGGATGAGGGCATGACAACCAAGCACCTTACTCATCTAACCAACACAAGAGTCACCACCTATGTGTCATGATACTAGAGCTTGCCCAAGCCTATAAATAGAGCCACACCCTTCATCCATTTGATCACTTGTAGCATGAAACAAGGGAGCACCCACATAGAGCCACTCTATGCATTAGCTAGGATCAAGATGAAGAAGCTAGGAGGTGGAGGCATACCACAAGATGCAGGTTTATCAGATTTCCTGAAGAACAAGCTACAGAAGATACCAAGGTAGAATTCCTAGGCAAACCATATATTTAGAGGATCATATCATCATCTCTTGAGTAGGACCTTAGGATATTCCAAGACATTGAGAAGTGAGATAAGTTATAATACTAATCATAGCCATGCCCATACAAGAATACTAGAGTTGTACTAATCCTAGTTGGTCAAGTCAATATTTAATCTTGGAGGTGAGAACCCTATTCCAATAACAATACCTTAGAAAACCAATTCCATAATCATCACAACTTAGTATTAATTATAAACCCTAAGAATCTAGGATGAGTGTGATGAGAGGAATATTAAATTCGGATTAGTGAGGAATGAGTGGATCTTGTCTAATGCATGATTATACCTTGTAGACATAGATCATAAGTTAAACCATATGATTATTAGATCTCATCTAGCACATAAAATAATAAGTATATCACTAGTAGTTAACCCAGGCCAATCCTCATGCCTTGTATGGAGGAGTAACCCTAGCTAGCCAATAAAACATAATCAAAGCTTATGCTTATACCCAATTCTAGCTTGTTTATCCCATGGGTAATCCCAAATAAAACCCTAGACCACATTTGAATCCAAGTACCAATCGGGATCATGAAAAGAACCTTGCCATGCCTCATGCCTACTTATATTGCAATTTAATGAAGAGTATGCAAACTCTAAACCCTTTCACATAGAATCCACTTCACATAAAATGAGATGCCCTACCTTGTGTATCATGGATCACAAGTATAAGCCAAGCCATACATACTTTAGAACTAAAGGTCATTTGGTGAGTAGAGTGAAACCAATATCCAAATCATCTCCTTAAAACTTAAGAACTATCATTCACATAAAATCATGAACCAATTCCATTTCATTTACCATTTGTTAAACCCTAGCCATAATTACATTATATGTGAATGATCACTATGGTTAAGCACTAGAAAAATAGAATGTGTTCACCATGCACATGTTCTAAATTCCAAATCAATTAAAACAGGTTTAATTCCTTAATTAAAAAGCAATTAGATAAACCCTAAAATCATATCTATTTGAATTTTGAATTATGTCTCATAAGAAACAAAATAAATCAATGATAAATGGTTATTTATAAACAAAACCATACAGTAGGTAGCATTATCAAATTGTTTTGATATTCAAATATTCTAGAACCTGTAAAACTAAACAGAATTCAAATTTGAATTCAAACAACAAAATAGAAAACAGAAAATATAAAACAGAATTTGAAAAAGGAAAAGAGAGGGAAACTTACCAGACCTGGCCGCAGCAGCCCACCACAGCAGCCCATCAAAGCCCAGGAGCAGTCCAGCCCACGGCCAAATACCGTTTCGCGTGCGTCAAGAATCGTGCGAAGAGAATAGACTGCGTCGTCGTCGTCTCCGAGCTCGACAGCGGGGCGGAGCCAGTAGGACACGATCTCGTCGTCGATAAGCTTGCCCCGGACGTCGCCAGACACTCAGAACCACGCCCAACCTCTCTCGCGTCCGAGCTTATCCGCGGACGAGGAGGTCCTTGCCAGCTAGAAGCTTCTAGAGACCGCCACCTCTCCGACCATGGCCGTCACCGTGTCGAGGCCACAGGGCTTCCCTTGGCCTATAAATAGGTAGAGAGCATCGCCGTGCACTTCTTGTTCACCTCCACCACTCCATTGCTACTCAGACACTCTCTATCTCTCCCGCTCATCCACTCTCTGTCGCCGGAGTCGAAGACGAAGCCGACGGAGGAGGTCACCCCAGCCTCCGGCCTGTGGTCCAGGAGGAGTGCCTGGACTCAAGAAGCACCCTGGAGGAGCAGAGCATCAAGGGAAGCAAGGAAGCGGCTTAATTTCGGCGTTCCCTTCTGCAGCACATCGCCGGGAGATCTCCAATCGCCGTCGTCTCCGTCGACCATCGCCGGAGCTGACCACACCTTGAGCTTCAGGGTGAGCATACGCGTCTATCGCACCTACTCTCGCTTCATGGCATCGCCTGTAGCCCTAATTCGCATGTTGGCCGGAGTAGCACCGCCGCAGTACCCATCGCCGGCGAAGCTCCGGTGATCCCCTTGCAAAACCAACACCACCATCCGCTTTGTCTCGTTGTACTTGTTCGATAGAGCCTAGCCGCGCATCCCGGGAGGCCGTAAATCGGCGGCGCCACCATCTGCTGACCGCCGGCGTTTAACCGCCGGTGAGGTCAAAGGTCCTGGTCAACTTTGACCGGTCCTTGCTTGCGTGGCAGCCAGCGTGGACATGTACCCCACCAGTCAGTGAGTAGAGCTAGATCTGTCTCGGTACATTTAGCATTTGTTGTTTAATTTAAAAACCAGTAAATTGCTGAAACTTTGTAAAACCATATAAAACTCATTTCAACTCAGAAAAATATGAATAATATATCAAAATGCTCACATAAATAAACTCTATTCAAATAAAATATAAAACAAAAATGTGTGTCAAAATAAAAATTCACTTATTTTTAACTTTGTTAATTATGCCTTTTCAATTTATTTAAAACACAATTTGAATTCAATAATTAGTGAAGTTTCAAAATTAAATATTAGATATTCAGTAACTAAATAAAATATTAAGATTAGTTTTCTTTATCATATTTTCATTAACTTAAAATATTAGTGATAATTCATAAACCCTAATTTGCAAATCACTATTTCTTATTTTCTTAAATAATAATCAAACAAGAAAATGCTATGAACTAATATCATTTTGGTAACTCAAAACTTGTTTAGTTGAACATCTTTAGTTAACAAGTTACATATTTCAAGACCTAATAACAATTGTTAAACCCTAGTTTTGAATTAAACCTAAATAGGAGTTACCCTAATTATTAATTCTTGTGAAAATTAATAAAATGCTAAAACCATTATTAATTTATTTCAAAATAATTAGTGACCACATCACTATTGTCAATTATCATTTTAAGAATTGTACCATAATTTAGAAACCCTAGTTCTAATATAAGTAAGACCTTGAACCCATTATTTTATGTGTTCATCATTAATTGTTTCAATTCTAAAACCCTAGGGGTTTAGCCCATGTGATCATATAAGCTTCACCTATACCTATAAAACCCTACTAAGAAACAAAGGAATGCATGCTTATGATCTACTATCATAAAACCAAGTCACATGAGATTATCATTTCATGTTCCTATTCTTGATTAAAACCTATATGATCCACTAATGTCACCTAGGTATCAACCCTAACTTGTTAATAGGATTAGTACCATTGATCACCACTCATATATACCATACCATCAAGATCAACCTCAACCATCAAACCCTAGTAGAACCATAGTAATGAACCCTAATACCAATCTTGTGTAGTAATTCTCATCATATGCTCCTATTCAACTAAACCCTACTTAGAAAGTAATAACCCACTTAGCTTAGAAACCATTAGAGATTATTTAGCAAAGCAAATGTGAAGCCATAGTAAACCTAATAACAAACCTATGGAACCATCTTAATAACCATCCTTTGATATGATGTATATGAGAAACCATAGCAATAAACCTACCAATACTTGCTATATAGAAACCATTCCAAGTTAAGAACTAACAAGTTCCTATTAGTGAAACTAAATGAATCCTATAGTAAACCCTAGAAGCCACAGCTCCTATTTTAAATAGTTCTTGTTCTTATTTAACCTGTTCTTCAAAAGTTATTCCTTTGAAGTACAAATGTCAATCAAACCTTAGAAGCCTAATCCTTCTTTGAAATACTCATTATTTCTTAAACAACATGTTCTTAAAATGTTATTCTTTTGAAGTATAATACAAGTAATCATCAACCATGTCCTGTAGAACTTAAAATTGACAACTGTTCTTTACATATTATTCCATCACTATTCCTTATGTGCATGATTGTTATGATGTCTTATATCACTTGGATATGATGCTAATATAACCAAACCCTAATAAGAACCTTGTTTGGGAACCATCCTAAAAGTGCAACACACCCTAAAGAAATATTTACAACTCATACATCCTAAATCATCGAGGTTAGGTTATGCTCGGGACGATTGCATCTCATACTATGCATTATAGCATCTTTGCCAGTTCTTTAAACATTGTCCTTACCGGACGATGATGGTATTTCAGAATTTGGAGTTATCACGTATCGAAGCTTTTGCCTGCATAATCTTGCAGTCAAGAAAGGCAAGTTCATCGCTTGCTCATGTCATTTGATTATTTGTATCAAACTATATGCAAAGTACTATACTTAACACTCATGCATTGAAAAGCAAAGTATTATTTTATAATTATGAATATGACTATGTGGTGGGCAATGGAACCATGGTATGTGTTGATATGGTGGAGGTTCCATTGCATGGGTACTACTCATCTAGGACTAAGTACCAATGCCGTCCAGTGATTCTAGCGCCGTACATATCGCGTTGACCATAAGATCTATAATGGCTGCGGGAAGTCAGTTGTATCTTTTCCCTTCTGCACGCCAACGGACTGGTAGAGCTGCGGGGTGTTGGAGGCACTGCCGTAGGTTGGGATAGCCTTTTAAATCCCCATCCATTAGTTATGTTAGCTCTACGGTCTATGATGGATTGTCCGGAGTACACTGTGAGTAAAGCCGTATTCTCGGAAGAAGTCTACTGGGGGTGTAGGGTCGGACAAAAGGGTGGGTTTGCAGTCGCGGAGAAGGCGGTGTGGACTTGGATCTTACACCTGACCTCACACCAAAGGAAGTGTGGACGGGAAAGTTAACGCTTGGTTGGCAACAAGGATAAGGTCTCTTATGGGAAAAGTAACGCACCTCTGCAGAGGATACTGAATTGTGACTGTCACTCCCTGTTCCGGGAAGGGAACTGCGAACGCGGCAGGAAAGGAACTCCATGAAGTTCTGGTCAACTTGTGAAGACTGACGAGCATAGTTTTCAGAATAAAATAAACCTTTTGAAGAAATGTTTATGAAAACTTGCATTGGCCTATGACTTTCTGGTCTATGGCTGTAGCTAGTGCATGATACACCTATTTCCTAATATGAACTTGCTGAGTACGCTCGTACTCATTCTATCCCATTTGAACCCCCTTCTTAGATCAAGGCATCGAAGGAGAAACTACCGTGGAACTCGAAGACAATAATGGAGTCAACTTCTGCATCAGCTATTATGGAAACCTAGACTAGTAATAGAAGGGAACCTTCCCCTAATCCTAGCACCTAAGTAGCTAGAATTCTATAGCAAGCCAAGTATCTCTTAAACTTGAGTTAGCAATAAGATAGACTACGAGTCGTTCTTTTGGAGCTTTATTTGAAGTTTTACCTCACTGTAAAGTAGGAGGCTGTGTGGATCTTATGTAAACAGTTAGTGTGTACTTCTATAGACATACCTTGGACTCGCATATGTTTCTGTTGTACCACTCGAGAGATGTAATATGAGTGGAACGGTGTTTCACTTGTGTTATGTCAACGACTTGTGTACTACACCATGTAGTGGTACGCTGGGTCATCACAGCTGGTATCAGAGCAAATGCTTTTACCCTAGGATTAAAACCCTTTAAAGGAGACCTATAGGTTTGGTAGTGTCTATAGGAAGTGTTTTAGCTAAGTCAACTATGCTAAACCAACTATTCTTTTGACTTGAGATGGGTATTCACTTGAGAATAATCCTGACACACTTGAGTCAATCTTTCTTATCTATTTTCTTAAGTAAACTTAGTTAGTTATCTTGCTTCATTCCAAATAACTAGAACACCATTGGAGCTTAAGATAATTGGTGGTAGTAGACCACAGTTGGTATACAACACATGGTAGTCCAAAGAGAGGATACAACCATAAGGAAGATATCCTATTGGAAGAAGTATACCAATGTAAGTTATAGTTAAATAAGAGTCATTTAAAATGTCAAATGACTGATGTTAAGTAAGGGAGATAAGTTATATAAGGTAGTGTATGTCTAGGATGAGTCAATCATAGGAGGTTAGGAAGAGTGATAGGAGTTATACAAATTTACTTCCATGGTAGAGTTGGTAATCATATATGATTCACCTGAGAATCATGATGCGATGGAGTAGAACATCATAAGTAAGATAACATGAGTATGATGAGGAGTAAGGATTTAAGGAATAGTTCGAAAGCTTAGGCCTTAAAATCCTAATAACTGTACCAAGTATGTTAGAACCATAGTCCTTAATTTAAAGAAGTCATATTTAGAGCATATAAATTTGGTTTATATGAGTGGTTAGTAATGCCTTTTGGTTTGACTAATGCACCTAGCACTTTCATGAGACTGATGAACCATGTTTTGCATAATTTTATTGGCAAGTTTGTGGTTGTGTACTTTGATGATATATTAATCTACAGCCGCAATAAATCTGATCATACTATACATATTCGACATGTTTTGCAAGTGCTGCGTGATAATAAACTCTATGGTAATCTTGAGAAGTGCACATTTTGCAAAGATAAGGTCATATTTCTGGGTTATGTTGTCTCTAAGCATGGAGTAGAAGTAGATGTGTCTAAAATTGAAGCAATGCCTACTCCCATGAATGTGAGTCAAGTTAGAAGTTTTCATGGTCTAGCTGGGTTTTATAGAAGATTTGTGCCCAACTTTAGTACTATTGCTGCACCTTTGAATGACTTGACTAAAAAGGGTGTTATATTTGAGTGGGGCGCAGCCCAAGATCATGCTTTTGATGAACTGAAACGATTGTTAACTTCTGCACCGTTGCTTGCACTTCCTGATTTCAATAAGCAATTTGAGATTGAATGTGATGCTAGTGGTATTGGAATTGGTGGTGTGTTGATGCAAGAGGGTCGCCCAATTTCATATTTTTTTGAGAAACTTTCTGGTGCTAAGTTGAATTATCCTATATATGATAAGGAATTGTATGCTTTAATTAGAGTTCTTGAGGTTTGGCAACATTACTTGTGGCCAAACGAATTTATCATACATTCTGATCATGAAGCTTTGAAATATCTGAAAGCCCAATCTACTTTGCATAAGCGTCTTGCTAAGTGGGTTGAGTTCATTGAGTCGTTTCCATACATTATTAAGCATAAGAAGGGAAAATATAATATTGTTGCTGATGCTCTATCTAGAAAGAATATGCTATTAACTCAACTTGATGTTAAAATTCCTGGATTAGAGATACTATGTGATTTGTATGCCACTGATCATGATTTTGCTGAATCATATCGCTTGTGTGCTATTGGTAAAGCATGGTAAAAATATCACATACATGATGGGTTATTGTTTAGAGCTAACAAACTATGTGTTCCAGAATCGTCTGTGCATTTGCTCTTATTGCAGGAATCACATGCTGGAGGTTTGATGGGTCACTTTGGGCATGAGAAGACGTTACTCATGCTAGCTGACCATTTTTATTGACCAAAGATGAGGCGGGATGTGGACAGGTATGTGAAGAGGTGCATTACTTGCAACAAGTCTAAGTCCAAGCTGAACCCTCACGGTTTGTATACTCCTTTACCGGCACCTATTACACCTTGGGAAGACATTAGTATGGATTTTGTGTTGGGTTTGCCGCGTATTAAGAGAGGCCATGATTCAATATTTGTGGTAGTGGATAGATTCTCTAAAATGTCACACTTTATTGCCTGCCACAAGAGGGACGATGCGTCGCATATTGCTAACCTGTTTTTCAGGGAGATTGTACGTCTACATGGAGTCCCGAAGACTATTGTTTCTGATCGTGACGTGAAGTTTATGAGCTACTTCTGGAAGACGCTTTGGAGAAAGCTAGGGATGAAGCTACTTTTTAGTAACTGAAGTGGTGAATAGAACATTGTCACAATTGTTGAGATCCATGATCAAGAAGAACCTGAAGGAGTGGGAAGAGTGTTTGCCGCATGTGGAGTTTGCTTACAACAGGGCGGTACATTCTACCACAGAGTTGTGTCCCTTTGAGGTGGTGTATGGTTTCAAACCCATTACTCCGCTGGATTTTTTGCCTCTACCCATACATAAGAGAGTCAATATGGAGGCATCCATGAGGGCAGATTTTGTGCGAAAGATTCATGTGAATACTAAAGAGTTGATAGAGAAGAAAAGCAAGAGCAATGCTGCAAGGATGAACAAGAAGCGCAAGGAGATATTGTTCAAGCCTGGTGATATGGTCTGGGTACATTTTCGGAAGGATAGGTTCCCGAAGCTGCGAAAGTCCAAGTTGCTTCCTCGTGGTGCTGGTCCTTACAAAGTGCTTACCAAGATCAATGACAATGCATACTCGATAGATCTTCCAACTGATGAGTTTGGTGTCAGTAATATTTTCAATGTCGCTGATTTGACACCATATGACGAAGAAGACCTTGGAGCGTCGGGGTCGACGCCTTTTGAAGGGGGGGGAGATGATGAGGACATCCCTACCACACTACTGCCTCCTTCATTGCAAGATGAAGACAATGCTGCTGTGAAGCTCAAGTCCAATGAAGTTAGAATTGGACCAATGACACGAGCTCGTGCGAATCTACTTAAACAACAAGTGAACTTGTTCCTAAGTGATACTTTGATCGATGAGAACTTTATACTGTCTAAGTCGTATTACTTATGTATGATCAGGTATGAGGAGGAACCGAGCATTGCACGAGGAGGAGAGGAGCAGCTGGACAAGAAGATGGAAGTGAAGCTGGACATGGAGCTGGACATGAAGACATCCCATGGACGTGCGAGGGAGGAGCGGGAGGCATGCACGAGAGGAGGAGATCAATTCCAGGCCGGCGCCAGGACCGGTCCGACCGGCCGTGCATCCAGACCATCCGGTCCCAGGCCCTGTCCGACCGGCTTCCAGGCCGGATCCGTCCGGTCCAAACCGGACACGGCGCTTGTGCCAACCGGCTACTGTCCAGTATGCCCGGAACCGTCGCCTGGTCACCACCCGGCACCAGGCCCGGTTTGAACCGGCTGGCCCGGTCCCAGACCCGGTCGACCGGCCCCCAGGCCGGCCGAGTCCGAGTCTGTCTCGACAGATCTATTCTGGGTCGGTTATTTTCGTACTTTTCGACTCGAGGTCGTCCCGGACGCCTATATAAGGGCCCAGGACGCCCCCAAAGTTGCTTTAGACCACGTTTAAGATAAACCCTAGTTCTTAGTTGTTTGCTCTGCAAAACTATTGAATCCCTACACCATATTGCTTGATTTGGTGTAGATCTAAAAGTCTTGTGTGATCTGCTTCATGGTCGGCGGCTACGTGCGCAAGTGTGTGGAGTTGCGAATATCTTGCAGGGTTGAGAGCTGTTGCATTGGCGAGATGGACCAATCGAGAGATCTCGTTGCGTCATACAAGTTATCATCCACTTTATCAAGTTATCTCCGCTGTGTTCACCCCGTGATCATCATCACCACCGTTACTTACTGAGAAGATCGGGCTACCCCTTATCACTGCATGCATGCACATGCACAGAGCATCTCATTGATTTGCATTTAATGAGCCAACTTTTCAGCACGCTTTCATAAGTTGTTGCGTGTATACACATATCATCTCACTCTTTTTCTTCAGCACGAGGCAGGCTCTCAATTATCTTTTTGCAATTCCCTTTTGGGTTTTATTTTCGTACGGTAATTCATATTTAAGGGGGTCCTTTTTGCAATTCCCTTTTGGGTTTTATTTTCGTACGGTTATTCATATTTAAGGGGTTCCTTTTGCAATTCCCTTTTTCGGGCCAGTGGCTTTTAAGGGAAAAAATAACGGGTGGGAAGATCCACTTGCAACTCAAATGAACTACCACTTGCTACTCAAATTAAGTATTGTTTTAAGTTGTAAGCTAACAAAAGTTGCTAAAATATTCTAGATGAAATTTACTTTTTAGGGTTGCTAGGTATTTATATTTACCGTTGATAAATAACGGGGCACCGGGTTGATAACTTGTAAACAAAAAAAGATTCGCTACATATTTTAAATTAAATTAAATTTTTAGGGTTGATATTTATTTATATTTACCATTGATAAATAGCGGGTCACCGGTTGATAGCTTGTAAACTAAAAGAGAGTCGCTAAAATATTCTAAATGAAATACTTTTAGGGTTATTATTTATTTATATTTACAGTTGATAAATAACGAGGCACTAGGTTGATAGCTTGTAAAATAAAAAAATGTTCGATAAAATATTCTAAATGAAATACTTTTTAGGGTTGGTAGTTATTTTATAATTACCATTGATAAATAACGGAGCACCGGGTTGATAACTTGTAAACTAAAAAGAGTCGCCAAAACATTCGAAATGAAGTTAGATTTTTAGGGTTGGTAGTTATTTATATTTACTGTTGATAAATAACAGGACACCGGGTTGATAGCTTCTAAATTAAAAAATATTCGCTAAAATGTTTAAAATAAAATTAACTTTGGGGTTGATAATTTTATACATTTTACCGTTGATCACTCAAGTACGGAGGGTTGATTATCCAAACAGAGAGGGTTGATAACTTTTAGTACGAAAAAAGTTTCGCGAAACATATATATCAACATTGGTGCTACTTTTGAAGATCTCGTCGAGACGATTTTATTGGTGAAAGCAAATCTTAATTTGGAGTTGTCATTTGAAAGTTAAAATGTTTTGAATTTTCAAATTTGGAAAAGATTCCGCTGACATCAGCTAATTCGTCTATTTGTGCATGCATGCAGAACTTTTCCTCAATAGCCTGCACAAGGTTAATAATTTTATACATTTACCGTTGATCACTTAAATACGGAGGGTTGGTTATTCAAATAGAAAGGGTTGATAACTTTTAGCCAAAAAAAGTTTGTCGAAACATATTAACATGGGTGCTAGTTTTGAAGATCTCGTCGAGACGGATTTATTGGTGAAAGCGAATCTTAATTTGAAGTTGTCGTTTGAAAGTTAAAACGTTTTGAATTTTCAAATTTGGAAAAGATTCCGGTAACATCAACTAATTAGTCTATTTGTGCATTCATGCATAACTTTTCCTCAATAGCCTACACCAGGTTGATAATTTTATACATTTACCGTTGATCACTTAAATACGGAGGGTTGATTATTCAAATAGAAAGGGTTGATAACTTTTAGCCAAAAAAAAGTTTGTCGAAACATATTAACATGGGTGCTAGTTTTGAAGATCTCGTTGAGACGGATTTATTGGTGAAAGCGAATCTTAATTTGAAGTTGTAGTTTGAAAGTTAAAACGTTTTGAATTTTCAAATTTGGAAAAGATTCCGCTCACATCAGCAAATTTGTCTTTTTGTGCATGGATGCAGAACTTTTCCTCAATAGCCTGCACCAGATTGATAATCTTATACATTTACCGATGATCACTTAAATACGGAGGATTGGTTATTCAAATAGAAAGGATTGATAACTTTTAGCCAAAAAAAAAGTTTGTCGAAACATATTAACATGGATGCTAGTTTTGAAGATCTCGTCGAGATGGATTTATTGGTGAAAGCGAATCTTAATTTGAAGTTGTTGTTTGAAAGTTAAAACGTTTTGAATTTTCAAATTTGGAAAAGATTCCGCTGACATCAGCAAATTCGTCTTTTTGTGCATGCATGCACAACTTTTCTTCAATAGCCTGCACCAGGTTGATAATTTTATACATTTACCATTGATCACTCAAGTATGGAGGGTTGATTATTCGAATAGAGAGGGTTGATAACATTTAGCCCAAAAAAAGTCGTCGAAACATATTAACATGGGTGCTAGTTTTGAAGATCTCGACGAGACCGACTTATAGGTGAAAACAGATCTTAAATCGGAGTTGTCGTTTGTGAGATAAAACATTTTGAATTTTCAAATTCGGAAAGATTCTCGTTTACATCATAAAATTCGTCTGTTTCTACATGCATGCAAAACTTTCCCTCAATAGCTTCCACTACAGTCCAAAATTTACCAAAAATGGAAAAAATTGGTTGGAAACTGACCGCTCATTCTCTCCCTGGCGCCCGAGCGCTAGCTAGGGCAGCCCATATTTGTGACATGTCGAGGGTTCAAGTTCCTAATAATGCTTCATTTTTTTATTTTGGCTGCACTTTCGTTATTTATCATTTCTTTCTCCTGTAACACAATCGGTTTGGTAAAAAAAAATACAAAAAACAAATATATGCCCATAAAAATAAATATTATTTAAAAACTCATGTCAACTTTGGTTAATACCGAAACCAAACTGAATTTATATGGTTATTACCGAAACCGAACCGTATTTTTATACGAAACCGTATTTACCGAAGTATTACAATCGTATTAACCAAAAAACCGTATTAACCGAACTGAACTAACCATATTAACCGAACGCGCAGCCGGACACAAACGCGCATACACTCACCCCTATAAATTCATGCACGCACGCACACCATACTCCTATGAGTACATCCGAAAGACTGGGTCAAAGAACCTTCATCCCACGGGTCTTGAGATTGATGAAGTCACCACAGACGCCCTGTTGTCAACGGGAGCATCGCCTCTCATAGAAGAATATTCTGCCTTTAAAAAGACATCAAAGTGTCAAACAAAGGGCTTAAACTCTGATGAGCTGGGGATGCCACTCCCCCCAAACCACTCAAGTAGGGGTTGGTTCTCACGCATTTTTTTTAACCTTGTGAACCCAAACGATCCATTTACTTCGAGATGTTGAAGATGGGCTGACTTTTTTTTTGAATAAAGAAGGGGCCAGAAGACCCGGTGGAGCTGCATTAACAAAGTGATGACCCAAGTATAGGGGATCGCAACAGTCTTCGAGGGAAGTAAAACCCAAATTTATTGATTCGACATAAGGGGAGTCAAAGAATATTTATAGGCTTTAACAAGTGAGTTGTCAATTCACCTGCACCTGAAAATAGACTTGCTCGCAACAGTTTATCAGTAGTAACAGTTTTATAACAGTGGTAGTAGTGAAGTAACATCAGCAGCGAAATGAAAACAGCAGTAGCGATGATTGTAGTAGAAAACATGATTAAAATACTGTAGGCACATGGATGGACGAATGGGCGTTGCGTGAATGAGGGATGGTGAGCGCGGAGTTGATGAAGGAGAATTTATGCGCAACGTTGAGTGGAACCCCAAGAGGAAGGTATGATGAGCACAGCAGGAAGTTTTCCCTCAGTAAGAAACCAAGGTTTATCGACCAGTAGGAGAAATTTTTTTCTCACTCGAGGTGTTGCGAACCAACTCGTGGCAGGGCGCACTACCGGCGTCAGCAGCAACGTGGAGACCTACACACAAATAATTTTTGATGCTCCATGCTTGTTTTACACCAATTTCTATGTGTTTTGTTTACACTTCGTGACACTTTTACGCATTTTACGGCACTAACCTATTGACAAGATGCCACAATGCCAGTTCCCTGTTTTCTACTGTTTTGTATTTCAGAAAAGTTGTACTGAAAATATTCTCGGAATTGGACGAAACAACATGCAAAGTTCCTATTTTTCCCGGAGCGAAGACGGAGTCCAGAGAAGAGACGGAGAAGGGCCACAGGGTGGCCAAACCATGCCTAGGCGCGGCATGGTCCTTGCCCGCGCCTAGGGGTGGTCTGGGCCCACCTGGACTCCACCGATCTCGCCCTTCCGCCTATATAAAGCTCCCAACGCAAAAAACCTAAATATACAAGTCTCCGTACACGAAAAGTTTCGTAGCTCCGCCGCCGTCGCAGACAAGATTCTGGGGATAGAAGTCCCTGTTCCGGCACGCTGACGGGACGGGGAATTGCCTCCGGAGCCATCTCCATCGACTCCACCGCCATCTCCATCGCCATCGCTGACTCCCATGATGAGGAGTGAGTAGTTCTCCCCCGGGACTGAGGGCTCTACCGGTAGCTATGTGGTTTATCTCTCTCTTCCATGGTGTGATCTTTATGTGACAATGAGCTTTGTAATCTAGATGTCGTTATGCTATTCAAGTGAACTTTACTTATGTGATCTCCGGAGACTCCTTGTCCCACGTGTGTAAAGGTGGAGTGTGTGCATCGTGTGGGTCTCTTAGGCTATATTTCACATAATACTTCACTCAATTATGATTTGAGTTGGATGTCTCTATGAAATTGTGGTGTGTTAGTACCGCCTATGAATGCTCAAAGTGCAACGCGGGGTGTTCATTAGTACTTGGGAATACAATTTTAAGATTTGCTTTTGCAGCCCTACACGGTGAATTAGTGTTCGTTATCCAACCGGAGAGTCTTTCAGAGTAGCATAGTGAATTGCTTATATTTATATTCCTTTATGATATCATTGTTGAGAGTGACCACTAGTGAAAGTATGATCCCTAGGCCTTGTTTTCAAGCATCGAATCACCGTTTATTTACTGTTTTACTGCATGTTTACTTGCCACCATATTTATTTCAGATTGTTATTACCACTCATAATTATCCATATCACTTGCATTTTACTATCTCTTTGCCGAACTAGTGCACCTATACGTCTGACAAGTGTATTGGATGTGTTGGGGACACAAGAAACTTCTTGTATCGTAATTGCAGGGTTGCTTGAGAGAGATATCTTTGACCTCTACCTCCCTGAGTTCGATAAACCTTGGGTGATCCACTTAAGGGAAACTTGCTGCTGTTCTACAAACCTCTGCACTTGAAGGCCCAAAACTGTCTACAAGAATAGAAGCGTGCGTAGACATCAGTGTTCCTATTTAGTCGTGCGTGCTCGCAATGAGAAACTTGCACGACATCTTTTATCCTACCAGCCCGTTGCAGCGGGGCCTTGATAACCCACAAGTATAGGGGATCGCAACAGTCTTCGAGGGAAGTAAAACCCAAATTTATTGATTCGACACAAGGGGAGGTAAAGAATACTTATAAGCCTTAACAACTGAGTTGTCAATTCAGTCGCACACTGGAAAAGCACTACTAACGGGGGTGATGTGAAAGTAGCGGTAATATGAGAGCGAGTAGTAACGATAACACGACAGCGATGAATAGTAACACAGAGGCAATGGCACCAGAAAATAGTTGATACTACTTCCAATGACATATAGAACGAGTATATGATGATGAGAGATGGACCGGGGTTCCCAGCTATCTTCACTAGTGGTAACTCTCCAATAACAAGTGTTGGGTGAACAAATTACAGTTGGGCAATTGATAGGATTGAAATAGCATTAAGACAGAACATCAAGATTATTAATCATGTAGGCATGTTTTCCATATATAGTCATACGTGCTCGCAATGAGAAACTTGTATAACATCTTTTGTCCAACCAGCCGGTGGCAGCCGGGCCTCAAGGGAATCTATTGGCAATTAAGGTACTCCTTTTAATAGAGCACCGGAGCAAAGCATTAACACTTGGTGAAAACATGTGATCCTCATACCTAAGCCTTCCCCTCCAGTTATCCCGATTCTTGTCACTACGGGGCCTCGGGTTCCGGACATATACACGTGCAAACAACTTGTAGATACAATCTAAGCAATAAGTATAGAGCTTAAATCTAAGATCATGCCACTCGGGCCCTAGTGACAAGCATTAAACACAACAAGATTGCAGACAACAATAACTTCACAAACTTTATAGATAGACTAATCATAATGTAACAATCCATCGGATCCCAACAAACACAACACCGATTACATCGAGATGAATCTCAATCATGTAAGGCAGCTCATGAGATCATTGTATTGAAGTACATGGGAGAGAGAGTACCAACTAACTACAGCTAGAACCCGTAGTCCATGGGGGAACTACTCACGGAGCATGATGGAGGCGGTGGCGTTGATGGAGATGGCTTCCGGGGCACTTCCCCGTCCCGGCGAGGTGCCGGAACAGAGACTTCGTCCCCCGAAACGGAGTTTCGCGATGGCGGCGGCGCCCACGGAGTCTTTCACGGAGTTTCGTCAATTGGTATTGCGTTTTTAGGTCGAAAGGGGTCTTATAGGCGAAGAGGCGACGCGAGGAGGGTGCTCGGGCCCCCTCACCATAGGCTGGCGCGGCCGGGCCCGGGGCCGCGCCTCCTTATGGTGTGGTGGCCCCCCGGCCCGCCTCCGACTCTCCTTCGGTGTTACGGGGTCTTCGGGAAAAATAAGATTACGGGTCTTTGTTTCGTCGAATTCCGAGAATATTGCCCGAACAGCCTTTCTGGAACCAAAAACAGCGAGAAAACGAGAACCGGCACTTCGGCATCTTGTTAATAGGTTAGTTCCGGAAAACGCATAAAAACATTATAAAGTGCGAGCAAAACATGTAAGTATTGTCATAAAACAAGCATTGAACATCGGAAATTATAGGTACGTTGGAGACGTATCGGCATCCCCAAGCTTAGTTCCTGCTCGCCCTCGAGTAGGTAAACGATAAAAAGAATAATTTCTGTAGTGACATGCTACTTACATAACCTTGATCATACTATTATAAAGCATATGAGATGAATGCAGTGACTCAAGGCAATGATCTATAGTTGCTAACAAATAGATAACATATAGCAAAACTTTTCATGAATAGTACTTTCAAGACAAGCATCAAAAGTCTTGCATAAGAGTTAACTCGTAAAGCAATAAATTCAAAGTAAAGGCATTGAAGCAACACAGAGGAAGATTTAAGTTTTAGCAATTGCTTTCAACTTTCAACATGCATATCTGTTATCACCAGATTTTAACCAAGTCTGGAGATGGGCCGTGATTAAATGGGCTTAGAGAATATGCACGGAAAATATTCCTGAACCGGCCTTGTATAAGAAGTTTGGGCTAGATTGCCCGTGTATCTGTAAATTATAGTAGGTTACGTGTCGGTTAGAATTAAGAGATAGAGTTTAGCTCGTACACAGTTGGGTTTATTCCCAAGTTAGAAAGTCTACGGACTATAAATATGTATCTAGGGTTATTGAGAAAGGAGGATGATCACGTTCACAACAAACCAATCTAGGCGCATCGCCACCCCTTGTTTCGAGGGTTTCTCCCGGGTAAGCAACATGCTGCCTAGATCGCATCTTGCGATCTAGGCAGTATCAGTTTATTCGTTGTTGGTGTTGCTCGTGCTGAAGCCTTTTTGATGGCGAGTAACACCCTTATCGTGGATTTTTTGGGGTTGATGTCGATACTTTCATGATATACTTGCTTAGCTACGGTACCCCTCAATATCCAGCTGCCCTTACACCTATCTTAGGTGTAAGGGCAACATCTTGCTTATTCTTTGTTTAGTAGATCTGATCCGTTATGGTTGCTCCTTGTACTTCAAGGATTTGTTTGATATCCGCATGGTTAGGCCTTGCAAACGGGTTGAACGATCCGGTAGTGCGTAAGGTATGGTTTATTAAGTCCTAGAGGGATTGTTCCGGGATCAACTTCATGTTGGTTTTTAGGCCTCTTTAGGGCTGGTTTTCCATCATCTTACGTATCTGCTAGGCTCAACTACGCGTAGGATGTTCCGGTTATGCGGTGAAAACCCTAGGCTATCGTAGATTGGTTTAACTTGATATTGATAAAGCGGGATCCCCATGTCATTGTAAATCCAACGTGAACCATGGGGCAATCGGCTCTTTGAGCCGATCCGCGAGGGCAACCTAAGAGCCGATCGGGGCTCGTATTTAATGTTTACGTGTTTGCCATGCAGGAAACTAATCGAAGCAATCCATCACCTTCCTGACCAGGTATAGGTCAGGTGGCACGCCCTTGCATCAGCCGGGACGTGTTTCGGAGCATTGCGGGCCGTTGCCCGAGGGACCAGGATCCACCAGCAGTCATGGGAGCCTCCCGGCTCTCCGTGTTGCCCGTCGCTGCTCGCCGATGGGTTTTGGTAGGCAACACATTCTGGCACGCCCGGTGGGACCCTCTACAACAACAACTGCGTCGACATCTGCAGCAACTATGTCAAAAGCCGCTGATGAGGTGGTGGACGAACCAGTCACGTACGCAGATCTGCCTGAGGAGCACAAGAAGAAGTATGATGAGATTAAAGCTCTCTTAGAATCCGATCTCATCGGCTCCTTCGCGAAGACCCGTTCACATGGCATCAGGTGGAAAGGGTTCTCACCCGAAGGCGCTCTTGATGAGGTAGACCTGTCTACCTCTTCAGAGGAACGCACCAGAGCTCTACGCCAGGAAATTAATTACATGGTGGCTCATTCTCTACACCGCCATTCCGAGAGCTTGGTGAACGCCTTCGAGCGCGTTGCGGTTCGTGTGGTGCGAGAAATCATGAAGCATCGGTACTCTTCGTCGGGACCTACCCTAGGGACTCACCGGGGAGAAATACCGCTCCGGATCGGACCGCCGCTGCCATTCGCGCTTGCGGCGCAGAGCTACAGGGTTCACCGGCGTACGTCGTCTACAAGGTTGGAGGCGATCCTAGCGATTGCCAATTCCTGTACGAGCCGCCTAAAGAGATCCCGCATGGATACGTGTGCACATACGTGCCGGACTGCAATGCCTTGGCGCGCACGAACCAGATTGCACCAGCAGGGATTTACGGAGCGGACGCCGATAAACGAGGCATGGCTAGCTAAATATGCCACCGGAACAAGTCATGAGAGCTCGGTCCCTACAGCTAATACCATGGAACAAATCAGCACCATCTTGAGAGACCAGTTCGGCATCTTGCCGAAGAGGAAAACAATCGGCTATTCCAAGCCGTACCCCGACGAGTATGATTTGATCCCGCTGCCACCCAAGTATCGGCTCCCTGAATTCTCAAAATTCAATGGAGCAGAAGGGTCTAGCTCAATTGAGAATGTGAGCCGATATTTGGCACAGCTGGGCATGATTTCAGCGTCAGACCCGTTACGTGTGAGGTTTTTCGCACAATCTCTCACGGGATCAGCCTTTGGATGGTACACCTCGTTGCCACCAAACTCAGTCCGGACATGGAAGCAACTGGAGGAGCAGTTTCATGTGCAATATCACTCGAAGCTACCGAGGCTAGCATTGCCGATCTAACGCAGGTGCGGCGAAGCGAGGAGAAACGGTGTCCGAATACATTCAACGTTTCGGGACTCGTCGGGAACCGATGTTATTCGGTTCGTTTAAGCGAGAAAGAAGCGGTCGAACTGGCAGCATTGGGCCTCGCAACGCCGATCAAGGATCTGGCTTTCCAAGTAGAGTACAGTTCACTGGCGCACATGGTCCAGAAACTAACATCGTATGAGCAGCGCCACCCTGAATTGTACCAAGACAAGTTCAAGCGTCCGGTAGGCCTGGTCGAGACGGAAGAAGCTGAAGATTCTGCAGGAGACCTGGAAGTAGCCGTGGCTGAATGGGCTCGGGGGCAGCTCCCGTGTCCTGCAAATGGGTGAAACCACAAGGGCCTGCAAAAGGGTTTGACTTCGATGTGAGCAAAGCTGAGCAGATATTTGATTTATTGCTGAAGGAAAAACAGCTGAAGTTACCCGAAGGCCATAAAATCCCTACGGCACAAGAAATGAACGGGTGACCGTACTGCAAGTGGCATCACTCGTTCACCCACACCACCAATGACTGCAAAGAGTTTCGTCGGCAGATCCAAACGGCGATAGAACAAGGCCGGTTGATCTTTGGGCAGTTTGCCATGAAAGTGGACACACACCCGTTTCCTGGCGTCAACATGGTGGAACTCAATCATACCGCGAGGCGTCGGCTAGATTTCTCGTTCGATGTTAACATGGCAGGGCCTGTATACCACCATGGCAAGGATAAAGAAGAAAGCAGTCACTCCCGCGGCAAGGAAAAGGAGGAGTCCGTCCCACGCGACCGGCCCCGATATGATGACAGACGGTACCTCACCGAGGAACAAGTGAGAAGCGTGCGATATCAACGACCACTCTCCACGCATCTCCTTAACAAATATGAGCGTCAGTATGACCGACGTCGGCGGTACGACGGAGAATACGAAAGATATCGTCGGTATGACGTAGACAATGGAAGGTATCGTCGGTATGGTAGAAACGACGAAGGATATGAGCACCGCGCTAAGGGGAGATCAAGAGAGCAGGAGGACATGGATAGACACTGGGACTGCCCTTTCTTCAAGCACTGCTGGGATTCAGGAATGAGCCGATTGCCTACAATCGACAAGCTGCCGGAGTGTAGACAGCGGAAGAGGGACGCAGGAGAAGTTTCAGTTTTTAAGCGTCTAGGGCCTCTCCCATCTCAGAACAAACGAGCTGAGTCATCTCAAGAGGAAGACTTTGAGGAGTCAGAAGATGAAGAAGAAGACAGATACCACCGGCCAAGGTGGTGTCCTGATGGACTCAGCCACTCCCAAAAGCGTAGGGTTCAGCGGCTACGTAGCTTGGAGAAAGCCGAGGCGCAATACCTGCATACGTTGAGGAAAGCGCGGCCCGATCTGGCCGTGAAAATTCAGCAGACTTTGGACGAGGAGAGTCGTCCACCGAAGAAAGAATGGCGTCCCAAGCAAGTAAAAGCCGATGTGAGTACATCGGCTGGCACAAACATGGTGTTCATACTTCCTCCAGAGTTTCGTGCCCCAGGAACCGAAGAAGTGCCGATAGCACAGTTTGACTGCGGTCCACGGCCAGTCATCTTTGAAAAGCCACGAGAGAAGGGCTACAAACATATGAAGGCCCTGTACCTGAAAGGTTATATCAATGGGCAGCCTGTCGGCAAGATGTTGGTTGACACGGGAGCGACAGTCAATATAATGCCATATTCCATGCTACGGCGTTTGGGACGCTCCAGCGCAGATTTGATCAAGACCAATGATGTCTACGTTCCCCCTCCTTTCCTGTAGACAGTGTTGGGCCTCCAAGAGCAGAGGTTTTTAGAACAGCAGCAAGTTTCCCTTAAGTGGATACCCAAGGTTTATCGAACTCAGGGAGGAAGAGGTCAAAGATATCCCTCTCATGCAACCACTGCAACCACAAAGCAAGAAGTCTCTTGTGTCCCCAACACACCAAATAGGTGCACTAGTTCGGCGAAGAGATAGTGAAATACGAGGTGGTATAAATAAGTATGAGCGAGTAGCAACGGTGGCGGAAAACTGCTTGGCGTGTAGTTGATGGTGGTGGTATTGCAGCGGTAGTAACGCAGATAAAACGAGTAAACAAGCAGTAGTAACTCAGCAGTAGTAACGCAGCGAGTAGTAAACAAGCGGTAGTAACTCAGCGAGTATTTAGGAACAAGGCCTAGGGATTACACTTTCACTAGTGGACACTCTCAACATTGATCACATAACAGAATAGATAAATGCATACTCTACACTTTTGTTGGATGATGAACACATTGCGTAGGATTACACGAACCCTCAATGCCGGAGTTAACAAGCTCCACAATAATGCTCATGTTTAAGTAACCTTTAGTGTAAGATAGATCAACGCTACTAAACCAAGTACTAGCATAGCATGCACACTTGTCACCTTCATGCATATGTAGGAGGAATAGATCACATCAATATTATCATAGCAATAGTTAACTCCATAATCTACAAGAGATCATGATCATAGCATAAACCAAGTACTAACACGGTGCACGCACTTGTCACCTTTGCACACATGCGGGAGGAATAGAACTACTTTAATAACACATTGCTAGAGTAGCACATAGATAAATTGTGATACAAACACATTGCAATCATAAAGAGATATAAATAAGCACCTCACTATGCCATTCAACAGTGAATAAGTATTCTGTGAAATCTAGCCTAAGAGACCCACACGGTGCACACACTTGTCACCTTTACACACGTGGGACGAGGAGTCTCCCGGAGATCACATAAGTAAAACTCACTTGACTAGCATAATGACATCTAGATTACAAGCATCATCATATGAATCTCAATCATGTAAGGCAGCTCATGAGATTATTGTATTGACACACATAGGAGAGAGATGAACCACATAGCTACCGGTACAGCCCGGAGCCTCGATGGAGAACTACTCCCTCCTCATGGGAGCGAGCAGCGGTGATGGAGATGGCGGTGGAGATGGCAGCGGTGTCGATGGAGAAGCCTTCCGGGGGCACTTCCCCGCTCCGGCGGCGTGCCGGAACGGAGATCCTGTCCCCCGGATCTTGGCTTCGCGATGGCGGCGGCTGCGGCGGGTTTACGTGCGTTTCGTCAATTGGTATCGGGTTTTCTGATCCGGGGGCTTTTTATAGGCGGAGAGGCGGCGCGGGGAAGGTCGAAGGGGGTCCACACCCTAGGGGGCGCGCCCCCTTGGCCGCGCCGGGGTAGGGTTTGGTGGCCCTGCCTCCCTTCTCCGGCGGTTCTCGTGTGTTCTGGATGCTTCCGGGTAAAATAGGAACACGGGCGTTGATTTCGTCCGATTCCGAGAATATTTCGTTACTAGGATTTACGAAACCAAAAACAGCGAGAAAACGAGAACTGGCACTTCGGCATCTTGTTAATAGGTTAGTTCCGAGAAAATGCACGAATATGACATAAAGTGTGCATAAAACATGTAGATAACATCAATAATGTGGCATGGAACACAAGAAATTATCGATACGTTGGAGACGTATCAGCATCCCCAAGCTTAGTTCTGCTCGTCCCGAGGAGGTAAAACGATAACAAAGATAATTTCTGGAGTGACATGCCATCATAAACTTGATCATACTATTTGTAAAGCATATGTAGTGAATGCAGCGATCATAACAATGGTAATGACATGAGTAAACAACTGAATCATAAAGCAAAGACTTTTCATGAATAGCACTTCAAAACAAGCATCAATAAGTCTTGCATAAGAGTTAACTCATAAAGCAATAATTCAAAGTAAAGGTATTGAAGCAACACAAAAGAAGATTAAGTTTCAGCGGTTGCTTTCAACTTGTAACATATATATCTCATGGATATTGTCAACATAGAGTAATATAATAAGTGCAATAAGCAAGTATGTAGGAATCAATGCACAGTTCACACAAGTGTTTGCTTCTTGAGGTGGAGAGAAATAGGTGAACTGACTCAACATTGAAAGTAAAAGAATGGTCCTCATAGAGGAAAAGCATCGATTGCTATATTTGTGCTAGAGCTTTGATTTTGAAAACATGAAACAATTTTGTCAACGGTAGTAATAAAGCATATGCATCATGTAAATTATATCTTATAAGTTGCAAGCCTCATGCATAGTGTACTAATAGTGCCCGCACCTTGTCCTAATTAGCTTGGACTACCTGGATTATCACCGCAATACATATGCTTTAACCAAGTTTCACAAAGGGGTACCTCTATGCCGCTCTGTACAAAGGTCTAAGGAGAAAGCTCGCATTTGGATTTCTCGCTTTTGATTATTCTCAACTTAGACATCCATACCGGGACAACATAGACAACAGATAATGGACTCCTCTTTTAATGCTTTAAGCATTTGACAACAATTAATTCTTTTCTCATTAGAGATTTGAGGATATTTGTCCAAAACTGAAACTTCCACCATGAATCATGGCTTTAGTTAGCGGCCCAATGTTATTCTCTCACAATATGCATGCTCAAACCATTCAACTCGGTGTAGATCGCCCTTACTTCGGACAAGACGAACATGCATAGCAACTCACATGAAATTCAACAATGAGTTGATGGCGTTCCCCGGTAAACATGGTTATCGCACAACAAGCAACTTAATAAGAGATAAAGTGCATAATTACATATTCAATACCACAATAGTTTTTAAGCTATTTGTCCCATGAGCTATATATTGCAAAGGTGAATGATGGAATTTTAAAGGTAGCACTCAAGCAATTTACTTTGGAATGGCGGGAAATACCATGTAGTAGGTAGGTATGGTGGACACAAATGGCATAGTGTTGGCTCAAGTATTTGGATGCATGAGAAGTATTCCCTCTCGATACAAGGTTTAGGCTAGCAAGGTTGTTTGAGGCAAACACAAGGATGAACTAGTACAGCAAAACTCACATAAAAGACGTATTGAAAACATTATAAGACTCTACACCGTCTTCCTTGTTGTTCAAACTCAAAACTAGAAATTATCTAGACCTTAGAGAAACCAAATATGCAAACCAAATTTTAACAAGCTCTATGTATTTCTTCACTAATGGGTGCAAAGCATATGATGCAAGAGCTTAAACATGAGCACAACAATTGCCAAGTATCACATTACCCAAGACATTATAGCAATTACTACATGTATCATTTTCCAATTCCAACCATATAACAATTTAACGAAGAGGAAACTTCGCCATGAATATTATGAGCTAAGAACACATGTGTTCATTTGAACCAGCGGAGCGTGTCTCTCTCCAACACAAGCATGATGTAATCCAATTTATTCAAACACAAACAAAAATAGAAACAAACAAACGGACGCTCCAAGAAAAAGCACATAAGATGTGATGGAATAAAAATATAGTTTCGGGGGAGGAACCTGATAATTTGTCGATGAAGAAGGGGATGCCTTGGGCATCCCCAAGCTTAGACGCTTGAGTCTTCTTGATATATGCAGGGGTGAACCACCGGGTGCATCCCCAAGCTTAGAGCTTTCACTCTCCTTGATCATAGTATATCATCCTCCTCTCTTGACCCTTGAAAACTTCCTCCACACCAAACTCGAAACAACTCATTAGAGGGTTAGTGGACAATAAAATAACATGTTCAGAGGTGACACAATCATTCTTAACACTTCTGGACATTGCATAAAGCTACTGGACATCAATGGATCAAAAAATTCATCCAACATAGCAAAAGAGGCAATGCGAAATAAAAGGCAGAATCTGTCAAAACAGAACAGTCCGTAAAGATGGATTTTATTAGGCCACCAGACTTGCTCAAATGAAAATGCTCAAATTGAATGAAAGTTGCGTACATATCTGAGGATCATGCTCGTAAATTGGCATAATTTTCTGAGCTTCCTGCAGGGTAGTGGGCTCAGATTCGTGACAGCAAAGAAATCTGGAACTGCGCAGTAATCCAAATCTAGTACTTACTTTTCTATCAACGGCTTAACTTGGCACAACAAAACACAAAACTAAGATAAGGAGAGGTTGCTACAGTAGTAAACAACTTCCAAGACACAAATATAAAACAAAGTACTGTAGCAAAATAACACATGGGTTATCTCCCAAGAAGTTCTTTCTTTTTAGCCATTAGGATGGGCTCAGCAGTTTTAATGATGCACTCGCAAAAAATAGTATGTGAAGCAAAAGAGAGCATCAAGAGGCAAATTCAAAACACATTTAAGTCTAACATGCTTCCTATGCATGGGAATCTTGTAAATAAACAAGTTCATGAGGAGCAAAGTAACAAGCATAGGAAGATAAAACAAGTATAGCTTCAAAAATTTCAGCACATAGAGAGGCATTTTAGTAACATGAAAATTTCTACAACCATATTTTCCTCTCTCATAATAACTTTCAGTAGCATCATGAGCAAACTCAACAATATAACTATCACATAAAGCATTCTTATCATGAGTCTCATGCATAAAATTATTACTCTCCACATAAGCATAGTCAAATTTATTAGTTGTAGTGGGAGCAAATTCAACAAAGTAGCTATCATTATTATTCTCATCAAGTGTAGGAGGCATAGTATAATCACAACAAAATTTACTCTCCATAGTAGGTGGCACAAAAAGACCACTATCATTATCATCATCAGAAATAGGAGGCAAAGTATCATCAAAGAAAATTTCCTCCTCAATGCTTGGGGGACTAAAAATATCATGAAAACCAGCTTCCCCAAGCTTAGAACTTTCTATATCATTGTCAACAATGGTGTTCAAAGCGTTCATACTAATATTACTACCAGCATGCAAAGAAGATTTCATAGGTTTTTTAATTTTCGCATCAAACAATCCATGTTTTAAATCAGGAAATAGAATAAGAAGCTCACTCTTGTACATTATGCCAAACTAGTGTAAACAAGAAACAACAAGATGCAATTGCAGGATCTAAAGGAAATAGCTTTGAGCACACACACGACGGCGCCGGAAAAATACTTTACCTGAGACCGTAGTATGAGAGCCTTTTACCTTTCCTCCCCGGCAACGGCGCCAGAAAAGTGCTTGATGTCTACGTTCCCCCTCCTTTCCTGTAGACAGTGTTGGGCCTCCAAGAGCAGAGGTTTGTAGAACAGCGGCAAGTTTCCCTTAAGTGGATACCCAAGGTTTATCGAACTCGGGGAGGAAGAGGTCAAAGATATCCCTCTCATGCAACCCTGCAACCACAAAGCAAGAAGTCTCTTGTGTCCCCAACACACCAAATAGGTGCACTAGTTCGGCGAAGAGATAGTGAAATACGAGGTGGTATAAATAAGTATGAGCGGTAGCAACGGTGGCGAGAAAAGTGCTTGGCGTGTAGTTGATGGTGGTGGTATTGCAGCGAGTAGTAACGCGATAAAACGAGTAAACAAGCGGTAGTAACTCAGCGGTAGTAACGCGAGCGGTAGTAAACAAGCGGTAGTAACTCGGCGGTATTTAGGAACAAGGCCTAGGGATTACACTTTCACTAGTGGACACTCTCAACATTGATCACATAACAGAATAGATAAATGCATACTCTACACTTTTGTTGGATGATGAACACATTGCGTAGGATTACACGAACCCTCAATGCCGGAGTTAACAAGCTCCACAATAATGCTCATGTTTAAGTAACCTTTAGTGTAAGATAGATCAACGCTACTAAACCAAGTACTAGCATAGCATGCACACTTGTCACCTTCATGCATATGTAGGAGGAATAGATCACATCAATATTATCATAGCAATAGTTAACTCCATAATCTACAAGAGATCATGATCATAGCATAAACCAAGTACTAACACGGTGCACGCACTTGTCACCTTTGCACACATGCGGGAGGAATAGAACTACTTTAATAACACATTGCTAGAGTAGCACATAGATAAATTGTGATACAAACACATTGCAATCATAAAGAGATATAAATAAGCACCTCACTATGCCATTCAACGGTGAATAAGTATTACGTGAAATCTAGCCTAAGAGACCCACACGGTGCACACACTCGTCACCTTTACACACGTGGGACGAGGAGTCTCCGGAGATCACATAAGTAAAACTCACTTGACTAGCATAATGACATCTAGATTACAAGCATCATCATATGAATCTCAATCATGTAAGGCAGCTCATGAGATTATTGTATTGACACACATAGGAGAGAGATGAACCACATAGCTACCGGTACAGCCCCGAGCCTCGATGGAGAACTACTCCCTCCTCATGGGAGCAGCAGCGGTGATGGAGATGGCGGTGGAGATGGCAGCGGTGTCGATGGAGAAGCCTTCCGGGGGCACTTCCCCGCTCCGGCAGCGTGCCGGAACAGAGATCCTGTCCCCCGATCTTGGCTTCGCGATGGCGGCGGCTCCGGCGGGTTTCTGTGGGTTTCGTCAATTGGTATCGGGTTTTCTGATCCAGGGGCTTTTTATAGGCGGAGAGGCGGCGCAGGAAGGTCGAAGGGGGGTCCACACCCTAGGGGGGCGCCCCCCCCTTGGCCGCGCCGGGGTAGGGTTTGGTGGCCCTGCCTCCCTTCTCTGGCGGTTCTCGTGTGTTCTGGATGCTTCCGGGTAAAATAGGAACTTTGGCGTTGATTTCGTCCGATTCGAGAATATTTCGTTACTAGGATTTACGAAACCAAAAACAGCGAGAAAACGAGAAGCGGCACTTCGGCATCTTGTTAATAGGTTAGTTCCAGAAAATGCACGAATATGACATAAAGTGTGCATAAAACATGTAGATAACATCAATAATGTGGCATGGAACACAAGAAATTATCGATACGTTGGAGACGTATCAACCAACGTCACACTAAACGACTTCAACGGCCAAGCATCAGGGATGCAAGGCGTTCTGAATGTGGATCTAACCGTAGGCCGAAAAACCATCCCAACAACGTTCTTCATCGTCGACAGCAAAAGCACCTACGCTGTCCTGCTAGGGAGAGATTGGATTCACGCCAACTGCTGCATTCCATCTACAATGCACCAATGCCTGATACAATGGGATGGAGATGACGTGGAAGTCGTGCATGCGAGATGACTCGATCGAGGTCTCGATAGCCGGCATGAATATATGGGACTCGGAAGACCAAGAGCCGCTCTCTGGAGTCAGTTTGGACGGCTGTGATCGCATCGAAGTGACAAAAAACGGGGTGAGGCTGGTCTTATCCACCGGCCTGGTAGAGTAGCAAGAGCAATATCCATCGACATACGTGGCAAGGCCGATCCCTGCGATCGGCCCCAAAAAATAAAAAGCGAGGATCTCACCTCAAGCATGTCACTGTTGCGGTCAGAAACCCACCGGGGAGCAGCGACGGGCAACACAGTAGAGCCGGGAGGCTCCCAGGATTGCGGTGGACCCTGGTCCCTCGGGCGACGGCCCGCAATGCCTTCTGGCACACGTCCTGGTGCTTACGAGGGCGTGCCACCTGACCTATACCTGGTCGGGAAGGTGATGGATTGCTTCGACTAGTTTCCTGCATGGCAAACACGTAAACATTAAATACGAGCCCCGATCGGCTCTTAAGTTGTTCTGTGGATCGGCTCAAAGAGCCGATTGCCGCATGGTTCATGTTAGATTTATCAGAACATGGGGATCATGCTTTATCAATACCAAGCTAAGCTAATCTACGATAGTCTAGGGTTTTCACCGTATAATCGGAACATCCTATGCGTAATTGAGCCTAGCAGATACGCAAGATGATGGAAAACCAACCCTAAAGAGGCCTCAAAACCAACGTGAAGTTGATCCCCGGAACAATCCCTCTAGAGCTTAGTAAACCACACCTTACGCACTACCGGATCCTTCAACCCGTTTATAAGGCCTAACCATACGGATATCAAACCAATCCTTGAAGAACAAGGAGCAACTATAACGGATTAGATCTACTAAATAATGAACAAGCAAGATGCTGCCCTTACACCTAAAATAGGTGTAAGGGCAGCTAGATATCGAGGGGTAACGTAGCTAAACAAGTGCATCGTGAAAGCATTGTGATCAACCCCAAAACACCTAAGATAAGGGTGTTGCTCGCCATCAAAAAGGCTTCAGCACGAGCAACACCAACAACGAATAAACTGATACTGCCTAGATCGCAAGATGCGATCTAGGCAGCATGTTGCTTACCCGGGAGAAACCCTCGAAACAAGGGGTGGCGATGCGCCTAGATTGATTTGTTGTGAACGTGATCGTCCTCCTCCTCAATAACCCTAGATACATATTTATAGTCCGTAGACTCTCTAATCTTGGGAATAAACCCTATCGTGCACGAGCTAAACTCTATCTCTTAATTCTAACCGACACGTAACCTACTATAATTTACAGATACACGGGCAATCTTGCCCAAACTTCTTGCACAAGGCCGGTTCGGGAATATTTTCCGTGCATATCCTCTAAGCCCATTTAATCACGGCCCATCTCCAGACTTGGTTAAATTCTGGTGATAACACATGCCCCCCTGGTTTTGGCAATGATAATTTCAAAACCACTTCATTTTTTTTTCTTCGTAGGGTCACGTCGTGGCAAAGCAGAACCGTCGCAGTATCCTTCATCATGATGCCTTGCCTTCTCAACTTCTCTGCACGATTTGACAGTTCTTTGGCACCACTTCCTCGGAAACTGCTGTCTCCCAATCTCCCATCAAAGCAGGGCAGGGCAGTCTACGCACGAAGAACCGATGCATCAAGAGAGCTCGCAAGGAACCGCAAGCCTCTCCATCAAACCAGGAGATATCAGACGTAATCCCCTCCCTACTCTCCTTGGCTCATTTTCCATGCTGACCCATTATTGTTCTCATCGGCTAACCATTCCCTTTGCAGACTGATGACACCTCCAGTGGGGAAGTCGAGGAAGTACCAATGCCATCCGCCACCCTGGATCTAGCAACTTCTACGAGTGTAGCTGACAAGGTGGCCAACTTGGCTAATCCCACAGCCGAAACACAAGAGCCGATCACCTCTTCATCGGCTGTTCCTCTAGTCTTAGGAGAGGTACAATCCTTCCCCTTAGCTCTACCTCACTCCTTTGCTGTATCCTGACGTTTTTTCTTGTTGTTTGTCAGGGTTATGACCTTTCAAGCTTGCTAACCTTTGACCCCGAATCCATCGAGCCGGCTACTGCTAAAACAAGCGAAGAGCCAGGACCCAGCACTACACATGGTCAACTCCAGCATCTCAAGGCCCTGCTCTCCTCTTCCATCGAGACATTGGTTGAGGACTCCGAGGCAGTGAAGAGTATTCTGGAAGACATCCAACCTCATCTTCCGGTGACGCTGCAGGTGAAACTTTGGCCAGTCGTAACTCTGTCTGCCTACAGGTCAAGAGTGACATCGGCTCGTCAGCGAATCGACATGCGCCACGCCCAACTTCCGTTGAAAGCCGATACCGCAGGCAAATGCCAACGGCTTAATGAGAAAAAGGCAGCTTTGGACGCCAAGACTGACACTTCGACGATCGCTCGCGAGCCGGCGACCTTGCACAAAGAGTTGGAGGCCCTTGAAGAGAACGTTCGGGCAACAAAACAGCTCATTGAAGCTAAGGAAGCTCTTATCGCTCACTCCCTCGAGGAAGCAGAAGGCCTCAAAGCTGAACTGAAGACTGATCTGGCCGAAATCCGTGCCTTGAACAAGCAGCTGGTGGCAGGCAAAGACGAAGATGATGAGGCCGAGATCGCCGAGGTGGATCGTGTTCGTGCTGATGCCCTCCATGCCCTTGAGATGTTCCTTCAGTAGAGTCTCCCTGTGTAATCTGAGAAACTTCATTATTGAGTTTGTACGAGTTTGTACTCTAGAATCGATGGCTGTGCATCGGCTTTTCACTATAATTTTTTTTACTGGCCGATTTCGTGCATCGGCCTACATATGTTATCGTCTATATTAGGTGCCCCCGAGCCGAATCTTTCAAGTGATTGAAGATATCGGCTCTTGCTGATGCATGTTGGTCGTAGCTTATCCCAAGGACCCATGTTGATCTCTTCTAGCTCATCAGCTGACGTAAACCCATATCCCAGCTTTCCGTCGCCTGTTAGATCGACGTTGAACACAGGCAGAACGTATGGCGGGGATAATTTTGGCCGATTGCTGGAATCGGCCTCCACGTTGCTTGCTCGATGAAGGTTTTGTAATGTTCCTCCATAAATCCTTGGGGCCGATCTCCTGGATCGGCATCGCCATGTTTGTCCATAGACGCTGCGTTCGCTACATGGTCGGGCCCGTGGATAAGACCATCCTAGTCCCATCTCGCGTCACGTTGACGCGCTCGCGATCGTCGAAATTGGGTGCCTCGTATAATCCTCGGAGCACCAAACTCCGTTGGAAGGACGAGCACCATGTTTGTGCCGGCCGATGTCTCATCATCGGCTTTCTTTTGTCCGGGGCGCCACTCTTTTCTTTGTGGCCGACCTTCTTCGTCCGGGGTTCGCCGAATCTTGGCGGCCAGATCAGGCCGTGCCTTCCTCAACGTGTGCAGGTATAACCTTTCAGCTTCTTCCAACCCACGTAGACGCTGAACCCTTCGCTTCTGGGAACGGCTGAGCCCATCAGGGCACCACCTTGGCCGATGATACTTGTTTTCTTCTTCATCATCGTCCTCTGGTTCCTCGAGATCTTCCACCCGAGCGGACTCAGCATGCTTGTTCCGAGGCGGGAGAGGCCCTAGACGTTCGAACACGGACACGTTAGCTGCATCCTTCTTCTTCTGTTTGCATTCGGGCGCTTGCCGATTGTTGGCAATCGGCTCATTCCCGAATCCCAGCAGTGTCCGAAGAAGGGGCAGTCCCAGTGCCTATCCACGTCGTCTTGCTCCCTTGCCTTTTCCTTGGCGTGGCGCTCATACTGCTCCTCGTCGTGATCATGCCGACGACGTCTCCTGTCGTCCCTAGCCAGACGATCTTTCTCATCATCGTCGTTGTATCGCCGGCGTTGGTCATACTGACCCACATACTTGTTGAGGAGGTGATCAGAGAGAGGTCGCTGATATCTTATGTTCTTCACTTCTCCCTCTGTGACGTAGCGCTTGCCGTCGTGGCGGAGCCGATCGCGTGGAGCGGTTTCCTCTCGTGTCTTTGCTATGAGAGCAGCTGCCCTCATCTCCGTCCTTACGCAGTAGTGCACGGGTCCCACCATGTTGATATTGCACGAGAAATCTGGCTGGCACCCTCCATGGTAAGTGTACTCCACCATGTTAACGGCGGGGAAGGGGTGTGTGTCGACCTTCATGGCGTATCGGTTGAAAATTAACCGCCCTTTTTCTATCGCCATTTGGATCCGCCGACGCCACACCCTGCGGTCGTTAGTGGTGTGGGTGAACGTGTTATGCCACTTGCGGTATGGCTTTCCGTTCAGCTCCTGCACCGTGGGGATCTTGTGGCCTTCGGGTATCTTTAGCCGCTTCTCCGTGAGTAAGAGGTCGAAAATCTGCTCAGCTTTGGTCACGTCGAAGTCGAACCCTTTTGGAGGGACTTGTGGCTTAACCCACTTGCGGGACACGGGGCCCGCCGCCCGAGTCCATTCAGCCACTTGCTATCTCTTGATCTCCCGCAGCACCTTCATCCTCGTACGCCTCAACCAGGACCACCGCTCGCTTGAATTTGTCCTGGTAAACATCCGGGTGGCGCTGTTCATATGCTCGACGCCTACGCACCATGTGCGCCAATGAAGGGTAGTCTGCTTGGGAGGCCACGTCCTTGATCGATGATGAGAGACCCACCACCGCCAACTCGACTGCTTCTTTTTCATTTACGTGAACCGAATAGCATCGGTTCCTCACAGTCCTGAAGCGCTAGATGTATTCTGACACTGTTTCCCCGCGCTTCTGTCGTACTTGTGCTAGATCGGCAATGCCAGCCTCGGAAGCCTCTGAGTGATACTGCTCATGGAATTGCTCCTCCAACTGCTTCCAAGTCCGGATAGAGTTCGGTGGCGGCGATGTGTGCCACCCGAAAGCCGATCCTGTGAGGGACTGTGCGAAGAACCTCACACGCAGCTCGTCCGATGCTCGAGATCGTGCCCAGCTGTGCCAAATATCGGCTCACATGCTCGATGGAGCTGGAACCATCCGATCCACTAAACTTTGTGAAGTCCGGGAGCCGATATTTGGGTGGTAGCGGGATCAATTCGTACTCGTTGGGGTACGGCTTGGTATAGCCGAATGCCTTCCTTTTCGGCATCATGCCGAACTGATCTTTCAGAATTGTACAAATCTGATCCGCGGTGATGGCTAAAGGCGTCGAACCCTGAAGGTTCGCCGGGGTGGCATACTTAGCCAGCCATGCTTGCTTTTCCAGTTCTGAGCCAACTGCGGGAGCTGAGCTCTGGAGGTTTGTCGGAGTGGCGTACTTAGCTAACCACGTTTGCTTCTCAAGATCTGCTCCCGACGTTCCTCCTGCTGTTCCAGAGACCCCTGCTGTTGCAGCCTGGTTCGACAGTGCCCAGCTGCTGCAGTCTGGCACGTATGCACATGTGTATCCGTGCGGGATCTCCTTGGGCGCCTCAGGTAGGAATTGGTAGTCACTAGGGTCACCACCAATCTTGTAGACGACGTATGCCGATGAGTTCGGCACTTCTGGTGCTGCCAACGCGAACGGCAGCGGTGGATGGGGCCGGAGTGGCATCTCTCCTTTGAACGTCCCCGAGCTGGTCCCGACGGAGAATACGATGGCTCATGATTTCCTGGATCACGCGCAGAGCGACACGCTCCAAAGTGTTCACCAGGCTCTCAGAGTGGCGGTGCAGCGAATGAGCCACCATGAAGTTGATCTCCTGCCGCAGCGACCTGGTGCGTTCTTCTGATGGGGCGGACAGGTCCACCCCATCGAGCGCGCCTTCAGGTGAGAACCCCTTCCACCTGATGCCATGGGAGCGGGTTCTGTGGAAAGAGCCGATGAGGTCGGCTTCGAGGACTGCCTTGATCTCGTCATGCTTCTTCTTGAGCTCGTCGGTCGAGTCCTCGTACTTGGCCGGAGTGCTTTCCGCCATCTCGGATGTAGATGGCGATGCGGTGGATGTCGAAGATTGTCCCACCGGGCGTGCCGAGAATGTGTTGCGGTCAGAAACCCACCGGCGGGCAGCGGCCGGCAGCACCGTAGAGCCGGGAACAACTAGGGCTGCGGCTGGCCCTGGTCCCTCGGAGCGACGGCCCGCAAAGCCTTCCGGTCACACGTCCGATCGTCTGTCGCAAGGGCGTGCCACCTGACCTATACCTGGTCGGGAAGGTGTTGGATGATGCCTCGCTTAGTTTCCTGCATGGCATACACGTAAACATTAAATACGAGCCTCGATCGGCTCTCGAGGTTGTCTCGTGAATCGGCTCAAAGAGCCGATCCACCCATGATTCGTACAAGGTGTCCGAATATATGGTGGTCCTGCTTGATCAAGATAAAGCTAATGCGATCTACGACGATTTAGGGTTTTCACCGCATAATCGGATCATCCTACTCACGATTGGGCCTCGCGCTCGCGTACGGTGATCGTAAGCCGATCCTAGACAGGGCCTAAAAACCAACACGAGGTTGATCCCCGGAACGTCCTGTCTAGGACTAGCAAACTACACCCTACACGCCGTTGGATCCTCCAACCCTTTGTAAGGCCTAACTATTGCGGATATTAAACTAATCCTTGAAGAACAAGGAGCAACCGTAACAGGTCGGATCTACTAAACAATGATCAAGCGGGTGTCGCCCCTACACCTAAGATAGGTGTAAGGGCGGCTAGATGTATAAGGGTTGCACTACGACAGCATGTGATACGAAGAACAATGCTAACCCTAATACATCTAAGATAACTACGTTGCTCGCCATCAAAAAGGCTTCAGCACGAGCAACGCATGAACAACGTAATAAGCTTATGCTGCCTAGATCGCAAGATGCGATCTAGGCGAGCATGGTGCTACCAGGAGAAACCCTCGAGACGAAGGAGTTGGCGATGCGCCGAGATTGTTTGTGTTGAACGTTGGTTGTTGTTTATTTCATAAACCCTAGATACATATTTATAGTCCAAGGGACTTTCTAATTCAGGCGTGCACCTAACCGTGCACGGGTAAAACTCCAACTTCTAAATTAAGATGCGATCTACTATAATACAGATACATGGGCAATTTAGCCCAACTCCTTCGTGCCAGGCCGCTTCAAAGATCTTCCACGCGTACATCCTTCAAGCCCATCTCACTTACGGCCCATCTACTGATTTGGCCAAAATCTGGTGATAACAGCTGCTATAAGTCATTATGGAGAGATCTTCTCTTCAATTTCTATTTGGGAAATCTACTACTACTGCAACGGTAGTGGATGAGGCGCCAGGTGAGGAAGTGATCCCATATAAAATACCTATGAAAATTATTGAACGTGTTATGGATAACCGCTATGAAGGGGATGGAACTGTCCATCCTGGTGATCATTTACTGTTTTTACATGAATTATGCAGGTTATTCAAATATGCAGGTATTGCTATGAATGAAGTTAGAAAGAAACTATTCTCTATATCGCTGTCTGGTAAAGCGGCGCATTGGTATAAATTGCTGAAGAATGGTGATTCTCTTGATTGGGAGGACATTGTGCCTTTATTTTATTCTAAATTCTATCCTCCAAGTGAAATTCATAAAGATCGTAACCGCATATATAATTTCTGGCCTCATGATGGAGAAAGTATTGCCCAAGCTTGGGGAGATTGAAGTCTTTAATGCTCAAATGCCCCATTCATGAGCTTCCTGGTAATGTTATTATTGATAATTTCTATGCAAGACTTTCTTTTCAAGACAAGACCTTGCTTGGATACTTCTTGTTACTGGATCATTTACATGCAACAAAGAAGAGTTTAAAAGGGACCGTCTTGATCGGATCCAAGAAAATGCCGAAGGTTGGGAGAACGACAAGGATAGAGAATCGGGTATAATTTATGATTATAAATGCATTGAAGCTTTTATGGATACTTGATAAATTTCGTAATATGAGTGCTACATATGGTCTTGATTCTCAAGTTGCTTGCAAATCTTTATAAAGCTTTTGCCTCTCATTATGAATTGCCTAAGAAGAATTTTGATAAGTATCATGAACCGTATAAAGATAAAATTGATTCATCTATTAATAAATGCGTTGTAGTTGAAAGCTGTTGATCATGTTATTCACGAAGCTTATATTGAAAAAACTCCTTTCCCTGCTAAAATGAAGGAGTACTCTGTTATAAATAGTGCGGTTCATAAAAGTGAAAAGAAACCTATAGAACCTGAAGAACAAATAAAAGTTGAACCTCCTGTTGCAATAGTTAAAGATCTTGTGACTGAAAATGTGGAGGATGGTCATATTATTTTCTCGTGAAGATGCTTCTAATATTGTTTCACATCCTAATAAACCCAAACAAGTTAGTGTTCCTATGCTATACTGTTAGAATTGGTGATCATTGCTATTATGGTTTATGTGATATTGGTGCAAGTGTTAGTGCTATTCCTTATGAGCTTTACACGGAGATTATGCACGAAATTGATTCTTGTGAACTTGAAGATATTGATGTGGTTATTCAGCTGGCTAATAGAGAAACTATTTCTCCAATTGGTATTGTTCGGGATGTGGAAGTTCTATGTGGTAAGATTAAATATCCTGCTGACTTTTTGGTACTTGGTTCTGCTGCTAGTGATTATTGTCCTATCATTTTTGGTAGACCTTTTCTAAATACTTGTGGAGCTATTATAGATTGCAAGAAAGAGAAAATTTTGACTAAATTTGCTGGTGAATCTTATGAGTTTAACTTCTCTAAATTTACCAAAACTCCTTATAAAGATGATTTGCCTAGTGATGATTTTAAAATGGAGCAGTGTGCATCTATTGTTCTTGTTCCTAATAATCCTTTGCATCAACATTTGGAGAATAGCGAGAGTGAAGTTTTTAGGAAAGAAAGAGATGAGCTTGAGGAAATTTTCTTCGCCAACCTATTCTCAAGCATGATTTACCGGTGGAAGATTTGGGTACAACACCGCCACCAAAAGAAGATCCTGTTTTTGATTTAAAGCCTTTGCACGATAATCTTAAATATGCTCATATTGATGATAAGAAAATATATCCTGTTATTATTAGTTCTAAGCTTTCGAGAGATTGAGGAAGAAAGGTTATTGGAAATATTGAAGAAACACCGAGGAGCTATTGGCTACACTCTTGATGATTTGAAGGGGATTTCTCCTTCTATTTGCCAACATGCTATTAATATGGAAGATGATGCAAAGCTCGTTGTTGAACATCAGCGTCGTCTAATTCCGAAGATGAAGGAGGTGGTAAGGAATGAGGTATTAAAACTTCTTGAAGCTGGTATTATATATCCAATTGCTGATAGTAGATGGGTTAGTCCTGTGCATTGCGTTCCTAAGAAAGGAGGAATGACTGTTGTGCCTAATGATAATGATGAGCTCATCCCTCAAAGAGTAGTTGTAGGGTATAGAATGTGCATTGATTTTCGAAAAGTTAATAAAGTTACTAAGAAAGATCATTACCCTTTACCATTTATTGATCAAATGCTAGAAAGATTGTCTAAAAATACTCATTTTTGCTTTCTTGATGGTTATTCGGGTTTTCACAAATTGCTTGTTAAAACTAAAGATCAAGAGAAAACCACTTCTACTTGTCCCTATGGAACTTATGCTTATAGGCGTATGCCTTTTGGTTTATGTAATGCTCCTGCTACTTTTCAAAGATGCATGTCTGCTATTTTTCATGGCTTTTGTGAGAGTATTGTGGAAGTATTCATGGATGATTTTTCCGTCTATGGGAATTCTTTTGATAGTTGCTTGCGAAACCTTGATAAAGTTTTGCAGAGATGTGAAGAAACTAACCTTGTTCTTAATTGGGAGAAATGCCACTTTATGGTTAATGAAGGAATTGTATTGGGACATAAAATTTCCGAGAGAGGTATTGAAGTTGATAGAGCTAAAGTTGAAGCAATTGAGAAGATGCCCTATCCGAGGGATGTTAAAGGTATTCGTAGTGTTCTTGGTCATGCTTGGGTTTTATAGGAGATTTATTAAAGATTTCTCCAAGATTTCAAAGCCTCTTACTAATCTTCTTCAAAAAGATGTACCTTTTGTTTTTGATGATGATTGTAAGGAAGCTTTTGAAACTCTAAAGAAAGCCTTAACAACTGCCCCTATAGTTGAACCTCCCGATTGGAACTTACCATTTGAAATTATGTGTGATGCTAGTGATTTTGCTTGTAGGCGCTGTTCTTGGACAGCGAGTAGATAAAAAACTGAATGTTATTCATTATGCTAGTAAAACTCTTGATGCTGCTCAAAGAAATTATGCTACTACTGAAAAAGAATTGTTAGTCTGTAGTCTTTGCTTGTGATAAATTTAGATCTTATATTGTTGATTCAAAAGTTACGATTCATACTCGATCATGCTTGCAATTAGATACCTTATGACAAAGAAAGATGCTAAGCCAAGGCTTATTAGATGGGTACTTCTTTTGCAAGAATTTGATTTACATATTGTAGATAGGAAAGGTGCTGATAATCCTGTCGCTGATAATTTGTCTAGATTGGAAAATATTGCTTATGATCCTGTTCCTGTTAATGATAGTTTTCCAAATGAACAATTGGCTGTAATAAAGGTGAGCTCGCGAGACAGTCCTTGGTATGCTGATTATGCTAACTTTATTGTATCCAAGTACTTGCCTCCAACCTTTTCAGCTCAGCAAAGGAGGAAATACTTTTATGACTTGAGGCATTATTTTTGGGATGACCCACACTTATATAAAGAAGGAGTGGATGGTATTCTGCGAAGGTGTGTTCCCGAATATGAACAACAAGAAATATTGAGTAAATGTCATGGTAGTGCTTATGGAGGACATCACGCCGGAGATAGAACCGCGCAAAAGGTTCTACAATCAGGTTTTTATTGGCCAACTCTCTTCAAAGATGCAAGGAAGTTTATTTTATCTTGTGATGAATGTCAAAGGGTTGGTAATATCTCCGAGACGCAATGAAATGCCTATGAATTATACTCTTGTTATGGAACCGTTTGATTGTTGGGGATTTGACTTCATGGGACCTTTTCCCTCTTCAGAAGGTAACACTCATATACTTGTTGCTGTTGATTATGTTACTAAATGGGTGGAAGCCATACCTACAAAAAGTGCTGATGGTGAGACCTCTTTAAGAATGCTTTTAGATATTATTTTTCGTAGATTTGGAGTTCCTAGATATATTATGACTGATGGAGGTTCTCATTTTATTCATGGTGGTTTTAGGAAAACTCTTGCTAAATATGGTATTAATCATAGAATTGCTTCCGCTTATCATCCTCAAACTAGTGGTCAAGTAGAATTATCAAATAGAGAGATTAAATCTATTTTGGGAAAGACCGTTAATAAATCTAGAAAGAATTGGGCTAGTAAATTGAAGGAAGCACTATGGGCTTATAGAACTGCTTATAAAAACCCCATGGGAATGTCACCTTATAAAATGGTTTATGGAAAAGCTTGTCATTTACCTTTAGAACTAGAGCACAAAGCTTATTGGGCCGTTAGAGAATTAAATAAAGATCCTAAACTTGCCGGTGATAAGAGGTTGTTGCAATTGAGTTCTCTAGATGAATGGAGAAGTGAAGCTTATGAAAATGCTAAACTCTTTAAAGAGAAAGTTAAGAAATGGCATGATAGAAGGATTATTAAAAGAGAATTTAATATTGGGGATAAAGTCCTATTGTATCGGTCTCATCTCAGATTCTTTGCAGGAAATTACTCTCGAAATGGGAAGGACCATATGTTGTTGAGGAGGTGTATCGTTCAGGAGCAATTAAAATTAGTTCTCTCCAAGGCAACGCCACGCAAGTGGTGAATGGACAAAGACTCAAGCATTATATCTCAGGTGATTCTTATAACGTAGATGTTGATGTTATTCAAGTGGAAACACCGGAGGCTTTCATCAAAGGTCAAATTGACAGTCCGCTAGAACTCGACTTTGAATAGGTAACAGTACAGGTAATAAAAAGTTCGCAATTTACTTTTCGAACAATGTTTTTGCTGTTTTTGGAAAATATGAAAAATTACGAGATCGAAACGGAGTGGAAAAGACGCACGAGGGCGTGCCACCACAGGCCGGCGCGGCCTGGCCTGGGCCCGCGCCGCCCTATGGTCTGGCCGCCTCGTCGCCCCTCTCCGACTCTGGTTCGACCTGGTACTTTCCGTTTGTTCTGAAATTTTTTGCTATATAATCCCCTGGACCCCTGGAGGTCCGTATATCGTTTTCTCGACGTGTTTTGTTTCGAGCTGTTTCTGCCAGGATTCGCTTCGGATCTAGAGGTGTCATGTCTTCGTCAGAAACTCCGAAGGACAGCTCCCGCAAGGACTTTGGCAATTTGTACATGGACGAGCTGAGGATGCATCCCAAGGAGTTGTTGCTTGTTGATGTAGAGCCTCTATCTTGGAAGTCTGAAGACGGGAATTCATCACCACCGTCGCCAAAGGAGTAATTCATCATCGGTATTGGCATCCCCTTGGTTTGTTCCAAGCTTGGGGGAGTGCCGCGGTATCACATCATCACTACCT
>NC_061510.1:316915694-316972033 GCF_022539505.1 Lolium rigidum | reverse complement strand
ATGTTTACAATATGTCTTTTATGTGAGTTTTGCTGCACCGGTTCATCCTTGTGTTTGTTTCAAATAACCTTGCTAGCCTAAACCTTGTATCGAGAGGGAATACTTCTCATGCATCCAAAATCCTTGAGCCAACCACTATGCCATTTGTGTCCACCATACCTACCTACTACATGGTATTTCTCTGCCATTCCAAAGTAAATTTCTTGAGTGCTACCTTTAAAATTTCTATCCTTTACCTTTGCAATATATAGCTCATGGGACAAATAGCTTAAAAACTATTGTGGTATTGAATATGTACTTATGCACTTTATCTCTTATTAAGTTGTTTGTTGTGCGATAACCATGTTCCTGGGGACGCCATCAACTACTCTTTGTTGAATATCATGTGAGTTGCTATGCATGTCCGTCTTGTATGAAGTAAGGGAGATTTACCACTCATTTAATGGTTAGAGCATGCATAATGTTAGAGAAGAACATTGGGCCGCTAACTAAAGCTATGATCCATGGTGGAAGTTTCGAGTTTTGGACATATATCCTCAATCTCATATGAGAACATTAATTGTTGCTACATGCTTATGCATTAAAGAGGAGTCCATTATCTGTTGTCTATGTTGTCCCGGTATGGATGTCTAAGTTGAGAATAATCAAAGCGAGAAATCCAAATGCGAGCTTTCTCCTTAGACCTTTGTACGAGGCGGCATAGAGGTACCCCTTTGTGACACTTGGTTAAAACATGTGTATTGCGATGACAATCCCGGTAATCCAAGCTAATTAGGACAAGGTGCGGGCACTATTAGTATACTATGCATGAGGCTTGCAACTTGTAAGATATAATTTACATAACACATATGCTTTATTACTACCGTTGACAAAATTGTTTCTTGTTTTCAAAATCAATGCTCTAGCACAAATATAGCAATCAACGCTTCCCTCTGCGAAGGGCCTTTCTTTTACTTTTATGTTGAGTCAGTTCACCTATCTCTCTCCACCTCAAGAAGCAAACACTTGCGTGAACTGTGCATTGATTCCTACATACTTGCATATTGCACTTGTTATATTACTTTACATTGACAATATCCATGAGATATACATGTTATAAGTTGAAAGCAACCGCTGAAACTTAATCTTCCTTTGTGTTGCTTCAATACCTTTACTCTGATTTATTGCTTTATGAGTTAACTCTCATGCAAGACTTATTGATGCTTGTCTTGAAAGTACTATTCATGAAAAGTCTTTGCTTTATGATTCATTTGTTCACTCATGTCATTACCATTGTTTTGATCGCTGCATTCATTACATATGCTTACAATAGTATGATCAAGGTTATGATGGCATGTCACTCCAGAAATTATCTTTGTTATCGTTTACCTGCTCGGGACGAGCAGGAACTAAGCTTAGGGATGCTGATACGTCTCCAACGTATCGATAATTTATTATGTTCCATGCCACATTATTGATGATATCTACATGTTTTATGCATACTTTATGTCATATTTATGCATTTTCCGGCACTAACCTATTAACGAGATGCCGAAGAGCCAGTTGCTATTTTCTGCTATTTTTGGTTTCAGAAATCCTAGTAAGGAAATATTCTCGGAATTGGACGAAATCAACGCCCAGGGTCCTATTTTTGCACGAAGCTTCCAGAAGTCCGAGGAGTAAACGAAGTGGGTCCACGAGGCGGCGACACGCCAGGGCGGCGCGGCCTGGCCCTTGGCCGCGCGGCCCTGTTGTGTGGGCCCCTCGTGACGCCTCTTGACCTGCCCTTCCGCCTACTTAAAGCCTTCGTCGCGAAACCCCCAGTACCGAGAGCCACGATACGGAAAACCTTCCAGAGACGCCGCCGCCGCCAATCCCATCTCGGGGGATTCGGGAGATCACCTCCGGCACCCTGCCGGAGAGGGGAATCATCTCCCGGAGGACTCTTCACCGCCATGGTCGCCTCCGGAGTGATGAGTGAGTAGTTCACCCCTGGACTATGGGTCCATATCAGTAGCTAGATGGTCGTCTTCTCCTTATGTGCTTCATTGTCGGATCTTGTGAGCTGCCTAACATGATCAAGATCATCTATATATAATGCTATATGTTGTGTTTGTTGGGATCCGATGGATAGAGAATACTATGTTATGTTGATTATCAATCTATTACCTATGTGTTGTTTATGATCCTGCATGCTCTCCGTTATTAGTAGAGGCTCTGGCCAAGTTTTTACTCTTAACTCCAAGAGGGAGTATTTATGCTCGATAGTGGGTTCATGCCTCCATTAAATGCGGGACGAGTGACGGAAAGTTCTAAGGTTGTGGATGTGCTATTGCCACTAGGGATAAAACATTGATGCTATGTCCGAGGATGTAGTTATTGATTACATTACGCACCATACTTAATGCAATTGTCACGTTGTTTGCAACTTAATACTTGGAAGGGGTTCGGATGATAACCTGAAGGTGGACTTTTTAGGCATAGATGCATGCTTGGATAGCGGTCTATGTACTTTGTCGTAATGCCCAATTAAATCTCACTATACTCATCATATCATGTATGTGCATGGTCATGCCCTCTCTATTTGTCAATTGCCCAACTGTAATTTGTTCACCCAACATGCTATTTATCTTATGGGAGAGACACCTCTAGTGAGCTGTGGACCCCGGTCCATTCTTTTACATCAAATACAATCTACTTGCAATACTTGTTCTACTTGTTTTACTGCAAACAATCATCATCCACACTATACATCTAATACTTTGTTACGAGCAAGCCGGTGAGATTGACAACCTCACTGTTTCGTTGGGGCAAAGTACTTTGGTTGTGTTGTGCAGGTTCCACGTTGGCGCCGGAATCCCTGGTGTTGCGCCGCACTACATCCCGCCGCCATCAACCTTCGATGTGCTTCTTGACTCCTACTGGTTCGATTAAACCTTGGTTTCTTACTGAGGGAAACTTGCTACTGTGCGCATCACACCTTCCTCTTGGGGTTCCCAACGGACGTGTCAACTACACGCATCAGTCTCTCTAGAGTCTACATATTTTCTGGTTAAGGTGTTTGAACAACAAGGAAGACGATGTAGAGTCTTATAATGCTTGCAATATGTTCTTATGTAAGTTTTGCTGTACCGTTTTATACTTGAGTTTGCTTCAAACAATCTTGCTAGCCAAATCCTTGTACTGAGAGGGAATACTTCTCGTGCATCCAAATCCTTGAGCCAAAAACTATGCCATTTGTGTTCACCATACCTACCTACTACATGGTATTTCTCTGCCATTCCAAAGTAAATTACTTGAGTGCTACCTTTAAAATTCCATTCTTTGTCTTTGCAATATATAGCTCATGGGAAAATAGCCTTAAAAACTATTGTGGTATTGAATATGTTACTTATGTATCTTATTTCTTATAAGTTGCTTGTTGAGCGGTAACCATGTTTCCGGGGACGCCACCAACTATTACACCTTTGTTGAATATCATGTGAGTTGCTATGCATGTTCGTCTTGTCTGAAGTAAGGGTGATTTATCATGATCAAATGGTTTGAGTATGCATATTGTTAGAGAAGAACATTGGGCCGCTAACTAAAGCCATGAATCATGGTGGAAGTTTCAGTTTGGACATTAATCCTCAAATCTCTTATGAGAATATTATCTTTTGTTGAATGCTTATGCACTAAAGAGGAGTCCATTACCTGTTATCTATGTTGTCCCGGTATGGATGTCCTAAGTTGAGATCTATCAAAAACGAGAAATCAAATGCGATCTATCTCCTTGGACCTTTGTACAGGCGGCATAGAGGTACCCCTTTGTGACACTTGGTTGAAACATATGTTATGCAATGATAATCCATGTAATTCCAAGCTAATTAGGACAAGGTGCGAGCACTATTGGTAATCTATGCATGAGGCTTGCAACTTATAAGATGTCTTATACATAACACATATGATTTATTACTATCGTTGACAAAATTGTTTCTATGTTTTCAAAATGAAAAGCTCTAGCACAAAAATAGTAATCCATGCTTCCCTCTGGGAAGGGCCATTCTTCTACTTTTATGTTGAGTCAGTTTACCTACTTCTTTCTATCTTAGAAGCAAACACTTGTGTCAACTGTGTGCATTGATTCTTACATGTTTACCTATTGCACTTATTATATTACTTTGTGTTGACAATTATCCATGAGATATACATGTTGAAGTTGAAAGCAACTGCTGAAACTTATATCTTCCTTTGTGTTGCTTCAATGCCTTTACTTTGAATTCATTGCTTTATGAGTTAACTCCTATGCAAGACTTATTGATGCTTGTCTTGAAAGTATTATTCATGAAAAGTCTTTGCTATATGATTCAGTTGTTTAATCATTGTCTTTACCATTGCTTTGAATCACTTCATTCATCTCATATGCTTTACAATAGTATGATCAAGATTATGTAAGTAGCATGTCACTAAAGAAATTATTCTTTTTATTGTTTACCTACTCGAGGACGAGTAGGAACTAAGCTTGGGGATGCTGATACGTCTCCAACGTATCTATAATTTCTGATGTTCCATGCTTGTTTTATGACAATACCTACATGTTTTGTTCACACTTTATGATGATTTTATGCGTTTTCCGGAACTAACCTATTAACGAGATGCCGAAGTGCCGGTTCTGTTTTCTCGCTGTTTTTGGTTTCAGAAATCCTAGTAAGGAAATATTCTCGGAATTGGACGAAATCAACGCCCAGCATCTTATTTTTCCCAGAAGGTTCCAGAGCACCGAAGAAGGGCCGGAGGGGAGCCAGGGGGGCCCCACACGCCAGGTCGGCGCGGCCAAGGGGTGGGGCGCGCCCCCCTATGGTGTGGCCCCACCAGGGCCCCTCCGAGGCTGCCCTTCCGCCTACTTAAGGTCTCCGTCGCGAAAACCCTAAACGAATAAGCCACGATACGAGAAAAGTTCCAGAGCCGCCGCCATCGCGAAGCCAAGATTCGGGGGACAGAAGAGTCTGTTCCGGCACGCCGCCGGGACGAGGAATTGCCCCCGGAAGGCATCTCCATCGACACCACCGCCATCTCCATCGACGCTGCTGTCTCCTATGATGAGGAGGGAGTAGTTCTCCCCCGAGGTTAAGGGTTGTACCGGTAGCTATGTGGTTAATCTCTCTCCCATGTACTTCAATACAATGATCTCATGAGCTGCCTTACATGATTGAGATCCATATGATGAGTTTTGTAATCTAGATGTCGTTATGCTATTCAAGTGGATTTTACTTATGTGATCTCCGGAGACTCCTTGTCCCACGTGTGTAAAGGTGACGAGTGTGTGCACCGTGTGGGTCTCTTAGGCTATATTTCACGAATACTTATTCACCGAGTTATGATTTGAGTTGGATGTCTCTATGAAATTGTGGTGTGTTAGTACCTCCTATGAATGCTCACGGTGACGGCGTGGGGTGTTTATTAGTACTTGGGAATACATCTTTAAGGTTTGCCTACATGATGAATTAGTGTTCGTTATCTTGCCAAAGAGTAATTCAGAATCGCATAGTGAAGTGCTTATTTATATTCCTTTATGATTGCAATGTTGAGAGTGTCCACTAGTGAAAGTATGATCCCTAGGCCTTGTTTCTAAGCATTGAAACTCCGTTTACTTGCTGTTATGTTGCATATTTACTCGCTGCCATATTTTATTCAGATTGTTATTACCGCTCATATACATCAATATCACTTGCATTTTACTATCTCTTCGCCGAACTAGTGCACCTATACATCTGACAAGTGTATTAGGTGTGTTGGGGACACAAGAGACTTCTTGTATCGTAATTGCAGGGTTAATTGAGAGGGATATCTTTGACCTCTACCTCCCTGAGTTCGATAAACCTTGGGTGATTCACTTAAGGGAAACTTGCTGCTGTTCTACAAACCTCTGCTCTTGGAGGCCCAACACTGTCTACAGGAATAGAAGCGTGCGTAGACATCAGCGTGCTATCGGTTATCTCTAACCGAACTCCTTACTTGTGATTTAACTGCTTGTGAGAGCCTTCGTGCTCGAGTTAGTTGTATCCTCATATAGGTTGTTTCACCTAGTTTGCATTAGGCTCACCTTTATATTCCGCAAAGCCTAATATTGCAAAGAAAGAATTAAAATCGGTAGAAACCTATTCACCCCCCCTCTAGGTTTACCATCTCTGTACTTTCAATTGGTATCAGAGCCTGGACTCTTATTAAGGGCTTCACCGCCTTAAGAGTGAGATGGATAAAATCTTCGAGGGTCTAGATGAAGACTCTAACCTTTCGGTTAAAGAGATGAAATCTAGATTCTTGTCTTATGGCAAGAGAAACCAAGGTAATGGAATCCCCACATTCTTTATCTAGTGTTCTTGATGATGAAACTGAAAATCAAGAAGAATTAATTGTGCTTAAGGAACTTTACAATGTTAGATGCACCCTTCGTGGTGAAGCTCTTGTCAAGTTTGATTTCTTGATGGACTATCTCAAAGAAAAGGATGAGTCCATTGAGGAATTAGAATATCAATTGGATGAAAAAGAACGGAGATTCAATCTCCTAAGACAAGAGCTAAAAACTGAAAGGTGCATATCTCAAGGCCTTAAGCAACAAATTGAAACTTATGAACTTGATAAAGTTAAGGACCTAGAAACTATTGATAGGGCTCAATCATTGACTCAAGAGCTCAATGCCTCAAAGGAGGAGCTTGAAGTTGTTCATGCTTCTCTCACTAGGGATCTTGACCACCTTGAAAGAGCTAACAAGCTTGTTAAGGATGAGCTCAAGAAACTTGGAGAGAACCATGACCTACTCCAAGAAACCTACAAAAAGGCTCTTGGATCAATGAAGGATCCCATTGTTGTTGAAAAGCTTGCTAGTTCTTCCACTTCTTTTACTAGTGAGCATGCTAAGCTTGTTTAGGAACATGTTCGTTTACAAGAGGAACTCTCCTTGCATGTTGAGACCAATGCATATCTTGAATCCTTGGTGACCAAATATGGTCTCGACTATCATCCTAATGAATCTTCTTGTGAGCAAGCATCTATTCTTGAGGAAAATGTTAGGTTAACAAAGGAACTTGCAAAGTTCACCACCGCCAAGAACAAGATGGGATTGGATGATCTCTTGAGTAAGCAAAGGTCAAACAATCAAAAGTTTGGACTTGGATATACTCCCAAGTCCTACAAGAAGAACAACTACAAGAAGGAGAAGCCCGCTCAAGATAAGAACAAGAAGGTCACTAATGGTGGCAAAGCCTCAAAGGGCAAAGCCACTAGTGGTGACCGCACGGGGCCAAACAATCACTATGCTTTATTTGCTGATTATTATGGTGATGTTTATGCTAACTATGTTGGTCCTCGTAATGGCTATGCTTATAGAGAGTACTCAATTTGGGTACTGATACGTCTCCAACGTATCTATAATTTCTGATGTTCCATGCTAGTTTTATGACAATACCTACATGTTTTGCTCGCACTTTATAATGATTTCATGCATTTTCCGGAACTAACCTACTAACAAGATGCCGAAGTGCCAGTTCCTATTTTCTGTTGTTTTTGGTTCCAGAAAGGCTGTTCGGGCAATATTCTCGGAATTCGACGAAACGAAGACCAAATATCTTATTTTCCCCGGAAGGTTCCAGAACACAGAAGGAGAGTCGGAGGCGGGCCAGGGGGCCACCACACCACACCTGGGCGTGGGCCCAGGCCGCGCCACCAAGTGGGGAGGGCGCCCTGGTGCCCCTCCTGCGCCGCCTCTTCCCCTATATAAGCCCTTGCGACCTAAAAACGCGATACCAATTGACGAAACTCCAGAAAGACTCCAGGGGCGCCGCCGCCATCGCGAAACTCCGTTTCGGGGGACAGAAGTCTCTGTTCCGGCACCCTGCCGGGACGGGGAAGTGCCCCCGGAAGCCATCTCCATCGACGCCACCGCCTCCATCGCCTCCATCATGCTCCGTGAGTAGTTCCCCCATGGACTACGGGTTCTAGCAGTAGCTAGTTGGTACTCTCTCTCCCATGTACTTCAATACAATGATCTCATGAGCTGCCTTACATGATTGAGATTCATCTGATGTAATCGGTGTTGTGTTTGTTGAGATCCGATGAATTGTTACATTATGATCAGTCTATCTATATAAGTTTGTGAAGTTATTGTTGCTGCAATCTTGTTGTGTTTAATGCTTGTCACTAGTGCACGAGTGGCATGACCTTAGATTTAAGCTCTATACTTATTGCTTAGATTGTATCTACAAGTTGTTTGCACATGTCTATGTCCGAACCCGAGGCCCCGTAGTGACAGACAACTAGGATAACTCGGAGGGGACGGCATAGGTATGAGGATCACATGTTTTCACCAAGTGTTAATGCTTTGCTCCGGTGCTCTATTAAAAGGAGTACCTTAACCGCCGATAGATTCCCTTGAGGCCCGGCTGCCACCGGTCGGTAGGACAAAAGATGTTATGCAAGTTTCTCATTGCGAGCACGTATGACTATATATGGAAAACATGCCTACATGATTAATAATCTTGATGTTCCGTCTTAATGCTTTCAATCCTATCAATTGCCCAACTGTAATTTGTTCACCCAACACTTGTTATTGGATAGTTACCACTAGTGTAGATACCTGGGAACCCCGGTCCATCTCTCATCATCATATACTCGTTCTATATGTCATTGTAAGTAGTATCAACTATTTTCTGGTGCCATTGCCTCTGTGTTACTGTTACTGCTGTTGTGTTACTGTTACTATTGCTCTCATATCACTGCTGCTTTCACATCACCCCTGTTACTAGTGCTTTTCCAGGTGCAGCTGAATTGACAACTCAGTTGTTAAGGCTTATAAGTATTCTTTACCTCCCCTTGTGTCGAATCAATAAATTTGGGTTTTACTTCCCTCGAAGACCGTTGCGATCCCCTATACTTGTGGGTTATCGTGTACCAAAAGATATTGTTGCCATTGCAAAGGAACCCATTAATCGATGGGTTCCTAAATCCTCTACTTGATTTTGTAGGGGTATTCCTTCGGTGGTCCAAAATGGGTGTTTGATAGTGGATGCACCAATCATATGACCGGAGGAAGAGGTGTGCTTGATCAATTCATTGAAGATATCAACAAGAAGTCAAGCATCACCTTTGGTGACAACTCAAAGGGAAAGGTACTTGGGTATGGCAAGGTGGCAATCTCTAAGGACTTGTGCCTTGAGACGGTCATGCTTGTTGAATCCGTTGGCTATAACTTGCTTTCTATATTTCATCTTGCCGATGCCGGTTACAATTCATATTTTACTAATTATTGTGTGAAAGTCTTTAGGAGTGACAATCTCAAATTGGTCCTTGTTGGATATGTGAAGAACAACCTTTACGTGGTTGACCTCTCGAAAGAGAGCTCCTCTCCCTCCACATGTCTAATGGCGGCCAAGCATGACGAAGGTTGGTTGTGGCATCGCGCCTTGGTCATGTCAACATGAGAAATCTTAAACAACTCCTAAAGGGTGAGCACATTGTGGGACTAACCGGCATTTCTTTTGAGAAAGATCGTGTTTGCAGTGCATGTGTAGCCGGAAAGCAACTCAAGAAGAAACATCATCCTATCAAGAGTATCGTCACCACATCTAGGCCCTTAGAGCTCCTTCATTTGGATCTCTTTGGGCCATCACATTATGATACTCTTGGTGGGAGCAAGTATGGACTTGTCATTGTGGATGATTACTTAAGATACTCTTGGGTCTTTCTCCTTAAGTCTAAGGACGAGACCCATAGAGAGTTCATCACCTTCGCCAAGAGAGCTCAATGTATGTATGAATCCGAGATCAAGGCGATTAGGACCGACAATGGCACCGAGTTCAAGAACTACACCATGAAGAGTTCGTTGATGAGGGCATCAAGCATGAGTTTTCGGCGTCATACACCCCTCAACAAAATGGTGTTGTTGAAAGGAAGAACCGGACTATCATTGAGATGGCAAGAACCATGTTGAGTGAATTCAACTCACCCCACAAATTTTGGGGAGAAGCCATCTCTACGACTGTCCACTACTCCAACCGGCTCTTCCTCCGCCCCCTCCATAAAAAAACTCCATACGAGCTTCTCACAGGTAACAAACCTAATGTCATGTACATTCGTGTCTTTGGATGCAAATGTCTTGTTAAGAACAACAAAGGAAAGCTCGGTAAATTTGAAACTAGAACCATAGAGGGTATATTTGTTGGATATGCGGAGAACTCTCACGCCTATAGATACTACAACCGGTCCACTGGGACTATTGAAGTATCTTGTGATGGGCATTGGACACATCCGGCCCATGGAAGTTCATAATGATGATCAAGATGATGGAGTAGAAGTATCAAGCACGGCTCAAGTGGAGCCTAGCTCAACTCAAGCCGAACCATCAAGTGCAACCCAAGAACCATCCTCCACTCAAGATGAGTCACATTCCGAAGAACAAGAAGGAAGCCCTCATTCCACTGAGCAAGACCATGATGATGATCAAGAGACATCCTCAACTCATGATCAAGCTCAAGTGATCCCTCATGATCAAGTACTAGCAAGAGATGAATTCATTGATCATGAAGGAACCATTTGGAAGATCAAGGCCGCTATAAGGGCAAGTGACAAGAAAGTAGATCAAGTCCTTGGTAGCATCTCAAGAGGAGTGGTAACTCGTAGTCACCATGCATTACTTATCACTTATTGTCAACACCATGCTTTTGTGTCTAGTTTTGAACCACTCAAGGTACATGAAGCCTTGGTTGATCTGGATTGGGTAATTGCCATGCAAGAAGAATTGGAGTGTTTCACTCGTAATGAAGTATGGTCTCTAGTTGAGAGACCCAAGGATCATCGCATCAATGTTATTGGGACCAAATGGATATTCAAGAACAAGCAAGATGAGAATGGCATTGTCATACGAAACAAAGCAAGGTTAGTGGCGCAAGGGTTTGCCCAAATAGAAGGTATGGATTTTGAGGATACCTTTGCGCCGGTAGCCCGTCTTGAAGCTATTCGTCTTTTGCTTGCATTTGCATCCTTCCACAATTTCAAACTATTTCAAATGGATGTGAAAAGTGCATTTTTGAATTGTCCCCTAAAAGAAACCGCATATGTGGCTCAACCCCCGGGTTTCGAAGACCCATGCCGACCCAACCACGTGTATTTACTCCATAAGGCACTCTACGGTCTCAAGCAAGCTCCACGTGCTTGGTATGAGTTCCTTAGGGATTTCTTACTACATGATGGGTTTTGCATGGGTACGGTCGATTCCACCCTTTTCACCAAGCGGGTTAAAGGGGGTGGCTTATTTATATGTCAAATATATGTTGATGATATTATCTTTGGTGGAACTAACCCCAATCATAACAAAGCTTTTGAGCTATTGATGACTAGGAAATTTGAGATATACATGATGGGAGAGTTGAAGTTCTTCCTAGGCTTCCAAGTGAGGCAACTTGCAAAAGGCACCTTCATCTCTCAAGAAAAGTATGTGAAGGACATGCTCAAGAAATTCAACATGACCAATGCAAGCCCAATGAAGACACCCATGCCCGTAAAGGGGCAACTTGGCTCATGTGATGGTGAGAAGGATGTGGACATAAAGGTATACCGCTCCATGATAGGATCCTTGCTCTACCTTTGTGCCTCTAGGCCGGATATGGCGATCAAACGGATTCTAAGATACCTTGTTCTCACTCCTACTCTCGGGCTATGCTATTGATGCGTGCAGTCGACACGTCCGTTGGGAACCCCAAGAGGAAGGTGTGATGCGTACAGTAGCAAGTTTTCCCTCAGAAAGAAACCAAGGTTTATCGAACCAGGAGGAGCCAAGAAGCACGTTGAAGGTTGATGGCGAAGGAGTGTAGTGAGGCGCAACACCAGGGATTCCGGCGCCAACGTGGAACCTGCACAACACAATCACAGAACTTTGCCCCAACGTAACAGCGAGGTTGTCAATCTCACCGGCTTGCTGTAAACAAAGGATTAGATGTATAGTGTGGATGATGATGGTTGTTTGCGAAGAAAGTAAAGAACAATTGCAGCAGTTTGTATTTCAGATGTAAAGAATAGGACCGGGGTCCATAGATCACTAGCGGTGTCTCTCCCATAAGATAGCAGATGTTGGGTGAACAAATTACAGTTGCGCAATTGACAAATAAAGAAGGCATAACAATGCACATACATATATCATGATGAGTACTATGAGATTTAATCAGGGCATTACGACAAAGTACATAGACCGCTATCCAGCATGCATCTATGCCTAAAAAGTCCACCTTCAGGGTATCATCCGAACCCCTTCCAGTATTAAGTTGTAAACAACAGACAATTGCATTAAGTATGGTGCGTAATGTAATCAACACAAATATCCTTAGACAAAGCATCGATGTTTTATCCCTAGTGGCAACAGACATCCACAACCTTAGAACTTTCTCATCATCGTCCCAGATTTAATGGAGGCATGAACCCACTATCGAGCATAAATACTCCCTCTTGGAGTCACAAGTATCAACTTGGCCGAGCCTCTACTAGCAACGGAGAGCATGCAAGAACATAAATAACATATATGATAGATTGATAATCAACTTGACATAGTATTCAATATTCATCGGATCCCAACAAACACAACATGTAGGATTACAAATAGATGATCTTGATCATGATAGGCAGCTCACAAGATCTAACATGATAGCACAATTAGGAGAAGACGACCATCTAGCTACTGCTATGGACCCATAGTCCAGGGGTGAACTACTCACACATCGATCCGGAGGCGATCATGGCGATGAAGAGACCTCCGGGAGATGATTCCCCTCTCCGGCAGGGTGCCGGAGGCGATCTCCTGAATCCCCCGAGATGGGATTGGTGGCGACGGCATCTCTGGAAGGTTTTCCGTATCGTGGCTCTCGGTACTGGGGGTTTCGCGACGAAGACTATATGTAGGCGGAAGGGCAGGTCAGGGGGCCACACGGGGGCCCCACACAACAGGCCGCGCCGCCCTGGTGTCTGGCCACCTCGTGGCCCCACTTCGTAAGTCCTCCGGTCTTCTGGAAGCTTCGTGGAAAAATAGGCCCCTGGGCGTTGATTTCGTCCAATTCCGAGAATATTTCCTTACTAGGATTTCTGAAACCAAAAACAGCGAGAAAACAACAATCGGCTCTTCGGCATCTCGTCAATAGGTTAGTGCCTGGAAAATGCATAATAATGACATAAAGTGTGTATAAATCATGTGAGTATCATCATAAAAGTAGCATGGAACATAAGATATTATAGATACGTTTGGGACGTATCAAGCATCCCTAAGCTTAGTTCCTACTCGCCCTCGAGTAGGTAAACGATAACAAAGATAATTTCTGAAGTGACATGCTATCATAATCTTGATCATACTATTGTAAAGCACATGAGATGAATGCAGCGATTCGAAGCAATGATGAAGATAATGAGTAAAATAATGAATCAAATAGCAAAGACTTTTCATGAATAATACTTTCAAGACAAGCATCAATAAGACTTGCATAAGAGTTACTCATAAAGCAATAAATTCGAAGTAAAGGTATTGAAGCAACACAAAGGAAGATAAAAGTTTCAGCGGTTGCTTTCAACTTCAACATATATATCTCATGGATAATTGTCAACACAAAGCAATATAACAAGTGCAATAAGTAAACATGTAAGAATCAATGCACACAGTTGACACAAGTGTTTGCTTACGGGATAGAAAGAATAGGAAAACTGACTCAACAATAAAGTAAAAGATAGGCCCTTCGCAGAGGGAAGCATTGATTACTATATTTGTGCTAGAGCTTTTCATTTTGAAAACAAGAAACAATTTTGTCAACGGTAATAATAAAGCATATGAGTTATGTATAAGACATCTTATAAGTTGCAAGCCTCATGCATAGTATACTAATAGTGCTCGCACCTTGTCCTAATTAGCTTGGATTAACACTGATTATCATTGCATAGCATATGTTTCAACCAAGTGTCACAAAGGGGTACCTCTATGCCGCCTGTACAAAGGTCTAAGGAGAAAGCTCGAATTGGATTTCTCGCTTTTGATTATTATCAACTTAGACATCCATACCGGGACAACATAGACAACAGATAATGGACTCCTCTTTAATGCATAAGCATTCAACAACAGTTAATATTCTCATAAGAGATTGAGGATTAATTGTCCACACTGAAACTTCCACCATGAATCATGGCTTTAGTTAGCGGCCCAATGTTCTTCTCTAACAGTATGCATACTCAAACCATTTGATTGTGAGAACCGCCCTTACTTCAGACAAGACGAACATGCATAGCAACTCACATGATATTCAACAAAGGTAAAAGTTGATGGCGTCCCCAGAAAACATGGTTACCGCTCAACAAGCAACTTATTAAGAAATAAGACACATAAGTACATATTCTTCACCACGATAGTTTTTAAGGCTATTTTGTCCCATGAGCTATGTATTGCAAAGGCAAAGAATATAAATTTTAAAGGTAGCACTCAAGTAATTTACTTTGGAATGGCGGAGAAATACCATGTGGTGGGTAGGTATGGTGGACACAAATGGCATAGTAATTGGCTCAAGGATTTGGATGCACGAGAAGAATTCCTCTCAATACAAGGCTAGGCTAGCAAGGTTGTTTGAAGCAAACTCAAGTATAAAAGGTGCAGCAAAGCTCACATATGAACATATTGTAACTATTATAAGATTTTATATTGTCTCCTTGTTGTTCAAACACCTCAACCAGAAAATATCTAGACTCTAGAGATCAATCATGCAAACCAAATTTTAACAAGCTCTATGTAGTTATTCATTAATGAGTACAAGGTACATGATGCAAGAGCTTAAACAAGATCTATATGAGCACAAAAATTGGCAAGTATCACATTATTCAAGATATTAAACCATTTACCACATGCGGCATTTTCCGTTTCCAACCATATAATAATGAATGAAATAGTCCAACTTTCGCAATGAACATTAAAGATGAAGCTAAGAACATATGTGTTCATACGAAACAGCAGAGCGTGTCTCTCTCCCAAACAAAGAATGCTAGGATCTTATTTTATTCAAACAAAAACAAAAACAAAAACAAAAACAAACAGACGCTCCAAGTAAAGCACATAAGATGTGACGGAATAAAAATATAGTTTCACTAGAGGAACCTGATAAGTTGTCGATGAAGAAGGGATGCCTTGGGCATCCCCAAGCTTAGACGCTTGAGTCTTCTTAAAATATGCATGGATGAACCACGGGGGCATTCCCAAGCTTTGACTTTTCACTCTTCTTGATCATATTGTATCATCCTCCTCTCTTGACCCTTGAAAACTTCCTCCACACCAAACTCCAAACAAACTCATTAGAGGGTCAGTGCATAATTCATATATTCAGAGGTGACATAATCATTATTAACACTTCTGGACATTTCACAAAGCTACTGAAAGTTAATGGAGCAAAGAAATCCATCTAACATAGCAAAACAGGCAATGCGAAATAAAAGGCAGAATCTGTCAAAACAGAACAGTTCGTAAAGACGAATTTTAAAGTGGCACCAGACTTGCTCAGATTAAAATGCACAAATTGAATGAAAGTTGCGTACATATCTGGGGATCACGCACGTAAATTGGCAGATTTTTTGGATTTTTCTACAGGGTCTACTGCTCAAATTCGTGACAGCAAGAAATCTGTTCCTGCGCAGTAATCCAAATCTAGTATTGGCTTTACTATCAAAGACTTTACTTGGCACAACGATGCAATAAAATAAAGATAAGGAGAGGTTGCTACAGTAGTAAACAACTTCCAAGACTCAAATATAAAATAAAGTGCAGAAGTAAAATAATGGGTTGTCTCCCATAAGCGCTTTTCTTTAACGCCTTTCAGCTAGGCGCAGAAAGTGTATATCAAGTAATGTCAAGAGACGAAGCATCAACATAATAAGTTGTTCTAATAATAGAATCATAAGGTAACTTCATTCTCTTTCTATGGAAGTGTTCCATACCTTTCTTGAGAGGAAATTGATATTTAATATTACCTTCCTTCATATCAATGGTAGCACCAACGGTTCGAAGAAAAGGTCTTCCCAATATAATGGGACAAGATGCATTGCATTCAATATCCAAGACAACAAAATCAACGGGGACAAGGTTATTGTTAACCATAATACGAACATTATCAATCCTCCCCAAAGGTTTCTTTATAGCATTATCAACAAGATTAACATCCAAATAACAATTCTTCAATGGTGGCAAGTCAAGCATATCATAGATTTTCTTAGGCATAACAGAAATACTTGCACCAAGATCACATAAAGCATTACAATCAAAATCATTGACCCTCATCTTAATGATGGGATCCCAACCATCTTCTAACTTTCTAGGAATAGAGGTTTCAAGTTTTAGTTTCTCTTCTCTAGCTTTTATGAGAGCATTTGTAATATGTTTTGTAAAGGCCAAATTTATAGCACTAGCATTGGGACTTTTAGCAAGCTTTTGTAAGAACTTTATAACTTCAGAGATGTGACAATCATCAAAGTCTAAACCATTATGATCTACAGTAATGGGATCATTATCCCCAATATTTTGAAATTTTTTAGCAGTTTTATCAATTTCAGCAGTTTTAGTAGTTTTAGGCAATTTTGCACGCTTTGCACTAGGAGTAGTAATATTGCCAACACCAATTATTTTACCATTGATAGTAGGAGGTGTAGCAACATGTGAATCATTAACATTACTAGTGGTGGTAATAGTCCAGACTTTAGCTACATTATTCTCTTTAGCTAGTTTTTCATTTTCTTCTCTTTCCCACTTAGCATGCAATTCAGCCATCAATCTAATATTCTCATTAATTCGAACTTGGATGGCATTTGTTGCAGTAAAAATCTTATTATCAATATCCTCAGGTTTAGCAGCCATTTTATTAATTAAAGAGGATTGTGACGCAGACAGTATGAGATTCGGTTTTCAGCATTTGAAATCTTAGTTTGCAAACCCGAAATCCCCATATTCAAATTTTCAAGTTGATTTCCTATATTTTTCAACAAGGTAGATTGTTCATTCATAGTTTTAGTAAACAATTGATTTTGCTCATATTGTGATTGCATAAAGCTCTTAGTGGATCTTTCAATTTCTAGCATCTTTTCCTCATATCTACCGTAAGAATGATCATTACCACTAGCGGGGATATGTCCTATAGTTGTTACCCAAGTTATTCCTATAAGCATTATTATTTTTAATGAAGTTCACATCAACATGTTCTTCTTGGGCAACCAATGAAGCTAAAGGAACATTATTAGGATCAACATTAGATCTACCATTCACAAGCATAGACATAATAGCATCAATCTTATCACTCAAGGAGGAGGTTTCTTCAACAGAATTTACCTTCTTACCTTGTGGAGCTCTTTCCGTGTGCCATTCAGAGTAATTTGTCATAATATCATCAAGAAGCTTTGTTGCCGCCCCCAAAGTGATGGACATAAAGGTACCTCCAGCAGCTGAATCCAATAGGTTCCGCGAAGAAAAATTCAATCCTGCATAAAAGGTTTGGATGATCATCCAAGTAGTCAGTCCATGGGTTGGGCAATTCTTTACCAAAGATTTCATTCTCTCCCATGCTTGAGCAACATGTTCATTATCTAATTTCTTGAAATTCATTATGCTACTTCTCAAAGATATAATTTTAGTGGGAGGATAATATCTACCAATAAAATCATCCTTACATTTAGTCCAAGAATCAATACTATTTCTAGGCAGAGATAGCAACCAATCTTTAGCTCTTCCTCTTAAGGAGAAAGGAAACAATTTTAATTTTATAATATCACCATCTACATCCTTATACTTTTGCATTTCACATAGTTCAACAAAATTATTAAGATGGGCAGCAGCATCATCGGAACTAACACCGAGAAAATTGCTCTCTCATAACAAGATTCGAGTAAAGCGGGTTTAATTTCAAAGAATTCTCGCTGTAGTAGCAGGTGGAGCAATATGTGTGCATAGGAAATCATTATTATTTGTGCTAGTGAAGTCACACAACTTAGTATTCTCAACAGTACCCATTTTAGCAGTAGTAAATAAAGCAAACTAAATAAAGTAAATGCAAGTAACTAATTTTTTTTTGTGTTTTTGATATAGAGAACGAGACAGTAAATAAAGTAAAACTAGCAACTATTTTTTTGTGTGTTTTTGATATAAGAAGCAAACAAAGCAGTAAATAAAGTAAAGCAAGACAAAAACAAAGTAAAGAGATTGGAAGTGGAAGACTCCCCTTGCAGCGTGTCTTGATCTCCCCGGCAACGGCGCCAGAAAAATAGCTTGATGCGTGCAGTCGACACGTCCGTTGGGAACCCCAAGAGGAAGGTGTGATGCGTACAGTAGCAAGTTTTCCCTCAGAAAGAAACCAAGGTTTATCGAACCAGGAGGAGCCAAGAAGCACGTTGAAGGTTGATGGCGGAGGAGTGTAGTGCGGCGCAACACCAGGGATTCCGGCGCCAACGTGGAACCTGCACAACACAATCACAGAACTTTGCCCCAGCGTAACAGCGAGGTTGTCAATCTCACCGGCTTGCTGTAAACAAAGGATTAGATGTATATTGTGGATGATGATGGTTGTTTGCGAAGAACAGTAAAGAACAATTGCAGCAGTTTGTATTTCAGATGTAAAGAATAGGACCGGGGTCCACAGATCACTAGCGGTGTCTCTCCCATAAGATAGCAGATGTTGGGTGAACAAATTACAGTTGGGCAATTGACAAATAAAGAAGGCATAACAATGCACATACATATATCATGATGAGTACTATGAGATTTAATCAGGGTATTACGACAAAGTACATAGACCGCTATCCAGCATGCATCTATGCCTAAAAAGTCCACCTTCGGGTTATCATCCGAACCCCTTCCAGTATTAAGTTGTAAACAACGGACAATTGCATTAAGTATGGTGCGTAATGTAATCAACACAAATATCCTTAGACAAAGCATCGATGTTTTATCCCTAGTAGCAACAGCACATCCACAACCTTAGAACTTTACGTCACTCGTCCCAGATTTAATGGAGGCATGAACCCACTATCGAGCATAAATACTCCCTCTTGGAGTCACAAGTATCAACTTGGCCGGAGCCTCTACTAGCAACGGAGAGCATGCAAGAACATAAATAACATATATGATAGATTGATAATCAACTTGACATAGTATTCAATATTCATCGGATCCCAACAAACACAACATGTAGGATTACAAATAGATGATCTTGATCATGATAGGCAGCTCACAAGATCTAACATGATAGCACAATTAGGAGAAGACGACCATCTAGCTACTGCTATGGACCCATAGTCCAGGGGTGAACTACTCACACATCGATCCGGAGGCGATCATTGCGATGAAGAGACCTCCGGGAGATGATTCCCCTCTCCGGCAGGGTGCCGGAGGCGATCTCTTGAATCCCCCGAGATGGGATTGGCGGCGGCGGCGTCTCTGGAAGGTTTTCCGTATCGTGGCTCTCGGTACTGGGGGTTTCGCGACGAAGACTATATGTAGGCGGAAGGGCAGGTCAGGGGGCCACACGGGGGCCCCACACAATAGGCCGGCGCGGCCAAGGCCCAGGCCGTGCCGCCCTGGTGTCTGGCCACCTCGTGGCCCCACTTCGTAAGTCCTCCGGTCTTCTGGAAGCTTCGTGGAAAAATAGGCCCCTGGGCGTTGATTTTGTCCAATTCCGAGAATATTTCCTTACTAGGATTTCTGAAACCAAAAATAGCAGAAAACAACAACTGGCTCTTCGGCATCTCGTCAATAGGTTAGTGCCGAAAAATGCATAATAACGACATATAATGTGTATAAAACATGTGAGTATCATCATAAAAGTAGAATGGAACATAAGAAATTATATATACGTTCGGGACGTATCAGGTATCCAAAGGGGTCAACCTTTGAACTCATTGGCTATTCTGATTCCGATTGGGCCGGTGATAAGGTTGACCGGAAGTCTACCTCTGGGGCTTGCCAATTTATTGGCCGGTCATTGGTGAGTTGGTCATCCAAGAAACAAATCTCCACCGCTTTATCCACCGCCGAAGCCGAATACATATCCGCTGCATCTTGTTGCACTCAATTGTTATGGATGAAGCAAACCTTGAAAGACTATGGTGTGTCTCTTGGTACGGTGCCTCTTCTTTGTGACAATGAAAGTGCAATTAAGATCGCCAATAACCCGGTTCAACATCGTCGCACCAAACATATTGACATTCGCCATCACTTCCTACGTGACCATGTTGCCAATAAGGATATTGATCTCACTCATGTGGGGACAACCTACCAATTGGCGGATATTTTCACTAAGCCTTTGGATGAAGCCCGGTTTGTTAACTTGAGAGGAGAACTTGGTATTCTTGATCCTAAAAACTTAGATTGAATGACTTCTTGCACTATATTCTTGCATTTATCTTGCTATCTAGCTTAGAGGCACAACACATATGGGGATAGTTATCTTATCATGTCTTGGTATGATGCATACCTATGTGTGCAACATAAATAGACCCAATGTCATTATATGGACCCAAGCATGTCTCTTCGAGGTCTCATGACATTTGCGCTTTCACATAGGGGGAGTAATCCCCCGCCCCTCATTGAGCCCCAATTACAATTTGATCTGACTATATAAGGCTAAATGATCTTATTGCAAAAACTATTTCAAAATGTTTTATGGTTCTTGATATACTTCGAATCATGCCCATTGTTGCTATTTATATCTTGTTTGGATTTCACTCCAATGGGTATGCCTAGAGAACTTTGTGTTTACAACCCCATGTCTATGCTCATCTCATCATCGTCTATCTATCTATATGTACATGTCATCATCTGAGCATTCATACACATTTACACAAAGAATAGGGGCAAAACGAGGCAAAATGAGACAAAACTGTGCAAAAAGACTATGGCCGGTCACTGGCCCGGTCGGACCGGCCTCCGCGCCGGGCCATCCGGCGCCTGGACCGGTCGACCGGGCGGCCAACCGGCCGTGCGGCTGGTTAAGTGCGAGGAGGTTACCCCTTGGGGGTTCTTCTTCCTCACTTCCCCCCTCCACCCCACACACCATTGCTGCCGCCCCCTTCATCCCCACCTCTTCCTAGGGTCTTCCCACCATTAGAATCCTCCCAAACTCCACCAAATCATAGATCGGGCCCCTTGGAACATCTCCACCAAAGGATTTGGTCCCTCTCAAGCTATTTTGGGAGATCTTGGGGATTTGGCTCTCAAGCTCTACCAAGGTGTTCTTCTTGCTTCCTTGAGCAAGGAGGACCATGTCTTCGGGTAAATTGCTCTCCCTTTCCCTCTATTTCCTAGTCCTCATCACACATTGCACATCCTTGAGAAAAATTGAGGAAATCTTAGGGTTAGGGTTAGGGTTTGTAAGTCCTCTTGCCATTAGAGTGTTTTTTACCACACTATGCATATAGTCCCTCTACTGCTATAGTATATGTTCAAGTTTATGAGTTTTGGATGGTTTTGTGGTTGAATTTCTGGGCAAACATCACAAGTCGACAGCACCCGGTTTGTAGCCCGGTCAACCGGCCTCTCAACCGGCCGGTCCGGCGTGCCGCCCGGTCAACCGGCTTGGCAACCGGCTCGTCCGGCCTGTCGTCCGGTCTGACCGGCTCGTGCGCCGAATCGCCCAGTTCTTCGCACAATCTCATCGAAACACTTGGATATATGCTATGCTTTTTGGCCTCCCTATATACTGATGACATGTACACTTACCCCCTGCTCTCCTCGCTCTATTTTGCTGATTCACAGGAGATTGGAGTGGTGAGGATCGTGGCACTACTGCCAAGAGAGGGAGGCTTACAGGGCCTCCACCACGACGTACTAGTGGTCGTGCGCCTCCGACTACTGGTGGCAGCTCATCTGGGGGACGAACCAAGACAACTGGCAGCAAGAGGAAAGATAAACATGCAGCACAAGAAGGTGATGAGTCATTGCGAGAGTTTAATGTTGGCGATGTACATGTTGGTGCATGGAGAAGACTTAGAGAGTCCAACCCCTATCGCTTTGAGGCACCCACTTACCCAGGGGGAGATAAGTTTTTCTGGACCAAGACACAGCAAGTGATGTGGGAAGAGTACTATGACACCAAAGAGCACATGAAGAATGGTACCATTGTTATGCCCAAGGCCATCAAGGATGTTATTACAATGCATGAAGCCACCAAGTTTCGTTTTGTGGTTGAGACCTTGAGGCGGATGGGGTTGTATGAGCTTATGTGCCTGACACCTACTGATGGGTGCTATTGTCCACTCCTGGTGAGGCAATTTCATTGCACAGTATTTTTCCATGATGATGCAGCCCGCACTATGACTTGGATGACCGGCAAAGAGAAATACACTTGCAACTATCTTGATTTCTGTGAAGCCATGGGGTTTGCTGGAGGTCGTGCTTGTGGTTTCAAGCTATATTCTCAGCAGAAGTTCACCAAAGGAGACATTGCCTTCTGCTATCCTCGGGAACCCACAGCTGGACCTCCCACTATCTCTGGCATGTACTAGTCCTACCTTCTCCTTGCCAAGCTATTCCGTGAGACTCTCATCAGCAAGTTCGGCGATACAAGTGAATGCCGTGGATACCATCTGAACTTGATGTACTACTGCCACCCTGAGCACCGGAAACTCATCGACGGGTGTGATCTCATCTATTGTGAGCTGAGGCGATGTGTTCGCGAAAGGATGAATCCTAACTATGCTCAATACATTCAGATGCTCATCAACAAGGTTGTGCAAGTGATGACCCACAAGTATAGGGGATCGCAACAGTCTTCGAGGGAAGTAAAACCCAATTTATTGATTCGACACAAGGGGAGCCAAAGAATATTTGTAAGCCTTAACAGCGGAGTTGTCAATTCAGCTGCACCTGGAAACGGACTTGCTCGCAAGAGTTTATCAGTAGTAACGAGTTTTATAGCGATAGCAGTAGTGAAATATCGGCGGCGGTGTAACAAAGACAGCGGTAGTGATTATAGTAAACAGCGAGGATTAAAATATCGTAGGCACGGGGATGGATGAACGGGCGTTGCATGGATGAGAGAAACTCATGTAACAATCAAGGTAGGGCATTTGCAGATAGTAATAAAACGGTATCCAAGTACTAATCAATCCATAGGCATGTGTTCCATATTTAGTCGTACGTGCTCGCAATGAGAAACTTGCACAACATCTTCTGTCCTACCAGCCGGTGGCAGCCGGACCTCTAGGGAATCTACTGGAAATTAAGGTACTCCTTTTAATAGAGCACCGGAGCAAAGCGATAACACTCCGTGAACACATGTGATCCTCATATCACCGCCTTCCCCTTCGGTTGTCCCAATTTCGTCACTTTGGGGCCTCGGGTTCCGGACAGCAATACGTGTATACAACTTGCAGGTAAGATCATAAAGCAATGAATATCATCATGAATTGATAACATGTTCAGATCTGAGATCATGGCACTTGGGCCCTAGTGACAAGCATTAAGCATAACAAGTTGCAACAATATCATAAAAGTACCAATTACGGACACTAGGCACTATGCCCTAACAATCTTATGCTATTACATGACCAATCTCATCCAATCCCTACCATCCCCTTCAGCCTACAGCGGGGGAATTACTCACACATGGATGGGGAAACATGGCTGGTCGATGGAGAGGCGTCGGTGGTGATGATGGCGATGATCTCCTCCAATTCCCCATCCCGGCGGAGTGCCAGATCGGAGTTTCTGGTCCCGAGACGGAGTTTCGCGATGGTGGCGGCGTTCTGGATGTCTTCTGGCGATTTCGTCTAACCCCCCGTGCGTTTTTCGGTCGAAGACGTTAAGTAGTCAAAAAGGGGGGGGGGGTCGGTGGCTGAGGGGGCCACACAGTAGGGCGGCGCGCCCCCCCTCCAGGCCGCGCCGGCCTAGTGTGTGGGGGCCCTGGGCCTCCCCCAGGCCTGCCCTTCTGGCTTCGTGAATCTTCTGGAAAAATAAGCCCTTGGGCATTAATTCCGGGGATTTTCCTGAAAGTTGGATTTCTGCACAAAAATGAGACACCAGAGCAATTCTGCTGAAAACAGCGTTAGTCCGTGTTAGTTGTATCCAAAATACACAAATTAGAGGCAAAACAATAGCAAAAGTGTTCGGGAAAGTAGATACGTTTTGGACGTATCAGCAATCACCTCTCAATACACAAGGAGAACGGGTCAAGATGGAAGCCTTCAAGATACCTATTCAAGGTGATAGACCGGATGTCGCTGAAATGATGCCTTTTGAGCGCCGGTCCAAGGAACGCCATGACCCTGCTAGCTCCAGCTACTCTAGGCGCCCACAACATGGTGTCTCACGGTTCTTCTCTAGCTTATGGCAGATGTGCAAAAATACCAATGATGTTGCACATCAAAGTCTTGCTTTGAACCAGGAGACAAGGAGGCATCAAAATGAGTTCATGGCTGCTAGGAATGCACCTTTTCCTCCTCCTGGCCCTGAGTTGGAGCCTCTACATGCACCTAACTGGGAGATGCCTCCCATTTCTGATGAGATGTTCCAGAATTTCGATCCCTCCTTGTACACTTTTGGTGGTCATCCTCCCCGCTATGCTCAGGATCCTGATACTTCTGGCCGTCGGAACGATGATGATGAAGACGAGGACCAGTATGGTGATGATGATGATGAAGAGGAGAATGATGATGATGATGATGATGATGATGGTGATGGCAGCTCTCCAGCCACCGGGACCGAGTTCTATTGATGGGAACGCTAGCATCCCTACTCTTCTCTTCGCCTTTTTGGTGTTCCGATGCCAAAGGGGGAGAAGAGAGTACAGTCTAGGATTACGGGGTCCTTGGTTGCACAAGCCATGCTTGACATTTTATTTGCTTCTTATTTGGCTTGTGCTTATTTCGTTGCTTTTTCATTCCAAGAACCATTTGCTACTTTAAGTAATTCGTGTATGGACATGTACCTATATGCTTAATCTCTATGTTAGGATGATTATGTGTGCTATGCTTATATATCTTGATATGCACATCTCCATACCATGCTTGTTTCCTAAAAGATATTGGGGGAGCTTCTCATGTTCCACAAATGTTGCACTTTGCATTCAAACGCAAACTCTGCAAGTGCACACATTATGGGGGAGCCGTCTCAATATCTTATGGAATCAAGGCTTAAAGCTTATCGTAATATCTATATGTGACTCTAGCTCGGTTTGTCATCGTATACCAAAAAGGGGAGATTGTAAGGGTATTTTACCCTTATCCATTATTTTGGTAACTATGACACCGTGCTAGTGTATTTGGACTAATACATGTCTACAAGATGATTCCCAGATATTAGCCAAAGAGGTATAATGGTGTATCAATGGAACAAGAAGGCAACGGGAGACCCTCCCATTTCGATGAAAAATCAACAAGGTTTTTCCAGAGCCTGGCCGGTCCCAGACCCGGTCAGACCGGCCCTGGCACCGGACCGCCCGGCGCCGACCGGGCCCAGCGCCTGTGCCATCCGGGCAGGTTCCAGTAAAGGAGGGCGTGCACTCCGGTCTGCGTCCGGTCGCCAGCCCGGTTTGGAACGGCCACTCCGGTCCATAGCCCGGTCGGACCGGGTTCCAGACCGAGCGCCCCGGTGCCCAACCGGCCTTTGCGCTTGTGCCATCCGGGCATGATCCAGTAACCTCAGAAGCACGCCCGGTCAAGACCCGGTCCCAGCTCCGGTTGAAACCGGCGGGTCCGGACACTGGCCCGGTCTGACCGGCCTGTGCGCCGGCCTGTCCGGCGCCAAATCCGGTCGACCGGGTTCCTCGAGGAATCTGATGATGTGTCAAGTGAGCAACGGCCAGATTTCAAAGAACACTATAAATACCCCTTCTCCTGGTAGGCACTACACTACAAGCTGTTCTTGAGCTCTCTCTCTCATACTCCATTGCTAGAAAAACCAAAAGCCTCAGATCTCCCTCCTCCTCCACCCAAACTCAAATCCCTCCGGGGAAACGATAGAGGAGGACCCGATCTACTGTTCTACCAAGCCAAAATCTCATTCCCCCTTGTATTTATCAAGAAGCTTGCTCTCTAGGGTTCCTTGGAAACCCTAGGTGGGCAAGAGTGGTCCGGAAGCATCCGGGCTGTGGATTTGCTCCGGGCAAGATTGTGAAGGTTTGGAGGCTACCTCAAAGTCTACCATAAGTGAGTGAGCTATTCCTTCGTGGGATAGGCTCCGGAGAATAGGGTGAGCCTTCGTGGCGTGGGGAATCCTTCGTGGGACCTCCACCCCTCCAAACGTGACGTACCTTCTTGCAAAGGAAGGAAACACGGGAATACATCCTCGTCTCCGCGTGCTATCGGTTATCTCTAACCGAACTCCTTACTTGTGATTTAACTGCCTGTGAGAGCCTTCGTGCTCGAGTTAGTTGTATCCTCATATAGGTTGTTTCACCTAGTTTGCATTAGGCTCACCTTTATATTCCGCAAAGCCTAATATTGCAAAGAAAGAATTAAAATCTGTAGAAACCTATTCACCCCCCTCTAGGTTTACCATCTCTATACTTTCAGGTTTAGTATCAGTTGTTGGGCAGTAGCATATTGAGTTTCCAATTGTTATTTTGAAGGTCATGGTGCATTCAAAGAGGTAATTTACGGGAAGGTATGGAGGGAACTGTGCAACACTCTGACCGAAAAATACTAAAGCAGCGGCGGTCGGTGACGAGTCCTCGCCAGTGCTTGCAGACCGCGGAGGCCCGCAGGAGGGAGGATGGCCGCGGCGGGAGGCGGAGGAGGATCTCCCGGAGCATGTCCTTGTGGAGCGGCAGGGATTCGGGATCTGCCGGCGATTTGCCGCGGCAGCGCCGGCCGCGGCGGGTCATTCCGACGCCATTCCCGCTCGCGTGGATCTGGGGATAGAGGCGGCGGAGGGGCATCCGGCTAACTCCTCACTGGTGCCGATCTGGGGATGGAGGCGTGGGCTGCGACGGCGGGTCATCTCCTCGCCGCCGAGACCTAGAGGACAGTGGAAGGAAAATGAACCAAGAGTCGGGTTCGTTTGTTGGTGGATGACTGCACTGACTGAAACTGAGGAACGGATGCGGATTTCTTCTCACTACGGAATTCAACCACAATCAGTCCGAACAACAACGACGACACCACAAAAAGGCTGCATAGTACAACTCGATCAGTCAGCATGAATCTACGGACAGAAAAGTTGCTCATCATCAAACAATTAGCAAGCCAGATAGATTACTTGCTAGTATTTAGAAAACTCGAGAGCTTCTTCCAGGTCGGTCAGAGTGCGAAGTTGCTCTACTTTGGGATTTTGCAAATCGGAACTAGCCGACGGAACACGTAGCTGCTCAAGTCATCATGCCCTAATCATTTGCCTAATTTCTGCCTTGTGTTTACGCAAAATTGCTCATAACACCTAGCTGGTGATGTACCACAGATACCATGTAGGTTGATTGTACTTTGCTTGCACCATGGATTCACTATGTTACATACCCTAAGATTAGGTCAGTATGACCAAATTGTGGTAACTGAATTCTTGATGTTTCCCAATCCGATTAGTACACCCAGTAACTACAACTTGGCGTATTGTGGTATGCATGTTCTTTTTTGGCTAACTAAATTACACGGAAAAGTGTTCCCTTGAGAAGTTATTTCTATCTTCTTGGCACTCGATGTGCAATTATACATACACCTTTAATGCGCCGATAGGCGGTGGTGGCCACCCTCGAAGTACTTGAGATTGAATTCTTCCTTCTCTCAACCACAGCTTGTGTATTATACAATCAGTTTAAAGTCATAAAGCTCCCAAATAACTTGCATAGACCTTCATCGCTTGTTTTTCCTATATGAAAGAAATAATGATTGTACTAATTCTCAGTCGAATAAAAAAAGGGCTATACTTGTCACCTTAATGTGCATATTCAGTAATTGAGGACAGTGTAAGGGAAGGAAGAGTCAGGTTCGTTCATGGTGGACGAATGCACTAACAGTGAGGAACAATGAGTACTACTGCTATATGCTAAAACGAGATTCCTAAAATTTGCAATCGTAATGAATACTTCTACTCCGTATATGCTAGTGATACCACCACCAAAATTTTCCAGAGTATAACTCGATCAATCATCATAAATCTACGGACAGAAAAGTTGCTCATCAGACAATTAGCAAGCTAAATTACTAGCTGCTCAGGATCTTGTCCTCATGTACTAATACTTCGCTTCGTTGGTGCCTTGTGTTCAGGCACAATGGTCCAACCTGTAGCTGGTGATGTATCAGTGATACCGTATGGTTTGGTAGTAATTTGCTTGCACCATGGATTCACTATATTACATACACTAAGATTACTTCAGCAAGTTCAAGCTGTGGTAACTGAATTCTCAATGTTTCCCAAGCCCATTGGTATACCCCAGTAATTGGTGCATTCTGGTATGCATGGTTTTCTTTTTCTTGTCTAACCAAATTACACCAAAGTGTTCGTTTCCTTGAGAGGTTATTTATATCATCTCGGCACTCGATGTACATTTACATACACCTTCAATACGCGGATAGGTGGTAATGGACACCCTCAGAAAAATTGAGATTCAGTAAAGTGGCTTCTTCCTTCTCAACTACACTTGTGTATTATGCGGTCGGTTCAAAGTCATAAAGCTTCTACATAACTTGAAAACAATGCATAAACCTGCATTGTAGGATGATGTACAGGCATAAATTTATTAGCCTCAAACAATTACGCGCTTCTAGTTACTGCATAGATCTTCCTCACTTGTTTTTCCTATATTCAAGAAATATTAATTTTATAAGCGTTGTTTTTGGAGAAAATTAATTTTATTAGGTGTTGTTTTGGTGGTGTTTTGTTCGCTGCTACAACTCCTCTCCCATCCGATACGCAATCACGTCGACACTCGAGGCGATTGAACGACTATAATTTATCCTTGGCTAGTGCGAGCGTGTGTCTTTGTGAGAGAAGAAAAGGAACCTGATGATCTTTACTATTATATTCCAGTTGGTCGTACGTCATACAACGCGTTTGGTGAAGGAGATTGGGAACATCCTGACTGTTCGATCTAATCTGAGGTATCTCCTTCATCCGATCACTTTTACACTCATCGCCTATGATACATGGAATCCGTGTACGTATCTTTTCTTGCCTTCCTATAGAATCAAGGGATCTATCCTCCTAGAGCCACGCCCCAGCAGGCCAACCATCACGCCGCCCCTGCTGGCTGCGCCGTCCTACACGGCAACGCGCACGCTTCGATTTCTCCCCGTCATCGACGCTGCTGGTTCTGCCCCCACTCCATCCTTCCTCTCATGCACCCATCGATGGTCGCGATGCCGGCGCCGGCACGCGGGGTGCCTCAAGCGACAAGAGCGGCCGGGTGCATGTTGGCGGCGTTGGCCGTGGATGCGATGCAGGATGCATTTTGACTTGCCTGACTTCGCCGTGGTCCTGCTCGTGCTCGTTGCGTCGTGCCTCCACACAAGGCGGAATCATTGCTGACGACGACGCTGGAGACGCCGAGGACGCAACGATCTGCCATTGCTGCTGGGGCTTGACATGGAGGCCGGAGTTCTGGGTCAGGACTGGCCAACCGGCATCTAGAAAATGAAGCACTGAGCCTCCCCCTCGCCATCCCCTTTTGGGACGACGCGGACACCTCCAGTTCTGCCACGCCACCACCTCTGGTACCTACTTCGCATCCCCGTCTTCTGATAAAGTTGCCGGGCGTCTTCCTTTACTTCTTTTTTTGCCTCAATCGGAGACCTGATTCATGATTGTTGCTTCAAATTCTACAATTACTACATGGGATATGATTATTCAGATACGTAGCTAAATGTCAGTCATCTAAACATGCATATGCAGTTGCCCACTTCCAGTTCATTATCTTCTATAAAACAAATTGTATGTGCAGGCTTCAAGGCTTAAAACCAGTGTTTAAGATGACAAGATGTCTTTGCTCTTACGATAACGTAAATTGACATGAGAGATTTGTATATAGAATTCTAGACTGCAGTGTAACCAGATTTTCGAATTTTTATACACATGTCAGTAGGTTTCTGAAGTGGCAGACTATAGTTCGGTAAGATATATTCATAAGTTCTTTCAAGAACTAATGATTACTTGACGTGAAATCATTTTTACTTGATTTCCAGATTGTATATCTTTTTCTGGTGGGGTTCTTTCATCCGTATCATGCCCTCTTAAGCGTGTCAGATGGCTGGCTACCGGAATAATGTAAATTTTGCCCTACCTTGAAGGTTATACTGTATGTCGGTGATAAGGTGCATCATCGTCCTCTCCGGAGAATGTTGCATGAAGATATCTAAAAATCTTCATGCATTATCTGTTTCAAATTTTTGTTTGTTTAAGTTTGCATACTTTATTTTTGAATCTCCCTCAATCGGGTAGCGCATATTAGCTATTACATCTGTTGTTTTTACATTACTCGGAATAGTTTTGTTTTACTTGCCTTAGATCATTATTTATTATAGTACTTTTATAACTTCTTTTATTTTTTAATCAATGCAGTATGGATTACCATTTGATGTGATGCTAACAAGTTATGACATAGCCTTAATAAATCATGAATTTCCTTTCAGAAATTCCCTAGCTCCATGGTGATTGATGAGGCCAAGGGTCTTAAAAATCCATCAGTTATATGTAAAACTGCTGCTTGGTTTCTAAAATGACTCATTCTTAACTGGGGAATTGCATGGCTCTGATTAAAACACTTATTCTGCATTTTCTTTAGGTACTATATAGTGTCCTTAAAGGTCATTTTATTATGACAAGGTGTGTACCACTAAAAGAAGCCATTCCTATCCAGAACAAACTTTCTGAACTATGGGTGTAGATGCACTTCTACTTCCTTCTGTTGGGCCACTCGATGAGCTTCTTTCTATTTGCAAGGGAGCAGGCGATTTGCGAGCAAGTATGTACCTTCATAATATTATAGAGGGATCCATCTACAGCTCTAATCAGTTTCTAGGGTGACATTCTTTTTGTGCCGTCACAAACATATTGAACTTCCGCTTGCGAAAACTGGGTATTGTATGCTTTGTAGGTGGTTGACGTCTCAAGCATAGTTAACTTCCCCTTGTGCAAAACTGTGCCGAGGTGTGTCATTTCGTGCAGGATATACAACTACCTTCGGTTTTGATAACATATTCTCTATTAGGGGCTCTCGCTTCCCAAACCTTCTTCTTGAGCCCCCTATGTTTATTCTCTTATTTTCTTCTTTATTGCTTTGTAGCAATATATTCTGTATTTTTTACAGAAACTGAGGACTAAATCCATTTTATAATACAATTGAAATCAATCACATCTTTGCCAAGGATCTGAGAGTGGATTGATCAATACTTTTTCTTATCTTTGGTGAGCTACTTTTATTATTACCAACGCAATAGTTCCTTCAGTATCCAAGTTCATAAGAATGAGAGGTGACCCATACCACCATTGCGCCATGCTCGCTTGAGTGTAGTATTAGTAAAGTTCAGAGTTATCCTTCTGGATAGTCTTAGAGGTTCCGTGTGAATGGATTAATGGATTTTATATGTGGATCACGGTGGGGTTGCATTAGAATCGAGACCGCTCTTCAAAGGAGGCTTGCGACAGTGAGACACCGATGAAGAAGTGTGCCCATGGCTTTTCTAACTCGCCAAGATGGGGATTTTGTTTTTGTTCATATTCTTTTTGAAGTCCCTATCATCTACACCAACCCCATGACATGATAATCAAGCGGCACAGTTATTTCCAAAAGCATGTTCCTATATAGTATTTCTGATCTTCAAGTGCATCATTGTATTTCTCATTATCCAAATACATGTTTGAGTGTAATAGTTAGTTATTTTCCAAATACATGTTCTAACTCAAATAATTAGTTTCAATATACATCCCTTGCATTTAATCCGAATTTTGTAACGTGCATATCATTAATACTTGACTTGCTATCAAGTTCAAAAGATTTTTGAAAAATACATTGTCAAGTTTCGTACCTACTTCATGAATGTGTCCGGTGCACCTAATACTCAGTTGCTTTACAGAAACATAATGAAGTGAATAAGGAAAGGGATGAGAAGCACACAGAACAAAGGGTATAATATATAATGAAGAGGGGATCAGGAGGAGAAATGACACCCTCCAAGCCAACAAGGTAAGAGTACATCAACCTGAATTCGTAGCACCACTAATTATATGAGCTGGAAGTTTTAGGACTAGCTTGATTGCAGTTATGATAAAATCATTCAGTTGCACCTTCATTTTGTTTTGAGTAAGTTTATTTATATGTTTGTGAATGTGTATCTATTGTCACTTTCTCCATTACATGATAGTGTCAAGCATCCAATGGACTTTTCATGTTCTAAAGAAGCTCAATAATGGAATATATACTTGTATACCAAGCTGAAGCACATTTAAGGTCAGTGTTAATATTTTTGGATCTGCAGAGACATGTGTGCAAACATCATATTGAGTTGGTTCTTCTGGTTCAGTTGGACAATTCGGTGTACAATGGCATGAGCAAGCCACATGATTTAGTCGAAGCGTAATGGGCTGACTCTCATCCTACCATCGTCACACAAGCTTGTACTACTACATCACATGAGCAATATATATGAAAACTATTACCTGAGACAGTTTTCAGAACACGAGCAAAGTGAAAATTTAGTCAACAAAGATGTAATTATTCCTGGCAACGGCAAAGGGGAATACGGAGCAAGATCTTCTCACCGAATAAAAGGGATTAACATGTTGCTTTGTTCTCAGAGAGAGAGAGATTTTTTTTTTGTAGAAAAGATTGATAGAGCTAGGAACAATATAGTGCAAGCCATCTATTAGATGCTCGTTTTTTACGCTCCCAGCGATGCACCACTTGATTGCGAAACTATTCTGAATCTTTGTCTATTGATATTTTTACATCTTCCATTTGTACTTTTAATCGTGACAACATTATTGCTCTTGGATAATGGTCAGAAACTAAAGAATAATTTTTTGGTATAAAAACGCATCTATCAAGCAAATAGAGCTGAAGACAACACGCTGGCTGTTGAACAAGAATAATTTTAAGAATATTAGTGACTATCAAGATACATCGAGCCAAGTGATATTTTTTAGATTACTATGTATCTATTTTTTATACACTTATTTTATTCTTTCATTATGTTTACATACATGACATATGCACATAACTAAAAGAAATTTGAGGGACCGTAGCAACGCACGGGCATTCAACTAGTTTAGATAAAGTTAAACTTCCTAAAGTTTGATCAACTATACAGAAAAAATATTAACATTTATAATTTTGAATTAATATTTTCTAGATCTATCATGAAATATATTTTCATATTATGTGCTTTAAAATTTTAGATATTCATATTTTTCGTATATAGTTGCTCGAACCTTAAAAGGTCCGACTTCAACTAAAAACTATAGACATCCTAATTTGAAAAGGAAGATTACTTTTGCTAACCAGTAGCCTCTGCTTGTACAGTCGCATCTTTGCGGGTACGCTACGATTGAACGTGAAGCTCTTTTGTTCAAAAAAAAGAAAAGAAACGTGAAGCTCTTTGCTGCCCCGCGTCGCGTAGCAAGGTTACCAACTGGCCGAGGAACTGATGGCACGAACATGTGCCTTGTGCCACCCGATGTTATTCTTCTACCACTGTATGTTGGTTTGCCCGTGTATTCTAGCTCCTAATGTGATGGTACATCTATCCATGCAACTAAACTGAAAAAACATGGTTCTGCTCACACGTACTGAATTTATACTACCTTCGTTCCACCAAAAGTGTCTTGACTTTATTAAAATTTGGACTAAATATGAAACATGCTCAAGCTAGTACTAGTTCAGCCGAGGGAACTCCCAGTTCAGTGTCTTGACATCCTCCGTACTACTTTCTAGTATACAGCAGACAAGCAACGGTTCTCTGAGTGATGTTTCCTTGATTCTTTTCTGGAACAACCATACCTTTATTTCTGGTATAATATGGTTCCTGTGAGATTTCCTGGTTCTTTGACTGAAGTTTCCTAGTTTCTTTTCTAGAAAAGCCAAGCCTTTATTTTCTGGTAAATATATGGAGATGGTTCCTGTGAGATGTTCTGGCCAGTTGTGATAGATGATATGATTCAATGTTAACCAATAATTTCCATGATATATGTATATCAATCAAAATAAGTGACAACTTTCCTGAAGAACATAAGTAATTTGTAACGGCGGCTGGATTTCGTTAATATCTGATACTGTCTGCATATGAAAAGGAGCTCCCCCTTTCTGTTTGATGATGGTTAACCAAGTACTTTGTAACAGCGGTTGTTCTGCCATTCTTTTTTCAATGTTTGATGATGGTTGACAAAGTAGAAATGTGCTCCAAAATTCCATGGCTGAGAAGAGCTACCAAGCACAACCGTGTAGAAACGATACAACCAAACCTTTATAGAATTATAGGTTGGGAAGGCCGAACTTCCCTTGATTAGATATCAATATCACATCTTTTTACATTAGGAACTTTGATACTACCGCACGCGTTTAGCATGTTCTTCCGGAAAGCATATATACAAACTGCCAAGTGCACTGATGCAATGCGACAAAATGGTGGGAACTGCAGCAACCATTACTTCACCTGGAGAAAACAAAATTGCCAATCCCTTAGTAGATATAAATACAGAAGACATGGTTCGAAAAGGTTTATGAACTAGATGTCTGTGCAAAGTTGTAAAACACACTAGTATCAGATATCATGTTCCTGGCTATATCTCCTAGGGTTACCTATAACAACGAACAAAATCCTGGAGCCTTTTGACACTGCAACTTATTTGAATGCCACCTAATGTTTTGATTTCAGCTCTGAACATTTAAACAAAGGAAGAACTATATGCATGGCCAAATATTCTTAAAAGTATGCAGGAGATGTTCCTACCTGTTGAACAATTCCAGCAGCTCGGCACATGAGACCGACAATCATTCTATATTTCTATGCACCGTGCAATATTCCAACTCCACTGCATCCATCGGGAATTGCAATGTCTAGAAGCATAAGAAGCAGGTCGATCAATAAAAGATATGAGGAAAAGATATATGGATAAGACAATGCAATAGTCAGCCAGTTACATAGATGAACTGACAAATATAACATGAGAAAAAAATCTCTATTTAAAACCCACTTTTGATACTAACAAAAGACAAACTAAATTACATCTGTTTTAAAATGCCAAAACCATTTACGGAAATGGTAAAATGTAGATATTTCACAATGAAAGTTCTACCTGATCAGGAAAAAAGAGCATTAAGAATTTTGCCACGTATCAAGGAGACAAAATTGAAACATGCCTATACTAATAAATTCTAGCGACAAAAAGTGACTTTGTTGTTCAGCTTTATCTATTAGAGACGAGAAATTGAATTTATTTTTTGTGTGGTGGAAGCTTGTAGCAAGGGTTTTCAATAAGTGATAAAAGAACTATTATTTCAGAAGGTAAATATTGAGGGCAAGTTGTTATTGTGGAGATAACATTAATAGCAATACAAAAACAGATAGTACTAACATAACTAGCTTTGAGGTTCCAAACCCGCCAACTGAGTTCCTCATTTGACATTTGATTTGGTACCTCTGAAGAGTAGAGACATAAAAAACAATACAGCTACAAGTTTGTCACTAACTATGTTTAAGTTGTTAGTGAACACTTGAGAAGCACAACAAAGGTATTCCATCAACCATGTACTGTATATAACATCACCGGATCTGGTCACTACCACAATACAAGGATTAAGGTCTAAGGATGAGCAATCACCTGGTGCATAGAAACTTGCAAAAGGATGACAGTTGATGGGATAACAGCTTTCATAAAGTCTTCTGAATTGCATGGACAGAAGTTGAACCATGTAGACATTGGCGTCCACAAATAGAAAAATTGCATCATTATCCTCATCATACCCGAGTATTTTCATCCCTCTAATCCTAGGAGGGAGTCCAAGAAGAGTATGCGTTTCAAAGGCGTTGTGCAGCAACCATGTAGTACCACCATGACAATTGACCATCCTCTGCCACACTTCGAATCTACAGTGCGAAAATATAGCAATACCAAGAGCATCATGCTCTGCCCTGATTATCTGATGTCTGAGGGAGAAATTAAGACATGGAGGACCCTTGATCACAGCTAGACTCTGCCTATCCAAATCAAACTCAACAATGTCGTCCGTGAGATCATCAATAAAAATAGTTGTGTTACTCACACTCTTAGATGACCAGTAAAGGACATTGCCAACAAGGATTCCAGGATTACTATCCGCAAGCTCACATTGATCCGCTGCTGCGATGATATTGCCCCAAACGCCAGTCTCCGAAGAGTATACACAAGCGATGGGTGTAGTATTGTTGTACTCGTCTTCGTCTTCGTCTCCGTCTCCACGGAGGGACATCAAGACAACCTTGAATGAGCTTGAGTGGCAGCTGCCGTGCACGTGGCCCTGGTCTGCGGCAACGCAGAGCACAGCGCCATAGATCGATAACCCTCTGAACACTGGTGAGCGGCAAAGCATTGGTGCTTGCTGGTGATGGGATCGCACATAATGAGCTTATGCCACTTCAGGTCCAAGAGGAGGACGCGACTGTGGCGGCACCCGAGCAGACGGATCCCAGTGCGGCTGTCAATTTGACGTTGCACGTCGAAGCGCTCCGGAGGAATACGGTCTGGAGGGCCTAAGGTGGATCTGAACTTGATGCCGTGGCTGCGGGCCTCGAAGACGCTGATGAGGGGCGGCTTCCCTTGGTGGGCGCGGAAGCGGCGGAGGAAGCTGGGGTCGGTGACGAGGCCTCGCCAGTGCTTGCAGACCGCGGAGGCGCGCATGAGGGAGGATGGCTGCGGCGAGAGTCAGAGGAGGATCTCCCGGAGCATGTCCTCGTTGAACGGAAGGGATTCAAGCGCCTCCGGCGATTTGCCGCGGCGGCGACGGCCGCGGCGGGTCATCCCGACGCCATTCCCGCTCGCGTGGATCTGGGGATGGAGGCGCGGGCTCCGGCGGAGGGGCATTCCGGATACGTCCTCACTGGTGCCGACCTGGGGATGGAGGCGCGGGCTGCGACGGCGGGTCATCTCCTCCGACCTCCGCCGCCGAGACTTGAGGACAGTGGAAGGGAAGGAAGAGTCAGGTTCATTCGTGGTGGACGAATGCACTGACAGTGAGGAGCAATGAGTACTACTGCTAAAACGAGACTCCTGAAATGAATCCGTATATGCTAGTAATACCACCACCAAAAAACTCCAGAGTATAACTCGATCAATCGTAAGAGCATCTCCAGCCGTTGGGACCCCTGGGCTGAAAATCCGGTGCTATTTAGCACCGGATTGGACGAAAGTTTGGTCCGGGGAGCGCCGAAGTTCTAGCCGTCTCCCCGGTAGACACCCGGGGTTCGGCATTTTTCAGAGGAAAACGTTCCTGGATGCCAAATTTCCTGCATAATTCGGCGAATTTGACCAATTTTGCCAACATTTGGCTTATTTTTACAAATAAACGTTACAGTTCAACAAAACAAGACAAGTTTTCAAACAAATTAAATGGAAACTAGTTGGTGTTGCCTCGAAGCGTCCATATGTGCTCCACCAGATCATCCTGCAGCTGTTGATGCATTGTGGAGTCTCGAATCTCCTGAAGCATAGCGATGAACGCAGCCCACGATATCGGCACCTGGTGGTTAGGTTGTGCAAGAGGACTGTCATATGGTGCAGCTTGCTCGCTCGGAGGAACCGGATACTTCCGCTCATTCTCGATAATCATGTTGTGTAAGAACACACAACAGTTTATCACCTCCCACATCTGATCTTTGGACCAAGTCAAAGCGGGGAACCGGACTACAACAAATGTCTGCTGGAGGACACCAAATGCACGCTCGACATCCTTTCGGCAAGCTTCTTGTTCCTTGGCAAACTGCTGCTCCTTCGAAAGGGCGGGGTTTGAGATAGTCTTCACAAATGTTGCCCACTTTGGATAGATATCATCTGCAAGATAGTATCCCTTGTTGTACTGCCGGCCATTGATCACAAAGTTAACCGAGGGAGCATGACCCTCAACAAGTTTGGAGAAGACCGATGAGCACTGCAAGACGTTGATGTCGTTGTTGGATCCCGACATACCAAAGAAGGAGTGCCAAATCCAGTGATCATGGGTAGCCACTGCCTCAAGTATCACAGTGCAACCTTTTTTGTGACCCTTGTACATTACCTGTCAGTCAAACGGAAAGTTCTTCAATTTCCAATGCATGCAGTCAATGCTTTCAAGCATCCCTGGAAATCCTCGAGCTTCATTGACAGCGAGGATCTTAGCAGCGTCTTCGATAGTGGGTGATCTCAAGTAGATGTCCCCGAACACTGTTATCACCGCCCTCCAGAACCGGTAGAAACAATCAAGGGCGGTGGACTCCGCCATCCGGCTAGACAATTGGACGAACACTGCCGGGTGTGTCCACGAGGAGCGACGCGAGGGAGCTGCCCGACGGCGGAAAATAAGCAGAGGGCATGATGGGTGGCGGAATATAGGCTGCTGGGTGGAGGAACGGAGGAGTTGAGGCAACCGGCCGGCGGATTTGCGAGGGGTGGTGCCGGCGGCGATAGAGCAATGGGAGGGGAGGAGGGATTTGCGTCGACAAAGTGGTGGCGTTCGTCTGTTCTCTCGCCGACAGAGCGGGTCCGTCCCCGCTTTTCTCTCGTCCAGAGTCCCCGATCGCACCCCGGGGGGCCGTGGATGGCCTGGACTCTCCGGACAGATGAAAGGCCTAATTCGAACGAAAACGATGAACCGGGGACGCGACTGGGCCGTTTTCGTCCATCTGAATGAAAAAAAAAGACGTCTTGGGGGTCTCGTCGGGAAGACGGCTGGGATGCTCTAATGAATCTATCTACCAACAGAAAAGTTGCTCATCAGGCAATTAGAAAGCTAAATTACTTGCTATTTGGAAAACTCGAGAGGCTGCTAACTAGTTCTTCCTAGGAGGTGACATAATATCAATCAAATTCCATTCAGCTGTTAATTATGTTGGTCTCGAGTAATGAGTGCAGCACTCGCTATATTTGGGAATTTTGAAGCACTACAGGAATGGGCCGATATGCCGAGGGCCGGGTACCCTCGGCGTAGCCTGTTTTGGCCGTCGGCGTAGGCTACGCCGAGGGCAGCCCTCGGCATAGCTCCTCGGAAACTAACTCCCTCGGCATAGTCACTATTTCCGTCGGCGTAGCCCGGCCCTCGGCGTAGCACGCTACGCCGACGGCAAAACCGTCGGCATACAAATTTAAAAAATTCAAATTTCTATTTTCCAAAAAAATTCAAAAAAAAATCGAAAAAAAAATCATTTTTTTATATGCTGACGGCAAAGCCCTCGGCATAGAGTTTCAAAAAATTTCAAATTTTAATTTATTTTACACCATTATTTTCTTTTTTTTCCCTTTTTTTTCTTACTTGTTTAACTTTCACCCAATACACTTAATCTTAGGTCAAATTACAATCATGGTTAAACTTCACCCATCCTCACACTACTCCAGCCTCAGCACGTTTAACTTCTTGGTTCCATTCGGATGAGCCTCCATTAAAGAGTTGACATCTTGCTGATAATAATATCATATCAATCCTATTAACCCTTGGACCGTAATGTCACACCTCTTTATTTTTGAATTCCAAACAATTACTTAAGTAAACTACAATGAATATATAAGTAATAATAATATTGAATTCAAATAATAATAAAATAATTTTGTTTTTTGGTCTTTTTTCTATTTAATATGGAATAATTAATATCTTTAAATCGGAAAATCGAAATTCCACAAATAATATGTCTAAATCGAACAGAAAAATGAGAGGAATCTAAATATAAAATCCATATCATCATTTGAACTTAAAATTAGAGAAATCCAAATATGACGTCCAGTTTGCCATCTGGCCAAAACGGCTCCCTCGGGACATGCGAAATGGCCGTACCGGACGCGCTGGTGCACCGTTCGCCAACAAGCTAAACGGACAAAAATTAGCACATAAAGTGATGTGTTATAGACCTAAAAACATTTTTCGCGAAATTTATTGAGCGACGGAAAGTGTACCTCTAGTTCAAATCCGGTCAGTTTCCAGCGGATTCGGTAGGACACCGGAGGAAGCCACATGGATTTCCAGATAGCTAGCGCGCATATATGGCATGTGATATGTGGTGCGAAGGAGGTGTCCTACCACTACGCAGAGGTCTCGCGCAATACTAAAATCCGCCCCATGTAGCTGCTTCACAAAAAACCCGTTTTTGCACCCCGAAAATGAAAAAACCATCGCCCATGGGTCGGATTGGAAATCCGCTCCCGGGGCCTTTCTTCCCATCCAAGGGACCACACACGTGCCAAATATGACCTTGGTCCGACAAACTATGCGGTGTAATAGGCCGTTTCCTTCTCATTTGCCCTAAAAGCCATAGAACTCCGGACGTGATAGCTCTGTTTGTTAAGGTTTTTCCAAAATAATTGTTTTATCCTAATTCCGATATTTGGAGTGGTTACTAGGACACATAAAATAACGCCATGCGGCTCCGCGGGATTTTCTGACTTCGTTTAAGTTACCATCTGGCCAAAACGAGCCCCCACGGAGATACGGTATGGCCGTACCGGGCGCGCTGGTGCACCCGTTCACCATCGCGCTAAACGGAAAAAATTTAGCACATAAAGTGATGTGTCGTAGACCTAAAAACATTTTTCCCGGAATTTATTGAGCGACGAAAAGTGTATCCCTAGTTAAAATCCGGTCACTTTCCAGCGGATTCGGCGGGACACCGCAGGAAGCAGCATGGATTCTCAGATAGCTAGCACGCACATATGGCATGTGATATGTGGTGCGAAGGCGGTGTCCTACCACTACGCGGAGGTCTCGCGCAATACTAAAATGCGCCCCATGTAGCTGCTTCACAAAAAAAACCCGTTTTGGCACCCCGAAAATGAAAAAACCATCGCCCATGAGTCGGATTGTAAATCCGCTCCCGGGGCCTTTCTTCCCATACCAGGGACCACACACGTGAAAAATATGGCCTCGTTCCGACAAACTATACGGTGTCACGGGGCGTTTACTACTCATTTCCCCTAAAAGCCATAAAACTCCGGACTTGATAGCCCTGTTGGTGAAGGATTTTCCAAAATAATTGTCGTATCCTAATTCCATCTTTTGGAGTGGTTACTAGGACACATAAAATGACACCATGCGGCTCCGCGGGATTTTCTGACTTCGTTTAAATTGCCATCTGGCCAAAACGAGCCCCCGCGGAGATACGGTATGGCCGTACCGGGCGCGCTGGTGCACCCGTTCACTATCGCACTAAACGAAAAAAAATTAGCACATAAAGTGATGTGTCGTAGATCTAAAAACATTTTTTTCCGGAATTTATTGAGCGACGGAAAGTGTAGCCCTAGTTCAAATCCGGTCACTTTTCAGCGGATTCGGTGGGACACCGCAGAAAGCCGCATGGATTTCCAGATAGCTAGCACGTACATATGGCATGCGATATGTGGTGCGAAGGCGGTGTCCTACCACTACGCGGAGATCTTGCATAATACTAAAATGCGCTCCGTGTAGCTGCTTCACAAAAAAAAAACCGTTTTGGTACCCCGAAAATGAAAAAAACATCGCCCATGGGTTGGATTGGAAATCCGCTCCCGGGGCCTTGCTTCCCATCCCAGGGACCATGCACGTGCAAAATATGGCCTCGTTCCGACAAACTATGCGGTGTCACAAGGCGTTTCCTACTAATTTCCCCTAAAAGCCATAGAACTCCGGACTTGATAGCCTTGTTCGTGAAGGGTTTTTCAAAATAATTGCCGTATTCCAATTCCGTCTTTTGGAGTGGTTACTAGGACACATAAAATAACGTCATACGGCTCCGCGGGATTTTCGGACTTCGTTTAAATTGCCATCTGGCCAAAACGGGAACCCGAGGACATATAAGAAAGTGTTTGAATTGTTACTATATTAACATGGTATTATACATGATTCAAATATGTATGATTTTGACATAAACGGATAGAGGATGTTTTTATGAACATTTTGATACCTTATACGCATTTTTATAATATCATATGAATTAGTTATGATTTTCACAAAATTAGACAAATTTAAAAAATAGTCTACGCCGAGGGTGGCCGTCGGCGTAGCCTGTCTACGCCTAGGGCCAAAGATATGCCGAGGGCTGCCCTCGGCGTAGACCTCGCTACGCCAACGGCAACGCTACGCCGATGGTCGAATGGGGAGGCTGGCCAGGCCAGGCCATACGCCGAGGGCCCCGACTTTTGGCCGTCGGCGTATAAAAAGCCCTCGGCGTATCGCGCCATTCCTGTAGTGAAGGTGGGAACTAGCCGACGGAACACGTAGCTGCTCAGGATCTTGTCCTCATGTACTAATACTTCGCTTCGTTCACGCACAATGGGTCCAACATGTAGCTGGGGATGTATCACTGATACCATATAGTCTGATAGTACTTTGCCTCCATCATGGATTCGCTATGTTACATACGCTAAGATTACTTCAGCAAGTTCAAGCTGTGGTAACTGAATTCTCGATGTTTTCCAAGCCCATTGCTATACCCCAGTAATTGGTGCATTATGGTATGCATGGTTTTTCCTTTTCTTGTCTAGCTAAATTACACTGAAGTGTTCGGTCCCTTGAGAGCAATTCCAATAGTATAGCCGGTTGTTGGCTATAAGCAAGATGTCATGTCATCTATAGTTAATATGTAGCCAACAAGTACAATAGTTGGCTATAAGATTGTACTACTTTTTCAATGGGTGGCCCACCTTTCATTCACACACCTTGTCTAGGAGCACGTGCTAGAGCTAGCTCTTGCATAAGAGCCCACTTACATTCTCTCTCCTCTTCTCTCTCTTTCAACTAAGCATAAATATATTATTTTAATTCTTGTAGCCAGCTGATTAGGTCCTTATTGTACTTGCTCTGAGAGGTTATTTATATCATCTCGGCACTCGATGTGCATTTACATACACCTTCAATACGCGGATAGGTGGTGATGGACGCCATCAGAAAAATTGACATTCAGTAAAGTGGCTTCTTCCTTCTCAACCACAGCTTGTGTATTATGCAGTCGGTTGAAAGTCATAAAGCTCCTAAATAACTAGAAAACAATGCACAAACCTACATTGTAGGATGATGTATAGACATAAATTTATTAGCCTCAAACAATTGCCCACTTCTAGTTACTGCATAGAGCCGTAGACCTTCCTCACTTGTTTTTCCTTTATCCAAGAAATAGTGATTTTGCTAATTTACGATCGACTGAAGAAAAAATGGGTTATACTAGTCACCTTTATGCATATAACAGACACAACTAAAATTTTACCCTTTGAACATGTGCATCTTTAGTATAATGTTAGTGCAGATTTATTCCTTATGTTATACATATGAAGTAATGCAACGATGGAGATGATTGTATATTGATCCAATCATTTAGAAAAATGGCTGTCATTTAGGAAACTGGAGGCAAAACACTAATACAGAGTCGGGACAAATCAACATGGATACACATCACCTCACAATATCCAGCTATGAGCTTTTATTGTTGTGCATTATTTTCGTAGTGGCCTAAGCGCTTTACTTTGAAACGAACATGGATAAATCACGAAACTGCATAACATTGCAACACCTCCTCCAACGCTCCAGTGGCAGCTCCTCTCCCATCTGATACAAAATCACGTAGGCAATCGAGGCAGTCAAACGACCATAATTGATTCTTGGCTAGTGCTGAGTGTGTGTGTTTGTGAGAGAATAAAAGGAAGCTGAGCGATTCAGCTCCAACGGTGTTGAATAATACTTCAATAGTGATCTAGAATTACCTTGCATGGGCCGTTTGGTTGGGCCTTTTCTGGGTTTTTGGATTTTGACTTATAAATCACAAAAGTAGATAAATAGGGATATGGTGTTTTGGCTTATAGGACTAGATGTATCCATTATGAAAAATGCATTTTAAATTTATTTCAGAATGCCAAAAAAGTTATAGGAAATTGGGTGTATATCCGAGCATTCTATGTTCACACATAAAGTTTTGTGAAAACATATATATTCATATGACCTTTGTAAAAAACAAAAAATTGTGAAAAAGCTATTTTGGAGCACCGAAAATGTCCTGTTTTTACATAAGCCACAGACAATGTCTTTTTTGCGAATCTTTGTGTGGAAACATAAAATATGTGGATGTATGCCTAGATTTTTTTCTCGAAATTTTGAACATTTTGAAATACGTCTTTTGAGCGACGGGTGCATCTACACCTAGCTGATTTTGCATTTAGCTTTTGTATTTTAACTAGATATATTTAGGTGATGTCATAAGCCAAAAGCCAAAATCAAAATCAGGTGCTTATGTGGCTTATAAACCAATATTCAAAAGCCAATATTAAGTGTAACTAAGCTCCTAGCTAGATGCATTATCGTTTAGAATACTACTGTTGGAATGTTTCAGTAGTACCAAGATAGAAATATAGCTACATCGTTCAGATTATGGGCACGTGTGATGTGTTGCAATGATAATGATAATGTATGTATGTGTTAGATTATTAGACAATTTTCCTGTGAGTTTTATTACCGAAATCAACATTACAGATGAACAAGCATACTTAACCACACACATTAAACTAAGCACATGTATCAGATTTGAACATGGAACAAGTAGTAGTGCAAGGTAGCAGAGGAAATGCACGTACAACACGGCCGGGAAGGTCGCACCAGCAGCAGCAGCACCACCATGGGAGTTGTTGATGTCGCCTATGGTGTAGTCGGAGTCGTCGATGAAGCAGTCGAACCGGCGAAGAAGAGCACGAACAGCAGCGAGCAGTCGCGCCGAGACGCTCCCCAAAAACCTTATCGCCCGTTGATGACCCACAAGTATAGGGGGTGTATCGTAGTACTTTCGATAAATAAGAGTGTCGAACCCAACGAGGAGCAGAAGGTGTTGACAAACAGTTCCGATAAAGGATTCACTGTAAATACTCACAGACAAGTATTCAGGGGGTTTTGATATAGCAGATAAATAAAGTACAAGTAAGTAAAATGCGAGAGTAATAATTGCAGCGAGTGACCCAATCCTTTTTAGCACAAAGGCAAGCTGGTTTGTTTACTTATGATGACCAAACGTTCTTGAGGACACACGGGATTTAGTCTAGTACTTTCGCTTCATATAGCTGATTAATCTTCATTGTTTTGATAAGTGTTGTGTGGGTGAACCTATGCTAATGCACCACCCTTCCTAGGACTAATACATACTTGTGATTAAACCCCTTGCAAGCATCCGCAAATACAAGAAAGTAATTAAGATAAATCTAATCACAGCCTTAAACTCTGAGATCCTGCTACCCCTCCTGCATCGATATACCAACGGGGGTTCAGGTTGCTGTCACTCCGGCAACCCCACAATTAGCAAACGAATACAAGATGCATTCCCCTAGGCCCATAAAGGTGAAGTATCATGTAGTCGACGTTCACATGACACCACTAGAAGAATAACACCACAACTTAAATATCAAACCATTAAATATTACTCAACATAGTTCACTACTAACATTTAGACTTCACCCATGTCCTCAAGAACTAAACGAACTACTCACAAGACATCATATGGAACATGATCAGAGATGATATGATGATGAATAACAATCTGAACATAAACCTTGGTTCAATGGTTTCACCCAATAGCATCAATAACAAGGAGTAATCAATACCGGGAGAGTTTCCCCTATGAAATAATCAAGATTCAACCCTAGATGTTACAGCGGAGACGAGGTGCAGCGGTGGAGATGATGGTGTCGGCGGTGGAGATGATGGTGATGATGATTCCAATGAAGTCCAGCTCGATGGCGGTGACGATGGCGACGATTTCCCCCTCCGGGAGGGAATTTCCCTGGCGAATTTCAGCCTGCCGGAGAGCTCTTTTCTCTCTGGTGTTTTCCGCCCTGCAGAGGCGACTGTGTCTATTCTCGATGCCTCCCCTCGCCTTAGGGTTCTCGGGAGATCAAGTACGCGAAGGAGAGATGGCCGAGGGGGGTCGTGGGCCCCCTCACCACGTGGCGGCGCTGCCAGGGTGGGGCCGCGCCGGCCTATGGGGAGGGCCCATGGCGGCCCTCCTCGGCCTCCCCTTTTGGCTGGCTCCGTCTTCTGCTAAAATAAGATCTTCGGTATATTTTCCGTCAATTGTTGATCTTCAGAAATACTGTATCCTGACGGTGCTTTTTCCAGCAGAATCTTGACTCCGGTGAGTGATTCTCCAATAATCATGAAACATGCAAAATAGGTGAAATAACATAAGTATCATCTCTAAATATGAAATGTATCAATGAATAACAGTAAATTATGATACAAAATAGTGATGCAAAATGGACGTATCAACTCCCCCCAAGCTTAGACTTCGCTTGTCCCCAACCGAAACTGAACTCAGTAAACAAGACCACATGTTTATGGAGTGAAGAGTCGATAAATAAAATACGGACAAGAAGCATCACATTCATTAATTCACACAAGACATTCTAGTGAACAACTTCCTGATACGTCTCCGACGTATCGATAATTTCTTATGTTCCATGCCACATTATTGATGATATCTACATGTTTTATGCATACTTTATGTCATATTTATGCATTTTCCGGAACTAACCTATTGACGAGATGCCGAAGTGCCGGTTCCGTTTTCTGCTGTTTTTGGTTTCGAAATCCTAGTAAGGAAATATTCTCGGAATTGGACGAAATCAACGCCTAGGGTCCTATTTTTCCACGAAGCTTCCAGAAGTCCAAAGGGGAAACGAAGTGGGGCCACGAGGTGGGGACACAGTAGGGCGGCGCGGCCCAAGCCCTGGCCGCGCCGGCCTAGTGTGTGGTCCCACCAGGACTCCACCGACCTTGCCCTTCCGCCTACTTAAAGGCTCCGTCGCGAAAACCCTATCACGTTCGACGAAACCAGAGAAAACCTTCCAGAGCCGCCGCCATCGCGAAGCCAAGATCTGGGGGACAGGAGTCTCTGTTCCGGCACGCCGCCGGGACGGGGAAGTGCCCCCGGAAGGCTCCTCCATCGACACCACCGCCATCTCCATCAACGCTGCTGTCTCCCATGAGGAGGGAGTAGTTCTCCATCGAGGCTCGGGGCTGTACCGGTAGCTATGTGGTTAATCTCTCTCCTATGTGCTTCAATACAATAATATCATGAGCTGCCTTACATGATTGAGATTCATATGATGATGCTTGTAATCTAGATGTCATTATGCTAGTCAAGTGGATTTTACTTATGTGATCTCCGGAGACTCCTTGTCCCACGTGTGTAAAGGTGATAGTGTGTGCACCGTGTGGGTCTCTTAGGCTATATGTCACAGAATACTTATTCACTGTTATGAATGGCATAGTGAAGTGCTTATTTATATCCCTTTATGATTGCAATGTGTTTTGTATCACAATATATCTGCGTGCTACTCTAGTGATGTTATTAAAGTAGTTTATTCCTCCTGCACGGTGTAATGGTGACAAGTGTGTGCATCGTGTAGTACTTGGCGTAGGCTATGATTGTGATCTCTTGTAGATTATGAAGTTAACTATTGCTATGATAGTATTGATGTGATCTATTCCTCCTTTCGTAGTGTGAAGGTGACAGTGTGCATGCTATGTTAGTACTTGGTTTGGTTATGTTGATCTGTTATGCACTCTAAGGTTATTTAAATATGAACATTGAATATTGTGGAGCTTGTTAACTCCGGCATTGAGGGTTCGTGTAATCCTACACAGTTAGTGGTGTTCATCATCCAACAAGAGGGTGTAGAGTCTAGCATCTATCTATTTATTCTCGTTATGTGATCAATGTTGAGAGTGTCCACTAGTGAAAGTATGATCCCTAGGCCTTGTTCCTAAATACTGCTATCGCTGTTTGTTTACTGTTTTACTGCATCTTTACTTCCTGCAATATTACTACCATCAACTGCACGCCAGCAAGCACTTTTCTGGTGCCGTTGCTACTGCTCGCATTTATTCATACCACCTGTATTTCACTATCTCTTCGCCGAACTAGTGCACCTATTAGGTGTGTTGGGGACACACGAGACTTCTTGCTTTGTGGTTGCAGGGTTGCATGAGAGGGATATCTTTGACCTCTTCCTCCCTGAGTTCGATAAACCTTGGGTGATCCACTTAAGGGAAACTTGCTGCTGTTCTACAAACCTCTGCTCTTGGAGGCCCAACACTGTCTACAAGAATAGAAGCTCGATCCCGTAGACATCAAGCACTTTTCTGGCGCCGTTGCCGGGGAGGAAAGGTAAAAGGCACTCATACTCCGGTCCCAGGTAAAAGTACTTTTCGGTCGCTGTTGTGTGTGTGCTCGAAGCTATTTCCTTTAGATCCCGCAATTGCATCTTTTTGTTTCTTGTTTACACTAGTTTGGCATAATGGACAACAATGAGCTTCTTATTCTATTTCCTGATTTAAGACATGGATGGTTTGATGCGAAAATTTAAAAACCCATGGAACATATTAGTATGAACACTTTGAACACCATTGTTGATAATGATATAGAAAATTCTAAGCTTGGGGAAGCTGGTTTTGATGAGCATGATCTTTTTAGTCCCCCAAGCATTGGGGAGAAAATTTACTTTGATGATGCTTTGCCTCCTATTTATGATGATTATAATGATAGTAGTCTTTTAGTACCGCATGTTATGGAGGATAAATTTGATTATGATTACAATATGCCTCCTATATTTGATGATAAGAATAATAATGATAGCTACTTTGTTGAATTTGCTCCCACTACAACTAATAAAATTGATTATGCTTATGTTGGGAGTAGTAATAATTTTATGCATGAGACTCATGATAAGAATGCTTTATGTGATAGTTATATTGTTGAGTTTGCTCATGATGCTACTGGACATTATTATGAGAGAGGAAAATATGGTTGTAGAAATTTTCATGTTACTAAAATGCCTCTCTATATGCTGAAATTTTTTAAGCTACACTTGTTCTATCTTCCTATGCTTGTTACTTTGCTCTTCATGAACTTGTTTATTTACAAGATTCCTATGCATAGGAAGCATGTTAGGCTTAAATGGGTTTTGAATTTGCCTCTTGATGCTCTCTTTTGCTTCAACTACTATTTCTTGCGAGTGCATCATTAAAACTGCTGAGCCCATCTTAATGGCTATAAAGAAAGAACTTCTTGGGAGATAACCCATGTGTTTATTTTTCTACAGTACCTCTATTTTATATTTGTGTCTTGGAAGTTGTTACTACTGTAGCAACCTCTCCTTATCTTATTTTATTGCATTTGTTGTGCCAAGTAAAGTCTTTGATAGTAAGGTTCATACTAGATTTGGATTACTGCGCAGAAACAGATTTCTTGCTGTAACGAATCTGGGCCTAATTCTCTGTAGGTAACTCAGAAAGTTATGCCAATTTACGTGAGTGATCCTCAGATATGTACGCAACTTTCATTCAATTTGAGCATTTTCATCTGAGCAAGTCTGGTGCCTCAATAAAATTCGTCTTTACGAACTGTTCTGTTTTGACAGATTCTGCATTTTATTTCGCATTGCCTGTTTTGATATGCTTGATGGATTTTTCTATTCCATTGACTTTCAGTAGCTTTGTGCAATGTCCGGAAGTGTTAAGAATGATTATGTCACCTCTGAACATGTAAATTTTAATTGTGCACTAACCCTCTAATGAGTTGTTTTGAGTTTGGTGTGGAGGAAGTTTTCAAGGATCAAGAGAGGGAGATGATACAATATGATCAAAGAGAGTGAAAGCTCTAAGCTTGGGGATGCCCCGATGGTTCACCCCTGCATATTTCAAGAAGACTCAAGCATCTAAGCTTGGGGATGCCCAAGGCATCCCCTTCTTCATCGACAAATTATCAGGTTCCTTCTCTTGAAACTATATTTTTATTCGGTCACATCTTATGTACTTTACTTGGAGCGTCTGTTTGTTTTTGTTTTTGTTTTTTGTTTGAATAAATGCTTGTGTGGGAGAGAGACACGCTCCGCTGGTTCATATGAACACATGTGTTCTTAGCTTTATTCTTAATGTTCATGACGAAGGTTGAAACTGCTTCGTTAATTGTTATATGGTTGGAAACGGGAAATGCTACATGTAGTAATTGATAAAATGTCTTGGATAATTTGATACTTGGCAATTGTTGTGCTCATGTTTAAGCTCTTGCATCATATACTTTGCACCCATTCATGAAGAAATACATAGAGCTTGCTAAAATTTGGTTTGCACAATTGATCTCTGATACGTCTCCGACGTATCGATAATTTCTTATGTTCTATGCCATATTATTGATGATACCTACATGTTTTATGCACACTTTATGTCATATTCGTGCATTTTCTGGAACTAACCTATTAACAAGATGCCGAAGTGCCGGTTCCTGTTTTCTGCTGTTTTTGGTTTCAGAAATCCTAGTAACGAAATATTCTCGGAATCGGACGAAATCAAGACCCAGGTTCCTATTTTCACCGGAAGCATCCAGAACACCCGAGAGCCGCCAGAGGGGGGCCCTGTGGGCCCCAGATGATAGGGTGGCGTGGCCTGGGCCCTGGCCGCGCCAGCCTATGGTGCCACCGCCTCTTCGACCCTCTGACGCTGCCCTTCCGCCTATTTAAAGCCTCCGTCGAGAAAACCCTGATGCGAAGAACCACGATACGGAAAACCTTCCAGAGCCGCCGCCATCGCGAAGCCAAGATCTGGGGGACAGGAGTCTCTGTTCCGGCACCCTGCCGGAGCGGGGAAGTGCCCCGGAAGGCTTCTCCATCGACACCGCTGCCATCTCCACCGCCATCTTCATCACCGCTGCTGCTCCCATGAGGAGGGAGTAGTTCTCCATCGAGGCTCGGGGCTGTACCGGTAGCTATGTGGTTCATCTCTCTCCTATGTACTTCAATACAATAATCTCATGAGCTGCCTTACATGATTGAGATTCATATGATGATGCTTGTAATCTAGATGTCATTATGCTAGTCAAGTGAGTTTTACTTATGTGATCTCCGGAGACTCCTTGTCCCACGTGTGTAAAGGTGACAGGTGTGTGCACCGTGTGGGTCTCTTAGGCTATATTTCACAGAATACTTATTCACTCGTTGAATGGCATAGTGAGGTGCTCATTTATATCTCTTTATGATTGCAATGGGTTTGTATCACAATTTATCTATGTGCTACTCTAGCAATGTTATTAAAGTAGTTTTATTCCTCCTGCATGTGTGCAAAGGTGACGAGTGTGTGCACCGTGTTAGTACTTGGTTTATGCTATGATCATGATCTCTTGTAGATTGCGAAGTTAACTATTGCTATGATAATATTGATGTGATCTATTCCTCCTACATATGCATGAAGGTGACAGTGTGCATGCTATGCTAGTACTTGGTTTAGTCTTTTGATCTATCTTACACTAAAGGTTACTAAAATATGAGCATTATTGTGGAGCTTGTTAACTCCGGCATTGAGGGTTCGTGTAATCCTACGCAATGTGTTCATCATCCAACAAAAGTGTAGAGTATGCATTTATCTATTCTGTTATGTGATCAATGTTGAGAGTGTCCACTAGTGAAAGTGTAATCCCTAGGCCTTGTTCCTAAATACTGCTATCACTCGCTTGTTTACTCGTTTTATTGCGTTACTACTGCTGCGTTACTACTGCTTGTTTATCGTCCCGGGCAAAGCACTTGTTCGGTGCCGTTGCTACTACTTATTCATACCACCTGTATTTCACTATCTCTTCGCCGAACTAGTGCACCTATTAGGTGTGTTGGGGACACAAGAGACTTCTTGCTTTGTGGTTGCGGGGTTGCATGAGAGGGATATCTTTGACCTCTTCCTCCCCGAGATCGATAAACCTTGGGTAATCCACTTAAGGGAAACTTGCTGCTGTTCTACAAACCTCTTGCTCTTGGAGGCCCAACACTGTCTACAAGAATAGAAGCACCCGTAGATATCAAGCACTTTTACGGCGCCGTTGCCGGGGAGGAAAGGTAAAAAGGCACTCATACTCCGGTTCCAGTGTAACAGTACTTTTACGGCGCCATTGTGTTTGTGCTCGAAGCTATTTCCTTTAGATCCTGCAATTGCATCTTTTTGTTTCTTGTTTACACTAGTTAGGCATAATGGACAACAATGAGCTTCTTATTCTATTTCCTGATTTAAAACATGGATTGTTTGATGCGAAAATTAAAAAACCTATGAAATCTTATTTGCATGCTGGTAGTAATATTAGTATGAACGCTTTGAACACCATTGTTGATAATAATATAGAAAGTTCTAAGCTTGGGGAAGCTGGTTTTCATGATCTTTTTAGTCCCCCAAACATTGAGGAGAAAATTTACTTTGATGATACTTTGCCTCCTATTTATGATGATTATAATGATAGTGGTCTTTTGGTGCCACCTACTATGGCGAGTAAATTTTGTTGTGATTATACTATGCCTCCTACACTTGATGAGAATAATAATGATAGCTACTTTGTTGAATTTGCTCCCACTACAACTAATAAAATTGATTATGCTTATGTGGAGAGTAATAATTTTATGCATGAGACTCATGATAAGAATGCATTATGTGATAGTTATAATGTTGAGTTTGCTCATGTTGCTACTGAAAGTTATTATGAGAGAGGAAAATATGGTTGTAGAAATTTTCATGTTACTAAAACACCTCTCTATGTGCTGAAATTTTTGAAGCTACACTTGTTTTATCTTCCTATGCTTGTTACTTTGCTCCTCATGAACTTGTTTACTTACAAGATTCCTATGCATAGGAAGCATGTTAGACTTAAATGTGTTTTGAATTTGCCTCTTGATGCTCTCTTTTGCTTCAAATACTATTTCTTGCGAGTGCATCATTAAAACTGCTTGAGCCCATCTTAATGGCTAAAAAGAAAGAACTTCTTGGGAGATAACCCATGTGTTATTTTGATACGGTACTTTGTTTTATATTTGAGTCTTGGAAGTTGTTTACTACTGTAGCAACCTCTCCTTATCTTAGTTTTGTGTTTTGTTGTGCCAAGTAAAGTCTTTGATAGTAAAGTAAGTACTAGATTTGGATTACTGCGCAGTTCTAGATTTCTTTGCTGTCACGAATCTGGGTCTACCTCCCTGTAGGTAGCTCAGAAAATTAAGCCAATTTACGTGCATGATCCTCAGATATGTACGCAACTTTCATTCAATTTGAGCATTTTCGTTTGAGCAAGTCTGGTGGCCTAATAAAATCCATCTTTACGGACTGTTCTGTTTTGATAGATTCTGTCTTTTATTTCGCATTGCCTCTTTTGCTATGTTGGATGAATTTCTTTGATCCATTAATGTCCAGTAGCTTTATGCAATGTCCGGAAGTGTTAAGAATGATTGTGTCACCTCTGAACATGTGAATTTTTATTATGCACTAACCCTCTAATGAGTTGTTTCGAGTTTGGTGTGGAGGAAGTTTTCAAGGATCAAGGGAGGAGTATGATGCAATATGATCAAGGAGAGTGAAAGCTCTAAGCTTGGGGATGCCCCGGTGGTTCACCCCTGCATATTCTAAGAAGACTCAAGCGTCTAAGCTTGGGGATGCCCAAGGCATCCCCTTCTTCATCGACAACATTATCGGGTTCCTCCCCTGAAACTATATTTTTATTCCGTCACATCTTATGCACTTTGCTTGGAGCGTCGGTTTGTTTTTGTTTTTGTTTTGTTTGAATAAAATGGATCCTAGCATTCACTTTATGGGAGAGAGACACGCTCCGCTGTAGCATATGGACAAATATGTCCTTAGGCTCTACTCATAGTATTCATGGCGAAGTTTCTTCTTCGTTAAATTGTTATATGGTTGGAATTGGAAAATACTACATGTAGTAATTCTAAAATGTCTTGGATAATTTGATACTTGGCAATTGTTGTGCTCATGTTTAAGCTCTTGCATCATATACTTTGCACCCATTAATGAAGAAACACTTAGAGCTTGCTAATTTGGTTTGCATATTTGGTTTCTCTAGAGTCTAGATAACAAGTATTGAGTTTTGAACAACAAGGAAGACGGTGTAGAGTCTTATAATGTTTACAATATGTCTTTTATGTGAGTTTTGCTGCACCGTTCATCCTTGTGTTTGTTTCAAATAACCTTGCTAGCCTAAACCTTGTATTGAGAGGGAATACTTCTCATGCATCAAAAATCCTTGAGCCAACCACTATGCCATTTGTGTCCACCATACCTACCTACTACATGGTATTTCTCCGCCATTCCAAAGTAAATTGCTTGAGTGCTACCTTTAAAATTCCATCATTCACCTTTGCAATATATAGCTCATGGGACAAATAGCTTAAAAACTATTGTGGTATTGAATATGTACTTATGCACTTTATCTCTTATTAAGTTGCTTGTTGTGCGATAACCATGTTTCGGGGATGCCATCAACTATTCTTTGTTGAATATCATGTGAGTTGCTATGCATGTCCGTCTTGTCTGAAGTAAGAGAGATCTACCACCTTATGGTTGGAGCATGCATATTGTTAGAGAAGAGCATTGGGCCGCTAACTGAAGCCATGATTCATGGTGGAAGTTTCAGTCTTGGACATATATCCTCAATCTCATATGAGAATAATAATTGTTGCCACATGCTTATGCATTAAAGAGGAGTCCATTATCTGTTGTCCATGTTGTCCCGGTATGGATGTCTAAGTTGAGAATAATCAAAAGCGAGAAATCCAAAATGCGAGATTTCTCCTTAGACCTTTGTACAGGCGGCATGGAGGTACCCCATTGTGACACTTGGTTAAAACATGTGCATTGCAAAGATCCGGTAGTCCAAGCTAATTAGGACAAGGTGCGGGCACTATTAGTATACTATGCATGAGGCTTGCAACTTGTAAGAAATAATGTACATAACTCATATGCTTTATTACTACCGTTGACAAAATTGTTTCATGTTTTCAAAATAAAAAGCTCTAGCACAAATATAGCAATCGATGCTTTCCTCTTTGAAGGACCATTCTTTTAGTTTTATGTTGAGTCAGTTCACCTATCTCTCTCCACCTCAAGAAGCAAACACTTGTGTGAACTATGCATTGATTCCTACATACTTGCATATTGTACTTGTTATATTACTCTATGTTGACAATTATCTATGAGATATACATGTTACAAGTTGAAAGCAACCGCTAAAACTTAATCTTCCTTTGTGTTGCTTCAATACCTTTACTTTGATTTATTGCTTTATGAGTTAACTCTTATGAAAGACTTATTAATACTTGTCTTGAAGTACTATTCATGAAAAGTCTTTGCTTTATGATTCACTTGTTTAACTCATGTCATTACCATTGTTTCGATCGCTGCATCCACTACATATGTTTACAAATAGTATGATCAAAGTTATGATGGCATATCACTTCAGAAATTATCTTTGTTATCGTTTTACCTGCTCGGGACGAGCGAGAACTAAGCTTGGGGATGCTTGATACGTCTCCGATGTATCGATAATTTCTTATGTTCTATGCCATATTATTGATGATACCTACATGTTTTATGCACACTTTATGTCATATTCGTGCATTTTACGGAACTAACCTATTAACAAGATGCCGAAGTGCCGGTTCTCGTTTTCTCGCTGTTTTTGGTTTCAGAAATCCTAGTAACGAAATATTCTCGGAATCGGACGAAATCAAGACCCAGGTTCCTATTTTCACCGGAAGCATCCAGAACACCCGAGAGCCGCCAGAGGGGGGCCCTGTGGGCCCCAGATGATAGGGTGGCGTGGCCTGGGCCACGGCCGCGCCAGCCTATGGTGCCACCGCCTCTTCGACCCTCCGACGCTGCCCTTCCGCCTATTTAAAGCCTCCGTCGAGAAAACCCCGATGCGAAGAACCACGATACGGAAAACCTTCCGGAGCCGCCGCCATCGCGAAGCCAAGATCCGGGGGACAGGAGTCTCTGTTCGGCACCCTGCCGGAGCGGGGAAGTGCCCCCGGAAGGCTTCTCCATCGACACCGCTGCCATCTCCACCGCCATCTTCATCACCGCTGCTGCTCCCATGAGGAGGGAGTAGTTCTCCATCGAGGCTCGGGGCTGTACCGGTAGCTATGTGGTTCATCTCTCTCCTATGTACTTCAATACAATAATCTCATGAGCTGCCTTACATGATTGAGATTCATATGATGATGCTTGTAATCTAGATGTCATTATGCTAGTCAAGTGAGTTTTACTTATGTGATCTCCGGAGACTCCTTGTCCCACGTGTGTAAAGGTGACAGTGTGTGCACCGTGTGGGTCTCTTAGGCTATATTTCACAGAATACTTATTCACTGTTGAATGGCATAGTGAGGTGCTCATTTATATCTCTTTATGATTGCAATGTGTTTGTATCACAATTTATCTATGTGC